>NC_061116.1:196614402-196669258 GCF_002878395.1 Capsicum annuum | reverse complement strand
TTTTTGGGAAATTTTTCAAAGTTTTTGGAAGAGGTTTGGTGATATATTAGAACTCTAAGGTAGGATTCCTCCGCTATAGTAGTGTGCCATGCTACTGGAGCTCCAAGATAGCAGTATCGCACAAAGACCAGCCTCTGCCATATTGGCGTGCCATGCTGCTGTATTAAAATTACCCTATTTTTGTTTTTTTAAATGTGTTGAGCGGATTTTGGTCTTTTCACCCTTTTCATGACTTATAAACATAAAAGTGACCTTTTCCCCTAACGTTTTAAGGATCAAACTCTTCAATTCTCCTATCGACCACATTTACCTGTATTGGTGGTTCATGTGATTGTGTGCTTAGTGCACACACTAGGGCCCTTTTATTAGAGGAAGATGGACTCATATAGCCCATAGGTGCCTTTAGGATGGATCGAGCTTCATAGTTCATGTTAATACTTTAAACTCTTATGTTCATAGACCTTTTCCCTATCTCAGCATCCTATATTTATGTATGTGAATGTGGTGCATATGGTTTAGGATTAAATTTTCGTAATTACATTATTTTATCCCTATCTCTTGAGTTACATATCAGCCCTTTCCCCACTGACCGTCCCTGGAAGCTATATGATTTAATGATGTAGGGTTTGAAGGATTTTTAATTAATCCTTTACAGTATTAGGTAATTCAGTATTCCTGTGGATTTGCTATAAAGTGTTGAGCCTTCATTCTTGCAAAAGGCCTTGTTATTTTGCTGGTTTCTTTAATGTCATAATATTTTATTTTGGACTCTTTTGTCATAGTCAGGGTCATATATCGACTAAGTTGGTGTTTTAGTTTTAGAGGCTTTTGCAGAAAATTGTGTGTTGATTATTTGCTTGGAGTCTTAGAACTGTCTTTGGACTTATTTATTTGCATTACTATCTTTGTTAGTTTTATTTCTTTATATTTATGTTCCCTCGAGGTAAGCTAAGAGGGTAAAATTTGTCCCACCTCGGGCTTAAGATACCTATCATGGCCACTCTCAGGGTTGGGTTATGAAAAGCTTGGTATCAGAGCATGGTTTAGGGTCTTTGAGTGTGTTCAAAGCCTTGTTGATTAGATTCCTTTTTATGGGTGTGTAGTGTTCCACACTTTTAAGGGTGAGGCTATAAGGCATTTAGGAATGTTTTACTCTCCTGTGTTCTATTTCCAGGCTATAGAGTCTTGTTGCTATGAAACTTCTCTAACTCCTAGCTTACTCATATTTCAGATCATGCCTCCCAGAAGATCTAATAGTCATAGAAACTCAGTTGGACCCTCTATCCTAGATGAGAAAAATATAGAGGGAACTTACCCTATTTATGTAGTGTAGACCCAATCTAGGGTTCCTTCTTCAGACTATACTATTGCACTTAGGGTTTCACCACTTCCTAATAGTCCTCTGTGGGATTCTCAGGCTGGTGTTACTTATGCTCAGTCACCTCAGAAGATATCTATAATGTATAGTACTGTCAGTCTATTCATACATTTGCCCCACTAGTGGCATCTCAATACCTTCGACCTGATCATGTTGGACATGCTGTTAGTTCATCTGATGTTACCAAGGTTGGTAATTTTATGAGGTTGAATCCCCCATCCTTTACAGGCTCTAAGGTTAAGGAGGATTCTCAGAGGTTTATTAATGAGATGGAGAAAATATTTAGGGTGGTGCATGTTATTGATATAGAGGGTGTAGAGTTTATTGTCTATTATTTAAAAGATGTGGCTTATCAGTGGTATGAGCAGTGGAAAATGATGAGGAGTGATGATACTGAATCAACTATGTGGGATAAATTTTCAGGTGCTTTTCTTGATCACTTCTTTTCTTAGGAGTTAAGGAAAGATAACGCTAAAGAGTTTGTGAACTTGATGCATGGTAAGATGGGTCTGAAGGTGTATGCTCTAAAATTTCAGAAGTTGGCTCGTTATGCTCTAGAACTAGTATCTAATATAAGGTATAGAATGTGGAAGTTTTCTTTAGGTTTGTCTCGTTATTTAGGTTAGAGTGCAAGGCTGCTATGTTGAATAATGATATGGACATATCCATACTAGTGGTTTATATGCAGCAGGTAGAGAATGAGAAAACTAAGAAGGCAAAGATAGGGTAAAGGTAGAGAGAGAAGTTTAAATATTTAAAGTAGGGTGCAAATCAAGAAAATTGTAGGAGAGATCATAAGCAATAGACTAAGAAGAAGAATTTAGGAAATTGTTATTTGTATGGTCATGCTTTTTATCCTAAACCATCAGGTGATCATCATTTTCAGTCGAGTAGTCTTCCTAAGGTGCAGAGTGTCCATTCTTAGGCTAGTAAAGCTCAGTAAAGCCCACCTTATCCTCTTTGACATTTTTACGGGTAGCTTCACCATGGAAATTATACCAAGGGGAGAAATTAGTGCTATAATTATGGTCATCTTGGTCATATGTAGTGAGATTGTCCTTCATCCAGAGTTGCCACTAAAGCTAATAAGGTTCTGAATGCCACTTCTTCGGCTCTTGAACCTAAGGGCACCACTTTAGGCATCGACACAGGCCAAAATCATCTCTATGCTCTTGCTACTCATTAGGAATTTGAGGCATCCCCAGATATTATCGCTAATATGCTACAACTCTTCTATTGTGATGTTTATTGTTTTCTTGATTCGAGTTCTACCTTATCTTACATAACCTCTTATATGGCTATGCACTTTCGTTTTGATCCTAAAAATATTTTTGACCCCTATATTATGTCTACTCTGGTGGGTGATTGTACTATTGCTAGAAAAACTTATAGGGGTTGTATGGTGTCTATCTTTCATATGAAGACATTAGTGGATTTGATAAAACTTTATATGGTGGATGGTTTCTCTCTGTTAATGATTTGCTTCTTTGTATGGTTGGACCCGAAAGGTGTATTTTTATTATCCTAATTAATTGGTGATTGAATGGTTGGAGAGTCCCTTATTACCAAAAGGGATTTTATTTCTTATCTTAGAGCTCAAAAGTTGATTTCCAAATGGTGTATATATCACCTAGTTTGGGTTAAAGATTCTAACTCTGAGAATCCTTCTCTGTAATTTGTCCCTGTGGTGAATGAGTTTCCTAAAGTTTTTTCGATAATCTTTTTGGAATTCCTCCCCATAGGGAAATAGATTTTGGGATTGATCTTCTACTAGATAACCATCTCACTTCCATTCCTCTTGATAGGATGGGTTCGACTGAACTATAGGAGCTAAATGAGCAGTTAAAGGATCTTTTTGAAAAGGGTTTCATCCATCCTAGTATTTCTCCATGGGGTGCTCTTATACTTTTTGTGCGAAACAAATATGGGTATTTTTAGATGTGTATAGACTATCATCAGTTGAACAAGGCTATAGTAAAGAATAAGTACCCTCATCCTAGGATTGATGACCTATTTGATCAGTTTTAGATTACTAGGTGTTTCTCTAAGATTGATCTACGTTCGGGCTATCACCAGTTGAAAATCAGGGAGGTTGATATTCCCAAGACTGCTTTCCAAATGATACATCTATTATGAATTCAAGGTTATGTCAATTGGATTGACTAATACCCTAGCTGCTTTATGGATCTTATGAATTAGGTTTTTAGGTAGATTTTGGATATGTTTGTTATAGTCTTCATTGATGATATATTAGTTTACTCGAAGAGTGAGGAAAATCATGTCAATCACCTTTGAATTATGTTGGAGACTCTTAAGGACAAGAAATTTTATGCGAAGTTTTCTTAGTATTAATTTCAGCTAAGTGCTATGACATTTCTTGGGTATGTTATTTATAATGAGGAGATCAAGGTAGATGTACAAAAAGTTGAGGCAGTCAAGAAGTGGCCTAGACCCATAACTCCAACTAACATTAGGAGTTTCTTGGGGTTGGCTGGGTATTATAGGAGATTTATTGGGAGTTTTTCATCTATTGATGCCCCGCTGGCAAAGTTATCTCAGAAAAAGGTTAAGTTTTTGTGTTTTGATACTTATAAGGGTAGTTTTGAGAAGTTGAAGGATAAGTTGAGAACATGGGTTTGTTGTTTATTGTGATATATCCAGTGTGGGGCTAGGTTGTGTTTTGATACATCATGGTAAAGTTGTGGCTTATGCTTTTAGGCAACTTAAACTTCATGAGAGAAATTATCCACCTCATGATCTAGATTTAGTGGTTATGGTATTTTCTTTAAAATTTTGGTGTCATTATCTGTATGGGGTGCATATGGATATTTATTTAGAAAATAAGAGATTACAGGATATGTTCATGCAGAAGGAATTAAATCTCAGGTAGATGCGGTGGCTCAAATTGCTTAAGGATTATGACATGACCCTTCACTACAATCCAGGTAAATCTAATATAGTTGTTAATTATCTTAGAAAGTTTTCTATAGGGAGCTTAGCTTATGTGGATGTGGAGAAAAGAGTGTTGGTGAAGGATATTATAGGTAGACTAACCTAGGAGTTCGTATCTTAGATTATAAGGAAGTAGGGGTGGTTCTTTGAGAAGTGGTTAAATCATCTTCTGGTGCTGAGGTGAAGAAAAAGCATGCATTAGGGGAGATGGAATCTTAAGCTATCAAGGAATTTTGTGTGTTCCTAATGTTGATGGGCTACCAGAAAGAACTTTCGCTGAGGATCATGTGTCCTGATATTCAGTTCATCTAGGATCGACCAAAATCTATCATTAATTGAAGGAAATCTACTGGTGGAATAATATGAAGAGAGATATGGCAAACTTTGTGGCTAAGTGTATAGTTTGTCAGCAAGTCAAGGTGGAATATTTGAGGCCTGGTGACATATCTTCAAAGATAGAGTTGACTATGTGGAAGTGACACATAATTAATATGGACTTTGTTATGGGTCATCCATGGTATCGTATTCAGTATGATTCTACTTGGGTTATTGTGGATAGGATGACTAAGTCTGCTCACTCTTTGCTGGTGAGGACTAATTATTCAGGAGAGGATTATGCTAAGTTATTCATTCAGGAAATAGTTAAAGTGCATAGAGAACTGGTGTCTATCATTTTAGATCAAGGCCAAAATATTCTTCTCACTTATAACATTTATTTCAAAAAGGTCTAGGTACTCAGGTGAACCTTAGCACTATTTTCCACCCTCAAACGGATAGACAAATAGAACAGACTATTCAAACTTTGGAGGATATGTTAAGGTCCCATGTGATTGACTTTAAAGGTTGTTGGGTTGACCATTTTCCTCTTATTGAGTTTGTGTACAATAATATTTATCATTCTAGGACTCAAATGGTATTTTTTGAGGTTCTTTATAGTAGGAGGTGTAGGTCTCCTATTGGATGGATTGAGGTAGGTGAGACTAGGTTGTTTATCCCTAACATAGTTCACTAAGCCATAGAGAAGGTGAAGGTGATTAGAGAAAGACTTAAGATTTCTAAAAGCCACCAAAAGTCTTACGCGAATTGGAGGCAAAGGGAAATGGAGTTTGAAGAAAGTGATTTAAAGTGTCTCCTATGAAAGGAGTCATGAGATTTGGGAAGAATGGGAAGCTAAGTCCTTGATATGTTGGTCCATATCACATTGTACGAAGAATTGGGAATGGCGCTAATGAATTAGATTTATCAGCGAGTTTGGGCTTTATTCATCCTATTTTTTATGTTTCAATGCATAAAAAGTGTGTGGGTGATCCTTCTTTTATAGTGCCTATTGAGGATATTGGTGTTTCGGATTCAGTTTTGATTGAAATATTGCATAGACAAGTTTGTAGATTAAGGACAAATGACGTAGCTTCGGTGAAGTTTTTTTTGGAGTAATATAAATGTAGAAGAATCTACATGCGAAGCTGAAGAAGATATGAGAGCCAAGTTCCCATTCTTGTTTTCCATGTTGGATGAAAGTGCTTATGGTATGACTTTCATCTCCCTCTAGTCACATTTTGAATTTATCATTTGATTCTAATGTAATCTTTCTATTCTCGTGCTAAAAGAGTCCTAAATCATCATTCTAGGATTAATGATCCTAAGGGGGGATAATTTAAGACCCCGTAAAATTTTGTCCATTCTATTTTTTACCCTCCCACGTATGTATTGTCTATTTTTGACTTGAATTATCATTAGGGATGTTAAAAGGGTGTTTTGGGTAAGTTTTGAAATTTTAGGAAGGAGTTCGTGGCTATTTTCGAACTTCGAGGTAGTGTGCCTCGATGATGGTGGTGTGCCATGCTATTGGAGCTCCGTTATAGCAGTGTGGCATGGAGGCTAGCCTCTATGATATTGTTGTGCTACACTGCTATGTTAAAATCTCCCAATTTTTATTTCTTTCACTTGGGGTACGGGGTTTTTTGGTGTTTTCACCCATTCCACAACTTATAAACATAAAAGTAACATTTTTCAATTTAGTTTTAAAGATCAAACCCTCCTATTCTCTTCTCTACCACCTAATCAAGAAAGCTCAAGGGTTTTTTAAGAAACCATTACTCTAGACTCTAAACTTCGAATTCTCTTCAAATTGTTCTATATTTCAAGTATATTGCTCATCCGTATCTTGTATTTTTACATTATGGCATATATTTAGTCATTATTTATGTGATTTTGATTGATGGGTTTGAAATTAGATTGACGGCTTTTGATGGTTAATGCTTGAATTACTTGTCCCATATTTTAAATGGACTATTTATGCTTTAATTGATGGTTTTTGGACTAAATTGGTGCATTGTTTTAAAGACTAGAACGGGGGGACATGGGTTTCCCAAATTGATGGATTTTCACTAGGTAATTGCATTAACTCAACTCACTTTGTAAAGTTGATTTTTAATATGTATAATTTCATGGTTTAACTTGTATATGAACCTATTGCGTTGCATTAAATGATAAATGAATGAATATATTTTTGGATGGCCTTGCCATTGGATTTTAAAAGGAACTTGGGAGTCTTTTAGGTTACATAGACTAGTTGGCATAATTGAATTAACTTGCAAGTATATTGATATGATGATACCAAGTTGGTAAATGCCTTAATAAATGACTCCTGGTTTAATGGTTGGTTTATGTGCAACTATTTTAATTTGGGCTCAAAGGAAACTGTGTAGCTCACCATAAAGGTGTACATCCCGAGGGGATCAACACTAGAAACCACATTTGTCAGCTTTGGAGGTCTATGTGACCATTTTCTTAGAGCACACATTCTATATATATAGCTTAAAGGGAACTGTGTAGCTTAGCGTAAAGGTGTAGGTCTTGAGGGGATCAACACTAGGATCCATATTTGTCAGCGTTGGAGGTCTATATGACCGTCTGCTTGGTGCACACATTATATATATATATATATATATTAGGAGGGCTACCGCTTGGTGCCTCTAGACTTTCCTTGGTTCATGTGGCTAAAACACACTGGGGCCTTCTAGCAGGGATTTGGACCCATATATCCCATGGGCGCCTTTAGGATGGATCGAGCTACATATTTCAGGTTAATACTTTAAACTCTCATATTCATGGCCTTTGTCCCTATCCCATCATCCTATATATATGTATGTGAATGTGTTGCGTATGGTTTATAACTCGATTTTGGTGATTGCATTATTTTATCCCTATACCCTGAGTTACATGCCAGTTATTACCTCATTGATCGTACCTAGATGCTACATAATTTCATGATGTAGGGCCTAAAGGGTTTTCTATTGCTCATGTGCAGTGTTAGGTGAATTGGTGTTCCTGTGGAGCTGCTGTAAAGTGGTGAGCCTTAATTTTCTTGCAAAGCCTTATCTTTACGTTGGTTTCTTTATTTTTTAAGTATTTCATTTTGGACTCTTTTGTCATAGTGGGGGGCGTGTCTTGACTAATTTGGTATTTTTTGGTTTAGAGGCTTTTATGGACAAGTATGAGTTGGTTATTTGTTTAATTCTTAGAATTATCTTCAGACTTATGTATTCTCATTACTATCTTGGCTGGTTTCTATTGTCTATATTTATATACTCACGAAGTAAGGCCAAGGGGATGGTCTCAGTCCTACGGAGGTCTTAAGATACCCGTCACGTCCAGGACCGGGGTCAGGTCGTGACAGAAGTTCCCCAAGAGAGCACCCTCAAACTCAATCCACTCTTCCGTTAAAACATGTTTTCCTAGATGTATATATTCACTACTTAAATCATACTCCTGTAATATCCATAAGATGATATAAAACCAGCTCAAGCTTCTATGTATATGTAGCATGCATGACCTTAAGAATCTTTTAAAACTCATCAACGAAATTTTGGGGAAGTTCACAAAGCTTAGACCCTTTGAACTCTGTCAGATTCATTCTAATAATGTCATGGACCTGAAAGGTGATTTGAGGATTAGGACTGGCTTGAAAAATGGTGTAATAACAACCTGAGACTATCCCCCATTCGCAATAGGGTGCTTAGAGTCACCAGTGAACCCAAACTAATCCATGGCCTGGCATAACGCTAAGAATACTATAATTAACAAAATATTGGGTGGAAGCTAAAATGAAATAGTTGATGGAAATAATAATAAGGAAATACTGAATATCAACCAAAACTTGAAATAGAACTATCTGACAAACCTACATACTGACAAAGTAGACATCTGTTTGAAAGCCTCTAAATCTTAATGAGTTGTTGGGACAAGCCCCAAACTAATTTCAACTAACTAGAATAAAAGTAGACATAAAAGTAAATAATTGATAACTAGTCCTCGAATGATGATGACTTACAAAACTACTATTGAGTAGTACGGGAACGTGCTAAGTGTGATCCAGGTACTTAGCGTCTGAACCTATATTATGAGACAATATAACACTGAAAAGTATGCGATCAATATTTTGAATGTACTAAGTATGTGAAATGAGAAGATAACTAGTATAATCTAAAAATGAATGCATAAATATGTAAAATAAGTGCAATACAATGTATAAACATGTACTGAATGAAAGATGAATAATTGAATACATGGTCAAGCAAATCTAAATTGAAACATAAACTGAAACATAAATTGAGGACTATGGGAGCTAACAATAACCGACGTACCCAAATCTAAGAAAATTGGGGTCCAACCTATAATCCCAGTTGGATAGGTATTCAATACCTTCCCAAGGATACAAACACTGGCGAGCGTGGATCCACTAAACTGATATCCCAAAGGACTAGGGTGTTAGTCCTCAACTAGCGGATCACCCCTTATACCTACAGTGGCGCTGTAGTTCTCAAACTTAGGGACTTCTAATAATGGTCTCAGTCCTAACTGATGGGTGAGCCTTCATCCCTGTGTTCACTCAGTGCTAAGTATGACTCCCAACTAAATGGCACTGAAAACTAAATTTCTCATTTTAATTACTTTCTAAAAATATCAACAATGGATAATCTAAAGAGCTTAAAGACATGTAAACTGATATATTCATGAATCCCTAGGTACTGGGTGTTTATAACTGTTATGGCCCGAGGCTACCCCCTAGTCGTAACACAATGCTTATGGCCACAAGTTACCCCAAGCTAACCCACGATCTGGTACATGTTGTGACCACTAAATAAAATAATAATACAAGCATCATATGTGGAAGCTAAACTGATAAAAACTCAGCCGAGATAAAATACTAAAATAATACCCAATGTGTCTAAAACTGCTAATAAAACTAAGTCTGAACATCTTAAAGCCACTAAAACATAAAGATTTGATGAGACAAACCTCCAACTAACTCTGGCGGACTAAAATAAGGTAAATACTGAAAATAACTATAAATAACTTCTCCTCAATGAATGAGGACTCACCATAATTAATGTTGGGTGGTAATAAATTGATTAAGGGTGATCGGAGAACTGAGCATCTATACCTATGTTATAAGACAATATAGCACAAAAGAGAATGTGGAGTCAATACATTGAATATACTAGTATGTGAGATAGGGACTAACTAAAATACTTATGGATACTGAACATGAATGCATGAACATGTAAAATGAATGCAAGACCAAGTAAAGCGTATATTGAAATAATCTATAAAACTAACCGACTAAATAGATTATAAACTGAACACTTCGTTATGCAAAACTAAATTGATAAAATATGAATGATGAGTTGAAACTGTGGGATTTATTATTTAATCGACATAAAGCAATCTGAGCTAATCAGGGTACAACATGTAACTCAGTTGGAAGGGTGTCAATACCTTACAACGGGTACTAACACTGATTGTATGGATCCCCTAATCTATTGTCCCAAAGGACTAGGGTGTCAGTCCTGTACTGGCGGGTGACCCCTAAGAGCCAGCAAGTCCTTTACTGGCAGGTGAAATCTCACAACCTATACTAGCTACATAGATTTGGAACTTTGGGACTGCTACTGAAGGTCTAAGTCCTCTACTGGCAGGAAAGCCTTCATCCCAAGGTTCTCTCAGTGCTAAATCCTATTCCCAACTAAATTGAGACTAGTACTATTTTTAAGTTAATTGGACTCATAAATAATAATTGCTCAACATTTATATGATGATAAAATTCTGATCTGACTGACTTGAAACTTAAAAATTTGAAACATGTGTAAACATATAGGTACCGTTTTTCATAACCCACCAGCACTGAACAACACTTTATTACAATATCATCATCACAATCTTGTAAGGAAGTTTGTGATTCGTAGACCCAAAACATAGTATATTTCAATAAATTAATGAAATCCATGATTATGAGTACGGGAATATGTTAAACTTGTGAGGACAACTTGCTCACATGGTTTATTTCATAACTTGATAAATTTACATGGTATCAACAGAACATGATATGAGTGAGTGATATTACAAAACACGTAAGAGCATAATTCACATGGGAAAACACAATGTCATAGTTTTAATCAAAACTACTAAGAACAAATTGAGAAAATTCATACTTAACATTGAAATTTCATGAAAAGGGTTTATACTTGAAAACAAGGGATTTCTTAGGACTCAGTAAGTGGTAGAACCCATTGATGAATATCCTACATACCTGAGTTACTTGAATCCTTGAAGAAAACATGGAATTGGGACCTTGATTGGTTAATTCTATGAAGAAACTTTAAATTTCTTATGTTCTTGGGAATGGGAAATGATTTTATGTTATTAAATGATGAGGAATGAGGGAAATAATTCCCCTCTTCGGTTTTCAAAGTTCAATTGGGTGTTTAGATAGAGGGGGGAAAGACCAAAATGCCCCTTTGAACCTTAAATGAAAAAATAGGATATCACGGCCTCTGTGGCAAAGAGACTATCATGGAGGCTATCCTCCATGACACAGCATGTATTATGAAGTTTAACCTCTATGACACGCCGTGTATCACAGAGGTCCAGTCTCTGTTAAACATTAAAATCGCGGAGGCTTTCTAATTCCAAACTCTGTTGGATGACCCATTTAATATCCCTGAACATATTTCAACTCATAAATTATTTCAAACTCGAAAAGGCCAAAAATAAAATTTTCGAAATCTTGGGGTCTTAACAAGGCCAAGTCACTTGAAATTAATGTAAATTAAATGTCTTTGAGACTTCTAAGCATTGGACGAAATGCTTGAAACTCGTCTAGAATCTTATGGGGTATTACAATAACCTACAAGCTCTGACTAATGCAACTAAACGTGATAGTATTAAAAGGTGATCATAATAGGGAATTTCATAATTCAAGAAAAAAATAATGATTTATCAATAAAATGGGAAATTCATGTTTCTGAGACTAGGAAAATGTTAAACCAAAGGAAAAATGCATATTCATGGTTTGGTTACAAGAATAAGCTAAAGAAATTAAGAAAACTCATATTTGATCGAGAACCCAATACTTAAAGGGAAACTAAACTTGAGAGTTTGAGAAATCTTTGGTACTCAATAGGTGGAACGAACCCATTGATTTTTCCTACATACCTGGAGATGGAAACCTTTAAGAAATCCTTGGAATTGGAACTTGAGATTGAGGAACCCTAACTTGTCTTAGGAGAAGAATAATCACTCTTTTTCTCGGTTTTAATTGATTTTTTGAATTAATGGGGATTCTAGGGGGAAATTAGGCTTATATTCCACCCTAGGGAAAACTTAACGATGTGGTTTAAGAGTGAAAAGAATGCGAAAAGACCAAAAGCCCCTTCCTAAACATTAAAGAATTCTTGGAAACTGTCATCACAATTTAGGTAATGACTCGTTAGGTCTGGTCACAAGTCTTTATAAGAAGTTATTATTAGGGACTTGATTCCTTGGTTTCTTACTGTGATAATGACGATTCTACATAATGACTCATTTAGACTGATAATCAGTCATATGCTTGACTAGTCATCACTAGGATGAAGTCTTTGGACCCTTACTGTCGTGACAACAAGTCTTTACTATGACTCGTTGTGTCTGACAATGAGTTGTTGCCAGAACCATTGTCACTGGTAGCCTAATAATTCCTCAGTCAATATTCCATAACCTTTTACTCTTATATCTTATTAAGGCAAGACTGGTGGCATTGGAAATCTATTTTAATAGCGTATATTTTGATGGGTCTAGAGCTTAAAACTTGGGATATTACAATATCTCCCCCTTGAGATCATTCATCCCCAAATGAAACTGACTAAGCTGAAGTACTAGGGAAAAGCTGAAATTTTGTATCGAACACTTACGAGATGAACCATGAGTTGATATTTGTATCTATAACTGATGCATGGACTGAACTAAACTCATGAATGCATGTTATGGCATGAAAATAGCTGGATGGACTCAGATAGAAATAAAAAAATTAATTAATTAAGGGAACTATTAACTCTAGTTGGGACTGAGTTCGAAGAGAAAAAATGGGGGTACTTAGTCATCATATCTACCTCTGCTTCTTATGTTGTTCCCTCAACTAACTAATTTCTCCATAGAACCTTTACTAAGGCGACCTCCTTATTCCTCAACCCATGAATATGATAATCAAGGATCTCAATGGGGATTTATTCATAGGAGAGGATATATTTCACGCCAACACTCTTCAAAGTAATGACTTATGAAGATTCACTAATGCATTTCTTCAACTAGGAAACATAGAAGATTGGATGCACTGATGCTAAACCTGCAGGCAATTCCAACTTATAGGTTAGCTTACCATATCCACTCAAAATCTTATAAGGACTAACATAACAAATAGTAAGCTTACATTTCTTACCAAATCTCTTCACCCTTTTCATGGGTGAAACCTTCAAGTAGACAAAATCACTAATATCAAACTCAAGCTCCCTTATTCTCACATTTGCATAAGATTTTTAACATCTCTGAGCAATTTTTCGCCTTTCTCTAATAAGTTAAAATTTTTCTATCACCTCATTCACTGAATTTGTCCATATCAAAGTAGCTTCACCTACCTTAAATCAACCTATAGGAGATCTACACCTCCTACCATAAAGATCCTCAAACAAGCCATTTGAATAGTGGATTTATAGTTGTTATTATAAGCAAACTCAATCAAAGGCAAATAATCATCCCAGCTCCATTAAAATTAATCACATATAATTTCAACATGTCCGCTGAGGTCTGAATGGTCCTGTCCACCTGACCATCTGTCTACGAATCAAAAGTTGTACTAAGGTAAATGTGGGTACCAAGACCCTTCTAAAAATCCTTCCAAAATTAAGAGATAAACTGGTTACCTCTATCTTAAATAATGGCAAAAGAGACTCCATACAATTTTACCAACTCCGTAAGATAGAGTTTAGCATAAGCTTCGGCTGAATCTAAAGTGTTAACTGGCAAGAAATGATCTGACTTAGTCATTTATTGCATGATAACAAAAATTGAATCAAGTTGTCAAAGAGTATGGGTCAACCCGATAATTAAGTTCATATTCACCACTTCCCACTTCCAAGTAGGAATGTTGAATTCCTGAAGCATACCACTAGGCCTCTAGTTCTCAACCTTAACATGCTGGCAATTTGGACACTTAGCCACAAATTCTGCAATATCCTTCTCTATGCCATTCCACCAATAGGCTTCCTACAAATCATGGTACATCTTAGTGGCTCTTGGGTAAGTAGAATATCAAGATCTGTGAGCTTTCACTATCATCCGCTACCTCAAGTCATCCACATCCAGAACATATAATTTGCCCTGACAACAAACAACACCATCTTTCCCTTGGGAGAAAACCTCAACCTTATGATTCTGAAAGGCCTTTTTTAACTTAACAAAATAGGATCACTATCTTGCATTTCATTTACCTTAGAAACCAATGAAGATTCCAAACCATGCTAAACACATATACTACCTTTGATCAAATCAACCAACCAAAGTTTAACCTAGCAAGATGATGAACCTCACGAACTAACTCTTTCTTATCATCCTTAATGTGTGAAACACTCTCCCTAGACAATCTACTAAGGGCACCAACCACAATATTTGACTTACTCGGATGGTAAAGAGACTTATGTCATAGTCTTTTAACAACTCTATCCACATTCTCTAATAAAGATTTAGATCTTGCTATCTAAACACATACCGAAGACTCAAATGATTAGTGAACACATCGACATGAACCCTATAATGATAATGGCTCCAAATCCTTAGGGAAAAGACAACTACTGCCAACTCAAGATCATGAATCAATTAGTTATTCTTATACGCTTAAGTTGCCTAGAGGCATACTCTATAACCTTGCCTCGCTGCATGAACACACAACCTAAACTAGCTCTAGAAGCATCATAATACCACAAAACCATATTAACCATCTCATACATTCAAGACTGGAGTTGCGGTGAGTCAAGTTTTTAAGTCCTGAAAAACACTTCTTTCATGAATCTGACCACCAGAATTTGACTATCTTTTGAGTTAGTATGGTCATAGAAGAAGCAATAGAGTAAAATCCTTCAATAAACCATCTGTAGTAACTAGCTAAACCCAAGATACTCTTAATATCTGATGTAGAGACGAGTCTAAGCCAGCTTCTTACTTCTTTGGTATTTTGAGGATCAACTCGAATGCCTTCACCTGAAATAATATGACCAAGGAAAGCTATTGATTTTGACAAAAAATCACACTTGCTAAACTTAGGGAATAACTGGTGATCTTTAAGAGTCTGTAAGACCATCCTCAAATGGTTTGCGTATTCATTCTTACTCCAAAAATAAATGAGGATGTCATATATGAAGGCTATAACTAATATGTCCATCTACTACTTGAACACCCTATTTATTATATCCATAAAATTTATAGGAGCATTTGTTAGACTAAAGGACATAGCTACAAATTCAACATGACCATACTGAGTTTTGAAGGTAGTTTTTGGAGTGTCACATCCTCAGACTCTGAGATGATGATAGTCGAATCTTAGGTCTATCTTATAAAAATAATTAGCATCCTAAAGTTGTTTGAACAAGTCATCAATCTTGGGGATGGGATACTTACTCTTGATGTGACTTTGTTCAACTGATAATAGTCGATCCACATTTTGAGACACTTTCTTGTGCATGAAAAGAAATGGAATACCCCGTTGAGAGATAATAAGCCTAATAAAACCTATGTATAAGGGATATTTCAATTATTCTTTTGATTTCCTAAGCTCGGATAGATCTATTCTATAAGGCGGAATTGAAAGGCTGGGTATCTGGAAAGAAATCTATTTCAAAATCAATTTCCCACTCGGGAGGAACTCCAGGTAGATCTTTGGGAAAAACTTCTTGAAATTCATTTACTACTAGAATTGACTCAAGACTTGGTATTTTGGAATTTGATTCCTTGACTCGAACGAGGTAATAGATGCATTTTGCCTTAAGGGAAGAGACAAAATGACTTAAAGGCACTGAGGTACTACCTTACCACTCTAATACTGGTTATTTTGGAAATTGAAACTGGACAACTCTAGTTCTACAATAAAATAAGGCATACCAAGAGAAGAACCAATTTATTCCAAGAATAACATCAAAATTAATCATGTTTAACTCTACTATGTTGACTAAGGTGAATTTTTTGGATACTATGACTGGTTAATATCTGTATACCCATCTAGTGATGATTAAACTACCGACTGGAGTAGAAAATGACAAAAGTTCTATGAGGATTTTGAGGCTAACACTAAAATCTACTACTATATAAGGAGTCATGAAGGAAAGTGTGGCATCGGGATCAACAATACATAAACATGAATATGAAATACTTGAAACGTACCAATAACCAAGTTAGGAGAATCCCCCAGATCCTATTGAGTCTGTAAGGCATAGAAAATAACCTGATGTTGTCCACTAATTGCACTAAAAGTGGTACATTACTGAGTCGAGCGACCTTCTAGAACTATAAAAGAGTTAGATTGACTCTATTGATGAACATTTTTACCAGTCTGTGAAATCTCTAAGAAATCTTTCACTCTATTACCTAACTTACCATACCCTAAATAATAATCACTACCTACTAAACCCTCACCCTTATAGTTCTTACCATACTTCTTGCAAACTGGGTTAGTGCAAGCACGATTCACACTACCTTGAGACTTAGAGCCCAGTGTTCTATCACTAGTATCCTGTCTAAACTTAGGAACTAGAGAAATAACAGAAGATAGGGTTGGAGCTAATAATTTTAGGAAGAATTGAGAAAGATTTCCACCATCTGACTTTTGCTAAGAGAAATTAAGGTTACCAGTTTCAGCCCTCTTATTCTCTCATTCCTTTTCTTTGATCTTCTTCTCCTAAATCTATTGAGCATAGACTATCAATCAAGATATGTCCATCACCTTTACTAATATGTTCATTCTTCACTCGACCACATCCTCTAAAACACCTGACACAAACATTCTCATTTTTGCCCTATAGTCAGCAACCATAGTTGGAGCATACCTTGCTAACTGAGTTTACTTGAATGAATATTCCTTCACACTCATACTGTTCTAGTTCAGGTTTATGAACTACTGAACCTTGGCTTCTCCTAACTCATGTGGGAAAAAACTATCTATAAATGAAACAACAAACTCATTCCACTCTGTCAATCCTGTAGTTGCACCTCTATCCTCGTTAAACTGCTTGACCATGTGTGAGTCATTCTTTTTAATTGGTAACTACACAAGTTTCACTCTTAGTAGAAGTGACATCCATGATCTTAGTGACCTTCTAAATACTTTCCAATAACTCCAGTGGATCCTCCTCAGGCCTGGACCCAAAGAACATCGGGGGATTCATCCGAGTGAAGTCCTAAATTCTAGTAGTTGTGTATTCATAGTCACGTTGGCTGGTGCAATAGCCTGCTGGTTATTTTAAGAAGACATAGATTGGCATAATAGTGTGAAAGCATCCCTAAAATTATTATAAGAAACCTACTCATTTAGAGGGTCTTCTAGAATTGGTGGTGGTTCTTGATAATTACCATTCCTCCTTCGGTTAGTTTTCTTGGGAGCCACTTTCTGTAAATAGGTTAAGGATGAGTCAGAAAAATGAGTTCAATTGAGTTCTCACTCTATCACATGACATGAATAATGAAAGAAGTGAGACTTTCCTAAAACATTTCATAGCCTCTTGGTCATAAGTGTGGTACACTTCATACCCATGAACAACACTCTACATAAGGCGGCTTTTAGACACCCTAGGACATGTTGAACCAGATGCTCTAATAACAAGTTTGTCACAACCCGAGACTACTCCCTACTTACAATACGGTGCTTTAAGTCACAAGTGATCCCAAGCTAACCATGGCCTAGCATAACACTAAGAATATTGAAAAGTAATAAAATAATGGGTTGAACATAAAATAAAATAACTGATGGAAATAATAATAAGGAAATATTAAATATCAACCAAAATTAGAAATAGAACTATTTGACAAACCAATATGCAAAAAAACTAGACATCTGTCTAAAATCCTCTAAATCTTAATTAGTCTTGGAACAAGCCCCCAATTAACTCAAAAAGACTGAAATAAAAGTTGACTGAAAAGTAAATAACTGATAACTAGTCCTTGAATGGTGAGGACTTACCAAAATTATCGTTTAGTGGTATGGAAACGTGCTAAGTGTGATTCGGGTACTGAGCATCTAAACCTATATTATGAAACAGTATTGCATAGAAAATTATGTGATCAGTGCTTTGAATGTACTAAGTATGTAAGATAGGAAAGTAATAAGTGTAATCTGAACATGAATGCATGAAAATGTAAACTGAGTGCAAGACCAGGAATAAACATGAACTAAATAAAAGCTAAATAACTAAACACATGATTATATATATCTGAACTGAAACATAAATTGAACCATGAATTAAGGACTATGGGATCTAACAATAACTGACATACCCCAATCTAAGAAAATTGGTGTCCAACCAATAACCCCAGTTAGATAGGTGTTCAATACCTTGACAAGGTAATGAACACTGGAGGGCGTAGATGCACTAAACTGATATCCTGAAGGACTAGGGTGTTAGTCATCAACTGACGGGTGACCCCTTATAACCTACGATAGTGTTGTAGTTCTTGAACTTATGGACATCTACTAATGGTCTCAGTCTTAACTGATTGGTGAGCCTTCACCCCTGCTTTCACTCGGTATAATTTGAAGTGATTAAAGATATGTAAACTAAATTTCTCATTTTAATTAATTTCTGAAAATATCAATGATGGAAAATTTGAAGTGATCAAAGACATGTTAACTGATATTTGCATAAATCACATGGTATCGGGTGTTATGCTACCAGCTCTAACTAATGCAACTCAACGTGATAATATTAAAAGTTGATATAATAGAGAATTTCATAATTCAAGCCAAAACTCAATGGTTTATCAATAAAAAGGAAAATTTGTATTTTTGTGTAAGGGAAAATGCTAAACCTATGACAAAACATATATTCATGGTTTGGTTATGAGAATAAACTGAAGAAATTAAGAAAACTCATATTTGACCTGGAACCCAAAACTTAAAAGGGGAATTAAACTTGAGAGTTTGAGAAGTCTTTGGGACTCAATAGGTGGAAGGAACCCATTGATAAAATCCCATATTCCTAAAGATAAATGATGTCACCCAAAACTAATCTCCAAAAATATTATATTGTGGTAGATGCCAAATATTGTAACCTAACTAGGTTGGGTTCGAAACCATAGGGAAAACATTTAATAATTTCTTAACTTGATGGAATCCATGAGCATTGTAGAAAAGTAAATGGTGGAGTATGGTAGTAATAAGTAAGTAATAACCAAACTTGAATGCTTTGAGTTGAAAACAATAGAATACAAACACTAGGACTGTGTCCCCCCTGGCTTCTTAACTTTGTAAGTTTCTCATGTTCAACCCACCTATTCTTCCTGCATGTAAAGTCAACAAGCTATGTCTTATCGATAGTCTTATGAATTTGTTAATAAATATCAATATTTACCTTATGAGTCTCAGGGTGTCTCCTAATTTCTCCTTTTCTATGGCTTCAGTTCAATTCTCTTATTTTGAGTCTCAAGTTGATTAGATGAGATGGCGGAATGATGAGATGGAAGTGAATCTCAAATTACCATCTTAATCTTGTTTTCTCGATCTCAAACTCCCTTGTGGGGATGTTATCAAATAAAGAGAATCCTTAAGCTTTTGTAGTAGCTCTAAGGTCAATTATGATAAAGAAGATTAAGATACATGCAGCTAAATTAGAATAAATGAATGTCCCACTTCCCTTACATGGTTAATCCATCGGGGTTCCTACAACCCTAGTCAGGAAAGTTAGCTTCTTATGCTTATGCAATAACCTATGACAATCACCAAAGAAAGCATGAAATTATTTGTATAAAAATGAGAAGAATAAAATTAGAAATCTACTATTAAATAGTAACACAAAATCTCAATAGCAATGCAAAAGTACGTAATAGAGTATAACAGAACATCAAAAGATGTTAAAGAATGTAACCTAATAAAAGATAAACCCTATGGTATTTATAGTATCTAAAAAATACACAAAAATTCTAATAAAAATGGAAAAGGAAAAGTTATGTTGGCATATGGTACAACTCTCTCATCCACTCGTATGTTCTCCTTACGAGTCACATCGGGCCTCTTATATGTTCTACAATATTTGATTTTCTAGGATTCAACTTTCTGTTCTTCTTACGACTTTTGCTCATGAGTCGTACCTTGACCATACGACTCGTGGAATTCACTCATATCCACCTAGGACTTGTTCCTTTCATCCTCTGGGCATTGGTCTACTTATGGTTTACCCATACTAGTCATACTCAGACTTTGGACTAGTATTCTTCTGAGACTTCAACTCTAAATAGCTACTTTAGGTTCTGTTTTCTTGAAAAGTCATTCTTTAGATTCATATTTTCATCGTACGCCTCATATCCTTAGTCGTATGTTCTTGTCACTTAGTTTTTCTTCCTGGCTTTGGTTTCTATTGTTTTTACGAACCTACCTAAGAGTTGTATGAGGTGCTGATGACTCGTATGGTGACTCGTATCATCTACAAACTTTGTCTCTTTTAGGTTTTTTCTTCCAGTTTTATCCCAATACTATCATGGACTTGTTTCACCTATAACAAGCATAAAAACACATCATATCTACTAAAACAACCTAAGTATAGGCATAAATTTGTTGTTTTAAGCGTCAAAGGTGTCATGTTTCAATAGTGAATCAACACTCTCAACTTAGAATTTTGCATATCCTCAGGAAAAACAAAAATAAAAAACTTAACACATACGACAATGCTTAAACAAGAGGATCCTAAGATACCTACAGTAGTGACTTTTCAATTTAGTTTACAACATCTTATTTCGCTCCTAATTTTAACTTTTCAAGACTCAAATTGTGTATAGCGATTTAGTACAGAAAGAAACACAAGGGAACCCAGTGATGGCAATATATTAGTAATAAACAACTAAGTATATACAACTCATATTAACCGAATAGCCTAGTAACCTAGCAATATATCCCATGTTCCCTCAAAATCAAGGAAATCACATTCACGAAATATGGATTAATCAATTTCTTTAGGAATGTAACAAGTGATGCTCTTGCTCACAAAGAAGTATCGCCGGTGTATACAAAATTTCATACCCTTGACCTTATACTCTCTTCCTAAATTTATGGACACTCGAGGTAGGATCACTAAAGGAATTTATTCATCTTGTAACATAGGTTAGGGGCTGGTATGGAATCCTTTTGGGATTTTAGTGATTATGCCTCATCTTGACACTACGTTTTATATATGTGAGTTAATGCTAACACATTTGAGGCTTTTAACTAAGAATAATTTAAAAGTCTAAAGAAATTTTATTTTTTTTATTGTGTTATGTTTGATTTTGCAATAGAAGCTATGATGCAAGAGAACCAACAAGGATAGAAACAAAGTAGTTGAAATCTGAAGTAATTTGAAGAGAAGCATGGATGACGACATATCTGATAAGTCCCTAGCCCTAGGATAAGATATTAGCTTCATCGTCATCCTCAGATAGAGAATGCACCTGGGTTAAGAGTTGTGATGACATTTTGTGATAAGCCATCAAGGAGCTGATAGGTCGTCAAAATTATCGTTGGCCGAAGGCAGAACATAAGAGCTGAGGTAGAGACTTCGCAGCATTCGTGATAAGTCATCAAGAAGTTAATAGGAAGTCACAGTTTGTCATTAGCCTAAAGCAATTAGTGTCAATAGCAAGGAGGAGCTGACGACATTTGTGTTAAGTCATCACCCTCGTGATTGGTTGTCACAAATGTCATCACCTAATTTGAGGGATTATTAAACTCTATGATTTTGTTTCCTTATTTAGGCTGAACTATTTAAAGTCTTGTTTAGAGTTTTCTTAAGATTTTTGAACATCTTTTGGAGACACATTTTTTATATTTTCTCTCTCGATTTTCTATACTTGAACAAGCAATTACTTTGAAGAGATTATCATCTTTATTTTGGGATTACTACTATTATCTAATCTGAGAACCTCTAGTCTCTATTCATCTTGTGGTAAGTTTATCTTTCAAATCATGAATATAACTAGTTCTTTTGATTATTACATTATGAGCAGCTAAATTCCTTTAACCTGAATTATGGGAGATAGGGTTAAGTATTGATAAGGTGCTGAGTGTTCAAAATTCAAAAGGTGGTAGGACTCCTTGATAATTCTGAGGTTTTAATTATCGTATATTGGTTGCAAATGATAGATAACACCTGCTTTGATTTGCTTGTGAAAGAAATCAAATATAGTGGGAAGTGAATTATTAACAGGGACTTGGAAGTACTAAAAACTTTCGTTTAATAATTGATGTTGTAACAAGACTGATTAACCTTAGGTAAAATCTGGTCATGAATATATATTCCTTAAGTCTGAGAGTATTAGGTATTTAAATGCTTAAGTAGGTCGAAAGACATTTAGGCATAACTTCGATAAAGATAACTTGTTGTCCTACCTACTGTGAGAATCTTGAACCACCATTAGCATCTGTCAAGTACCAAAACCCCTAGTGAACATAATTCTAGGTTTTTCATAAACTCTTGATTACTAACACTGTAGATAAAGTGACCAACATTACTTGCTAAGCTAAAAAATGCCATTTTAGGAAATATTCAGCTATCAACTGATGAAATTACAAATGACTTAAATTCACACCATATTCCCTGTGGGATTTGACCCCAACCTAGTTGGGTTTTATATTGACAATGATCGCTTACATTCTCATTAGAGAGGTATAGTTTGAGCATCATCAAAAATGGCTCCGTTGCCGGGGAATATGGTTGTATATTAAAGTTGGGTGCGCTAATTGACTGTTAGTCAAGTTTCCTAGTTTTATATTTATTTGTTGTTTTTGTTTATTATAGGTCGTTTGTAGTGTTTTCCAAGCACCAGAAGTTCTGGAGAACCATTATTACCACTTAATTTGGAACCGCACCGAATTAGAAGAACGGCAGAACAGTAAAAGGGTGACAGATTGGAAGCCTTAGCTAAAGCTCAGGTGAATGTGCAAAATGTCGGTCAACAAGAACGACATCAAAATCCTAAGGATGCAGATTTGGGAGACGAGGAGTTGCTAAATCCTGGTAACCCAAGGCCTGCAGGGCAAGTAGCTTCACTAGTACAGCGTAATATTAACAGGAATAGTCCATTTCGAGAAAGGCAAGAGCACCAGCCAGTCCGGTATGACCTCAATGATGATGATGATGGAATGGACGGAGCAGGTGTAATGGGTGCAATCATTCCTCCACAGTTGGCATCTGGGGCTAAATTCAAAATTACGAGTACTATGATTCAACTCTTCAATCTGAGAGGGTTGTTTGATGGCCTTCCTCGGGATGGCTCAAACTTACATCTGGTGAATTTTGTCACCATCTGTAAATCTTTTAATAACCCAGGAGTGGGCCAAAATGCTATTTGATTGAGATTGTTTCCGTTGTCTCTGTCTGGGAGGCAACTTTATGGATAAATGAGCTGACACCTAATTCTATAACCAACTGGAGGCAGTTGAAAGGACCTTTCCTAGAAAGGTTCTTTCCACCTTCTAAAAGGGTACAGTTGAGGGATGAGATCAGTAACTTTAAGAAGCTCCCAACTGAAGCCTTCCATGAAACCTGGGAAAGATTCAAAAAGAAGAGTACACAGTGTCCGAACCATAATATGACGGACATACACTTAATGAAAACTTTGTACAAGGCTCTTAACTCTGTGACAAGGCCAATTGTAGATAAATGCTATTGGTAGTTTGTATGTTGCTCTGACATTCCCAGAGGCTTCATAGATGCTAGAAAGAATGACCAAACAAAGTCGGGCATGGCATACCAAAGACTGTATAGTAGTTAGCCCCACTGTGTCTGGGGGTATTACTGCAGAACAATGTAGAAGATATGAGGAGCGTGACTAAGACATGGATTACCTTAAAATACAGATTGACTTTCTAACCAAGTACTTGCTATCAGGTAAGACTGAGACAGTGAAAGTTGTGGGATCTTAGGACAGAGTTGATGCTGATGCAGAAGAACAGGCGAACTATGTTAATAATTAGGAGGGTTTCTGAGGCAATAGCCAAGGAAATCAAGGTCGGAATTATTATAATAAGCTTGGGTATAAAGATAGGGAGAACGGAAATTAGAGAAATAATAATGGTAGGAGCGAGCTCTATGTCCCTCCTAAAAATTGTGAGGCTGCTACAACAAGTTCTAAAAAGATGCCCATGAAGAACATGATGGCTAAGTTGTTAAAGGGAGTGGAAGCTACTAACTATGGTGTGACTACCATAAAGACTGATATATCATTTATTAGTCAGTTGGTAAACTCGTACTCCATCGTAATCAAACAGTTGGAGCAGCAGATGAGTGAACTCTTCATAGCATTCAACTAGAGGAAAAGTGGGATGTTACCAAGTGGTCTAAAATCCACAGAATGATGGCCCATGTATGGTGATTATCACTAGAAGTTGTAAGATATTACTTGTCCCTTCGGTGGGAAAACATGTAGTTGATGAGGTAGTTGATGATGAACCAAAAGAAGGAGGTCCAGTGGAGTCTGAGAAGCTGGATAATTCTGATGATGCTCCGAAAAAAGATAAAGAAAAGGAAAAGGAGGTAGTGTTGAAAACTATCCCAAGACCACCACCTCCCTTTCCTCAACGGTTGAAGAAAAAAATTGATGATGCAAAATTCAGCAAATTCATGGTAATGTACAAGCAATTAACAATAAATGTGCCTTTGGTTGAGGCACTTGAGCAAATGCCAGGATACACAAAGTTTATGAAAGACCTTGTCACAAAGAAATAGAAGGTTAGCCATGAGCTGGAGGACAATATTTTTCATTGTGGCACTATCTCTAAAAGGTCTTTAGTGCAGAAAAAGGAAAACCCGGGAGAGTTTACCATCTCATGCACTATTAGGTCCCAGAATTTCACAAAAGCACTAAGCGATTTAGAGCTAGTATAAACCTAATGCCACTTCTGGTGTACAAGAAACTGGGTTTGGGGGATCCTACCCCAACGAACATGCGATTGGTGATGGAAGATAAGTCTGTAAAGCTACCAGTGGGCATATTACATGATGTATTGGTAAAGGTGGATGTCTTTATTCTACATGCTAATTTTGTAGTCCTAGACTTTGGGTGGATTTTGAAGTGCCCATCATCTTGGGCAGACCATTCCTTACAACTGGGAGAGTGATCATAGATATGGAGCTGAATAAGCTAAAGTTTAGGCTAAATATTAAAGAAGCACAATTAAAAATACACTCATCTATGAAACAACAAAAAGATAAGAGTGTTTTCTCAATCATGGACGTATTCTATGAAGATGGTAAAGAGGTATCAGCAGGTTGTCTTGGCGAAGTCTGAGTAGTTAGGATAACCAAGTCGTGCCGCGACATTAAATCAGGCGCTATTGGGAGGCAACCCAAAATTTTTATGTTCCAGAAAATTATTTATTTTTTTAGTTAGGTTCTAGTACAAAGAAGGTGGAATCGATGTATTCAGCCAAGTGCTCCTGATGATATTTTTTTGACGTGTTATCACAATTGTGATAAGCCACTAGATTTGGCGTCAGAGACATCAGCTTTGAGGTAGGGTCTGTTAAGGCTGATGACATTTTTTAATAAGCTATCACATTTGTGACGGCTTATTAGAAATGTCATCACAAAAAAAACCCCAAAATTAGCTGAAAGTCTGGGCCCAGGTAAAAATATCCAACCTGGCCCAAGACACTATCTTTCCACCTTTCCTCTTATATCCTCTATTTTACTTAAATTTTTATTTTCTTTCCATACTTAGTTTATTTTCTTCCTTTTTTTTCAAAGTGTTTCCAACTAAAACAAAAGAAAACTTCCTTGTGTGTGTGGATTTCCAATCAAAATCAAGAATATTTCCTTACTTTCTTTTGCTCGTAGTGAAGGTACCCACCAGGTATGCTCAAAACCTAGCCCTTCTTTTCAATAGGTAAGTGATAAACTGAGGTGAACCCAAGTTCCTAAGAAGCTTGAATCAAGTTATCTTGCAAATGGCTAAAAATCAGGAACTACGGTTTGTTGTGCAAGCTTGGGAATACAAGCTCAACTCAAAAACGAGAACCAATGGGGTCTTAGGGAGAAAGAATATTAAAAAGCAAGTTAAAGTCAAGTTAGAGTTGTATCCTAAGCTGACGAAATTCATGATAAGTTATCACAACTGTGATGGCATATCAGAAATGTCATCAAAGGTTGCTAAAAATATTGTGGGTTCTATTAAGAGCTTACGACATTTATGACAAGTTATCACAATTGTGATGGCTTATCAAAAATGTCATCAGAAGTTGATAAAATTTTTTGGATTCTATTTAGAGCCGACGATAATTGTGATAAACTATCACATTTATGATGGCTTATCAGAAATGTCATCGCACCTTAGGTCTGAAGTATGAATAAGTCCTTTTAAGGGGTGTGAAACATAAAATGATTGAAGTGTTTATGTTTATACTCTTGAGGGTCGACTAATGGTTTTTCTCTTGCTATAGGTTGTGAAATGGCACCTAAAGAAAAGTCAAAATCTACAAAGAAAGTGACTAAGGGAAGTGTACCTCAGAGACTCTTCAATGAAGAGTCTGATTATGAAGAGGAAGAGCCTTTTCTCAAGCAACAAAAGAAGAAGAAAAACCCTAAAAATCTTCCACCACCTCCACCAGTTGAAGTGGAGGAGAGTGAAGAGAGTGACACTGATCCAACAATATCTGAACATACAGCTTCCAAGCAGATGGCCTCTGAGCAACAAAATTCTGAACATGCTAAATCTGAAGAGCATGATTTAGATCATCCTGATTCTGGAGAGCATAAGTCTGGGCAACCTGAATCCACGGGACCATCAACTGAGTCCTCTTCTGCCGAGCCACAAGATGTGGAAGAATCTCCGATTAGGGAAACTATGGTTAAATACAAGAATCCTAAAGTTCGAGACGGCACTAGGTGGCAGATTCCCAAAGCTCAAAAAATTTTCTTTGATGAGCTTTGCAGAACTAACAGAAAGGATGTTAAGAGTCCAATCTTCGAAGATAAGAGAATCATTATTAAAGGGTTGAGCAGATACCCCGAGGTAGAGCAAAAATTTTATGATTACAATTTGGGATGGAATACAAGAAGAGGAAATTTATTTTGCCCTACACTAGTTAGGGAGTTCTATGCAAACTACCAAGCTCACTTGGAAAACACATGTAGATAAGGGGAGAAAGCAGCTGACCAACCTTTGTTGGATAAAGTCTTGGTACAGGGTGTAATGGTGGATGTTTCTAAAGCAATAATCAACAGGTTCCTTCATGGCCCAAACTTCACTCATCAGGCCACTTCACCTACTTTCTATGCCCAGTTGAAGCATTGAGAAAATCAAAGGTCTTGGTTAGCCAAGCTCATAGCTGATGGAGAACCAGAATAGCTGACCAACACAAGTGAAAGAATCTTCAAGGCCTTGTTGAATTCAGAGGCAAGATTTTGGTGGGATATTGTACGAACCTATTTGATGCCCACAGATAGTGATAATATCCTCGGGGATGATAGAGCAATACTAGTCGCAATTTTTATGGCTAACCATAAATTAAACTTTGGAGAGATCATCATCGAAGAGATATACAGCATATCCCTTCCCTTGTTTGATTACAAGGTTGTGTAGGGTAGCTAATATGGCCAAGATTGTAGGGTTAGAAGAACAACTCCTTGCCAATAAAAACCATAATCCTATCCGAAATAAGGAAAATCAGATGAGGCTAATGCCTGACAGGGTTGTAGGGATTCCAACTGATCCACCAGATACAGGTACCAATTTAGTGCCTAATGTAGAAATACAAGATTCCGAGACTGTAACACCAATATTTTCAGAACGAGCAGGTCTAGTGTCTGGAATTGAGACAAACCCTTTAGCTGCGGTGCCTACAACAAAATTTATCTTCAACCCTATGAATTTCAGAAGAGTGGCAAAGTAGTCCATGTGATGCGAGGCTCTACTTAAACTCTTTGACGAATAATTTGCAACGGCAGTGGGAAAGAGGGTTAAGGCTGTACTCAATCCCTACAAGGCTCTACTGGGTCGAATTGATGAATTAGAGAACCGTTTCAACACACATTCGAAAGAGAGGTCAACTCCAAAGATGGCATTATTTATAACAGACCAAGAAAAAGTAAAGGCAGAGGTTGGGAAGCTACAACAACACCACTTTATAGTGTTATAAGATTTGACAGCTATGGAGTCTAAGGAATAAATCTCGATGCTTGATCTCATAGAGGAGCCAATGAAGAAAGAGAAGAAGAAAGGTAAGAAGAAAATCAAAGGTAAGAGAGAAAGGCCCGACAGTGATGAAGAAAGAAAAGTATAGAAAAGGGCAAAAAAGAAGTCTGAAAAGGAAGAGATGAAAAAGGTGAGGATTGAGTCCTTAGTTGATAATGAGAGATGGGAGGCAGCCATCCAAGCAAGAGCCACTGGGGCCTCTACTAGTATGCCTTCAGAGACTGATAGACCAGCTACACCAGAAAAGAGTAAGGCTCCTGATGGTGATAAGGCAGCTAAGGATGCAACAACAGGGTCAGCAACCCATGACCCCCAAAATTGATCTATTCCAAGTATACTCTAATCCTAAGTATGTATTTTCATTAATTTTAAGTTGATAGTGTAGGGTAAATTATTATTGTAAAATTTTGTATCCAACTAGGCGAAATACTTGTACTTGAGGCAGTTAAATTGTTTTGTGATTTTTGTACACCTCTTTAAGTGGTCTACTTCTTTAACTATGTGATTTGTATTTAAGTGTGTCCACTGTGCATATTTGTATAGCATTAGTTATAGTAACACATTAATCATTGCTAAATAGCTGCATAAACTGAATGAGTAGTAGATTGTGATATACCTGTGTGCCAATATGTGTGAGATGTTTATTAGTTCCCTCTGTATGCTGAAACCAGAACTTGCCCGATTGGTCTTACCTAGGTTGAAGGATAGGGGTTAGGAAAGGATCATAGGTCGTTTAGATATGAGCTCACTTTATCCTATATGACCTTCCCTATGTGCATAATATCCATTTATCCCTATTGTGAGCCTGATTAGCCTATTTCTTTTTATGAAACCTATCACCTTCCCATTTAGATCACAATGAACCTGTTTTGACCCTAGTCCTTCTTGGATACTGTGTACCTTGACTTAGGTAAATGGCCTAAGTTAAGTGTGGCTATCATAGGGGTGCGTGATACAGAATGAGTATGAAGAAAGGTAGCATAAAAGAAAATAATAAAAAAGCTGGGTGTGGAGGAAAAAAGCTTGAAAAAACAAAATATTGTGAAAAAGAATAAGCAATTGTGGAAAAGACTGCACCTAACCTAAATAGGTATGATCAATAATAGAGAAGAGAGAAAAAGGCTAATGAGTGAAACCCCAAAAAACTAGTGTAGTATCAAGGATGCTTAGTCACTTTAAATACCATCGAGTATCATACCAGCCCCTAACCTACATCATAAGCCTAAGAGAAGACCTATAGTGATCCTAGCTGACCTATCTGAAGATCTGGGTGATGAAAATAAGGGCAAGCCTATGGTACTTGGCATACATTGGTTGGAACTTCATTCTGAGAGTGAGTGCTTTGATTGTCCCCATGGTTACGTATAGGATTATAGATATGAGATAAGGGGAATTTCTTTCCTATGAGGGCATACCTGATATCTTGCTAGTTACTAAGTTGTTTGGAGAGTGTAATACTAGTATATACATGGTTAATATAGATGAATTAATGTCGTATATTGGTTTCTGTTTGCATTGGTGTTCTTCATTTTTCTTGAATTGACTAACCTTCAAGAGGGTGAAAGTGTTTTGAGATAATATAGATGATTGGTTGCCAAATAAACTTTGTATTCTCTTAGTTGTGTTGAGTTGCTTGAGGACAAACAATTATTTTAAGTTGAGGGTGTTGATGTGTGAGCTAATGCTAAGATATTTGTGGCTTTTAACTAAGACTAATTGCAAAGTCTTAAGCAACTTTTGTCATTTTTGATTATTTTATATTTGATTTTGTAGTAGAAGTTATGATGAAAGAGAACCAACAAGGATGGAAGAAAAGGAGTTGAAATATGAAGTAATTCGAAGAGAAGTATGGATAATGACATTTTTGATAAGTTGTCATCCCTGTGATAAATTATCAGCTTCAGACAGAGAATGCACCTGAGTTGAGAGTTGTGATGACATTTTCTGATAAGCCATCAAGAAGCTGAGAGGTCATCAAAATTGCCATCAGCCTAAGGCAAAACATAAGAGATGAGGTAGAGACTTTATGAAATTTGTGATAAATTGTCAATAAGTTGATAGGACGTCACAGTTTGTCATCAGCCTAAAGCAGCGAGTATTAAAAACAAAGAGGAGCTGATGACATTTGTGATAAGTCATCAACCTCTTGATAGGTTGTCACGAATGTCGTCACCTAATTCGAGGGATTATTAAACTATGTGATTTTGTTTCGTTATTTAGGCTGAACTATTTAAAGTCTTGTTTAGGGTTTTCTTGAAAGTTCCAAACATCTTTTGGAGACACGTATTTTGATATTTTCTCTCTCTAGTTTCTTGACTTGAACAACCAATTACTTTGAAGAGATTATCATCATTATTTTGGGATTACTACTGTGATCTAATATGAGAATCTCTAGTTTCTATTCGTCCTGTGGTAAGTTTATCTTTCAACTTATGAATATAACTAGTTTTTTCAATTATTACATCATGAGCGGTTAAATTCCTTTAACCTAAATTATGGCACCTACGGTTAAGTCTTGATAAGGTGTTGAGTGTTCAGGATTCAAAAGTTGGTATAACTCCTTGATAATTCTAAGGTTTTAATTATCGTCTATTGGTTGCAAAAGATAGATAACACCTGCTTTGATTTTCTTGAGAAAGAAATCAAATATAGTAGGAAGTGAATTATTAACAGGGACTTGGAAGCACTAAAAACTTCCATTTAATAATTGACGTTGTAACAAGGTTGTTTAACCTGAGGTAAAATCTGGTCATGAATATAAATTCTCTAAGTCCGAGAGGATTAGGTAATTAAATGCTTAAGTAGGTCAAGAGACATTTAGTCATAACTTCAATAAAGATAACTTGTTGTCCTACCTACTGTGAGAATCTTGAACAACCATTAGCATCTGTCAAGGACCAAAACCCCTAGTGAACATAATTCTGGTTTTTCCATAAACTCTTGATTGCGAACACTGTAGCTAAAGTGACCAACAATTACTTGCTAAACTAAAAATCCCCATTTCAGGAAACATCCAGCTATCAGTTGATTAAATTGCAAACGAATTAAGTTTACACCATATTCTCTGTGGGATTCGACCCCAAGCTAGTTGGGTTTTATATTGACAATGATCGCCTACATTCTCATTAGAGAGGTGTAGTTTGAGCATTATTATCTTTACATGAGGTCCACTCACTTTTTCTTTATTTTATTTTGCCCTTATGTCTCCCTTTTTATTTTAAGAACATTTCATGGTCCAGGAGTGGCTTTCTTTTCTCACTTTTATTATTTTATTTTTTTCTTTGAATTTTCTTTTTCTTTTTTTATTTTCACCGCACCTGTCCTTTTTCGACATGCCTTTCTTCATACTCATTTTCTCCTATGGCCCCCTATAATATCCACCCTCAACTTAGAGGATTTTTCCTGAGTTAAGGTGAGCAGTGTCCAAGGAGGACAGGGCCGAAATAGGTTTATTGTAAGAAATGGGAAGGTGAAATTAGTGCATAAAAAATGGGTCCATTAGGCTAAAAATTTTGGATCAAAGGGAGTCTTATCATTTGGTTGGGTATTTAAGCTCAAGTGGACTTAGAACAAAAACGGTCTATTATCATTTCCTACTTGACTATCCTCGACCTAGGTAAAAGCAACCAGGCAAGTTCTACATTCTGATCTACCGAGAACTTAGTAATAACTCACACACAGTCTCATAGGATTATACTACTAAGTACTGATAATTAGAATGAAGTTGTTCACCCTAATTGTTCTATCATTAATCATAATGCAATTATTAGATTCACAGTTGTCGCACACACATACTCATCACACAGTCAACAAAAAATTTAGAAAGGACATCAATTTTTTTCATCATAAAATTTTTCTTTAAAAATTAGACAGTTTTTAAGCATAATCCTCCAATACATGGTATACTTCGACACGCAAGAATTTTCCTTCTATTTCATCTATTTCCAGCACACAATACGTAAAAATAAAAAAAAAACATAAACATAACATGCCAGTTCTTCAAATTTTTCAGATAGTGGCCATGGACTTCGAAACATGGCAAGTATAGCTCATGGAGACCTTGGTACACCCCCCCCCCCAATTGAAAGCTTATGAATTTTCCCTAGTGCATCTAAAAAATAAAGTACAAGGGATTGGGAACATACCTGGGTGCTTAAGGTGCCATCTCAAATGATATCATCTCATGGGCTCTCAGGTCGGGTCCAATGATCAATATCCTGAGTCCCATCAGCTATTGGGATTGTGTCAGTAATAGTGGCACCGGTTATGACTAGTGCACTCAAGGTTACATCACTCTATGGGTATACAACACCAACTTCCTCAATATCTATCTCGAGCTACCAGTTCCTACTCGCATCTCCTAAACCTTCACTACCTGGTCCTGTTTACTCTGTCGACTATCTTTCTTAGCCTTCTTCATTTCTAGCTTTTCTGTATGCTTTGTTTGTTTTCTCTTTCTTTTTTCCTCTTGAGTCACTTCTATCGGGTCTAGAATATACAAATATTATCAATATGGAATTCGGGTACACTTGACGCAACTACGGAATCTGGCATACCAGACTATCTTATAGCTTGGTAACCATTCTCTTTATCTCAGCCACCTCATCTTTTACCTTTATAACATCTAGGTTTGGCTACTACCTAAATGTCGAGTCATTTCAAGCTTAAATGCATCTAACCTCAGTTGCACCCCTCTATCTTGGTTTGCCAGCATCATTTCTATCTAGGGCTTTATGCCCCCTTCAATGTTTTGGACCTTGACCTCTAATATGCCCAGTCTCATCATAGCCTCATTCCACATAGCCTGTGAGATCATGATAAATCCATTTAGCATACCTCTGGGTGAGATGGTATAGACTATACCAGAGGAGGGGCACTAGGTATACCACAACATAAAAAATTTATGTCATCTCAGTCTGTCCACCTATCTCAACAGCCTCATCAGTCTCAGAGTGACCACTCTATCCGTACATTTTTGGGAACATGTATGCTCCTCTCCTTCTTGGCCAATGGGTTAGTGGCTTCTCTTATCAATCCCAGGTTAGTGATGTTTGTGGATTTGATCATCTCATCAATACCTGGGAGTTCTTGCACCCCGAAGCCAAACACATCTACAAAATCAGGCACGGGTATACCAGCAACACCTTCTCACCACCCACAGCTTGATCTATTATCTCCCAATCTTAGAAGTTCCCCATATCAAACTCATATTCGTCCAACCCCATATCATCCCAAAACCACATGATTTTAACATAAAATATCAAATTTTACCCCTACTTTCCATTTTAAATCAAATCTTAAGAATTAGGGCTCCAAAATGCTACACACAAGCAATTTCAACTCATAACATGTCTAAGATATGTCACATTTGCTATTTTAGCTTGAAATATAAAATATTAGTGTTTAAGAAATTACTTGGGTAATTGAGAATGTAGGTATGCTTGACTTTTAAAATTTCTTCCCTAAATTTGTGCTTAATTAGTGCACTATAATGTGAAAGAATTCGATCAAGTTGGTAAGTGCCTTTGAGTGAATTCATGCTTTAGGATATTGAAATTTGGTTAATAATAGAGGTGTGTTCGTATTTCAGATATCGGGTACTCAGCGGATACCCTATTTTGTTTTTAAATCAAGTGTTGGACCGGATAGGCCTGCTACCCCTGACCTGTTAAGCTTGGGTATGAGTTATGTGTACGACTGGTACCCAGGCTTACGAATGTTTATCTTTACTCATAAATATCTAGAACCTTACCTGTGTTTTAGAGTCGATATAACTCAGTGTAATGAGTCATACCTTATGGGTATGACTTGTTCTGAGAGTAGTAAAGACTCTAGAAGTTTATAACTGATTCTGAATTATCTTCCGTGACCTTACGACTCTTACTCACGAGTCGTACACTTAAGATAATACTCGTGAATATTTCGTATGACCTAACGTTTTGAACTTTTCCAGCCCTTTTCTACAATCTTTAGCCTTGCACATTGAACAAACATATTACCCTATTACTAAATAAGTACAAAACATGGGATTTAATGTCGCAGCATGACGTTGCTAAGTTGGAAACTCATATTTCACCAACTAGCCTCATGGATTGCCTCCCATAAAGTTCTTGATTTAACGTTGCAGAATGATGTAATTACCTTGGTTACTCAGACTTCACCAAGGTCTATCTCAAAAATCAACTTAATTTCCTTAGTGTTACCCATGAAATGCCTTACTCTTTTTCCATTCACCTTGGACGGGGCTTCACCATCCAGCTTCAATTTGAAAGAACCATATGGGAACTCTCTTAGCATAGTAAAGGAATCATACCATCTAGATTTCAACTTACTGGAAACAAGCGAAGCCTTGAATTGCAGCTCAATACCTAGTCACCCTTTTTTAAAATTCTCTTCTCAATTTTGAGATCATGATGCAACTTCATCTTCTCTTTGTAAAGTGTAGAACTTTCATATGCTCAGAGTCAAAATTCATCCAACTCATTCATACTATTCATCCTTGACTTGGCTGCATCTTACCACTCAAAATTTAGCTTTTTCAGCGCCCATGTTGCTTTATGCTCAAGTTGAACAAGCAACTGACATACCTTTCCATAAACCAACTGATAAGGAGAAGCACCAATGGGGTCTTAAAAGCTATTCGGTAACCCCATAATGCATCATCTAACTTTTGTGAAGAATCAGTCCTATTGGCATCTACTGTCATTACCAAGATAGACTTGATTTTTCTGTTGGACACTTCAACTTATCCACTAGTCTACGTATGATAAGGTATTGCAACCTTGTGTTTCACTCTTTACTTTCCAAGCAGCCTTTTGAATAGACGATTACAAAAATGTGAACCACTATCACTAATGATAGCACGTTGCATGCTAAATCGAGAAAAGATATGATTTTTCAAGAATGCAGCTACACTACGTCCTTATTATTAGGGAGCACAATTGCTTCAACCTATTTAGAAACATAATCCGCATCCCCAAAAATATACATCATGCAAAACAAACTCATAAAAGGACCTATGAAGTCTATGCCCCATACATCAAACAATTCCAATTCTAAAAAGAAGCCATAGGAAGTTCATGGAGTCTAGAGATATTCCCTTGGCATTGACCTTGATCACAAGTAGAAGTAAATTCATGTACATCTTTGTAGATTTTTGGAGAATAATTCCCATTTTTTAGGATTTTGTAGTCTATGCGGGTTCCTCATGATGACCCCCAATTGGTGAAGAATGACACACCTCAAGTATGCTCATCATCTCCACCTCAGGTATACATCTACGAATAATCCCATCTGCATAAATTTTGAAAAAATAAGGCTTATCCTAGAAAAAATTTCTTACCTCATGCATAAAATTCTTTCTCAGATGAAAGAAAAGATCTTCTAGGATTAGATCACTTGCTAGATAATTTGCATAGTCTACAAACCATGGAATTAGATCTTTAGAAGCTTCTAATATCTGCTCATTTGGAAAATTGTCATTAATTTTGGGTCCATTTTCAACAATCTTCATAACTTCCTCCTCAAGTCTAGACAAATAATCTGCAACTTGATTCAATCAAATTCTTCATGCAATAGCACCCACCTAATCATTCTACCTTTGCATCTTTTTTGGTCATTAAGTACCGCAACGTTCCATGATCTGTGTGCACAATCACCTTTGTACCAATCAAATAAGACCTAAACTTCTCAAATGAAAAAACCACTGTCAATAACTCTTGTTCAGTAATGGCATAGTTTTGTTGAGTAGGATTTAGTGCCTTACTAGCTTAGTAGATGGGATAAAGAATCTTTTCTTTTTGTTGACCCAGTATAACCCTTAAGGCCAATCCACTCGCATCATACATAATCTTAAATGACAAGGACCAATTTCGTGCCACTATAATAGAAGCAGTCATCAAATTCTCTTTCAGACATTCAAAAGCCTTCAATCATGCTTTATTAAACTCATATTTCACCTCTTTCTCAAGAATCCTACAAAGAGGGTTGGAAATCTTGGAGAAATCCATGATGAATCGCCTATAAAACCCAGTATATCCTAAAAAGCTACGAACACCCTTCATATAAATTGGTGGAGGTACTTTCTCGATTACTTTAATATTTGCTTTATCTACATCAGTACCCCTTTATGAAATTTTAAGCCTAACAACAATACCTTCTTTGACCCTAAAATGGCATTTTTCCCAATTAAGTACCAACTTGCATTCTTTACACCTTTGTTGAGAATTTTCCAAGTGAACTAGGTAGTCTTCAAAAGAATCACCAATGACTGAAAATCTATCCATAAACACTTTGATGGTGTCTTCTACCATGTCAAAGAAAATTGACATCATAAATCTCTAAAATGTGGCTGGAGCATTACATAACACTAATGGCATACATCTGAATTCAAAGGTCCTATAAGGATATGTAAAAGTCATCTTCTCTTGGTCTTCAGGCAGAATAATGATTTGGTTATAACCTGAAATATCGATCAAGAAAATAGTACCATCCTCTATCTATAAGTCTATCCAGCATCTAGTCCATTAACGACATAGGAAAATGGTCCTTTTTGTGTCCATGCATTCAATTTCCTATAGTCCATACAAACTCTTCATCTGGTGACTGGAATCATTGGCACTAGCTCATTCTTCTCATTAGGCACAATAGTAATACCTCCTTTCTTCAGAACATAATGTACCGGACTAACCCACTTGCTATCAACAATGGGATATACTACACCACTATATAACCACTTAATTATCTCTTTCTTCACCACCTTCTACATAGAAAGATTGAGTTAACATTGATTTTCTATACTTAGAATACAATTCGATTCAAGTTGAATTTTATGAGTATAATGATCGGGTGGGATACCCATAATATCTGCAATTGAGAACCAATGGCCCTCTTGAATATCTGTAACATTGATAGAAAAACTTTAGCTTCTATATCAATTAGGTCAGCTGGAATGACTACCGATAAGTGTTGTTTTCCCCAAAAAAATACATATTGCAAATGAAAAGGGAGGTCCTTCAACTCTAAGATAGGTGGCTCCTTAATCGATGGATGAGTAGGTTGAGTGGTTCTATTATTCAGATCTAAATCAATCTTCTTGGGTGCATAAGTATAAGAACCACTCCCATAGAATGCACATTCCATCTCATCATAATCATCAATACCATCACTGTCGAAGATCATGATCGCAGCTTCTAGAGCTTCAACACCCAACCTCTTCTCAAGAAGAATAACATCAGAAGTATCATCCAAAATAGTCACTGAATCAATATCATTGAATGAATCCATCTCCTTATTTTGTACATCAATCACTGATACCACTCTCAACTTATCAGGTTGTTTCATGAAATTGGATACATTAATATCACTTGTTCATCATTGAGTCTCAGCACCAGATGTCCTAGCTACCAATAAATAAACGTCCTTTTGCTAGCCAAGAATGGTTTTCCCAAAATAATTAGGACTTGAAAGTCCACTTCATAGTCCGATATCACAAAATTAGCAAAAAAGATAAAACAATCCACCCTCACCAATATATCATATAGAATACGAACTGGATTTTTCATTGTCATATCTGCCATCACTAGTCTCATGGTCATTGGTGTGGGCACCCCAAGCCCCAACTTCTTAAATACTGGTAATGGAATGATGTTTACACTAACCCAAATCATATAATGCACAAGTCAAGTTGAAAGATCCAATGGTGTAAGGAATGGTGAAATCACCAGGATCCTCTTTCTTCTCCACTATTGATCTAGTAGCTAAAGCACTGCAATGATTAATATTATTGACTTGTTCATAACTGACTGACCATTATTTGGTCATCAAATATTTCATGAATTTTGTATATTTTTGCATTTTCTCTAATGCCTCTACAAGTGGGATATTGACTGATAGCTCCTTTAACATAGATAAAAACTTTTGATACTTACCCTCTTTTTGTGTTTTTTTAGACTTTGAGCAAAAGGAGGATGAGGTATTAGGATAGGCTTCAAAATAAACTCCACAGCCTTATCTTCTTCTTTATCTTTCTTGCTACTACTCTCTACATAAATAGAATCATCATTATTATTTTTCTCATCAACTGTAGGTACATGCGGATCTATAATTATTTTACCATTCCAAGTGGTAATAGCATGGCAGTGACCATCTTTCTTTAAATTTGCAACTGTGTTACTAGGAAGAGCGCCAGGTTTCCTTTGATTCAATTTGACTGACATTTGGCCATACTGCTTCTCCAATTGTTTGATTACAGTAGTATGTGACTCAATGTTTTGATTAAAACCTGACAAGTCTGCCTTAATCTCCTTAAGATATCTCTCTGGACTTTCTTGGCCTTTGACTATCCTTAAAAACATTGTCTCCATTCTAGATTCTGAATCACGACTACCAGGTGGAACATACTTATGACTCTTCTCCTTGTAGTCATTATTTCGCTGTCAATCACCATATCTCTCCACTTTTATCTTTGTATATGTCATTAAAATAGTTTCAACCTTGATTCTTTTTCCCTTGAGATGGAAAATCTACTAACCTACAATCAAGATACTTTGGTTGCTCTTTAGATTCAATTTCAAAAGTTCTAGAAGTAGATCCATATGCCGCAACTACATTCACTTTCTTAGCACTCATTGTTCCAAATTGTTTTGTAAGCATCCCAATATCTGTCTGAAGCTGTGCAACCACTGTGCTACCAAATCCTGACCAGCTCTATAATTATTAGATGCTCCAATAGCATATGCACCTACCCCATGCTCAGTATCTCTAGTATGCCAACCTCTATTAGTCACTGAAATATCATCAAACATATTTTGTGTAGCATCCCACTTAAGACACATGAATGCACCTCCCAAAATCATATCTGCCATTGCTCTAGAACTAACATTCAGTGATCTATAGAAGATTTCCAACAAACTTGACCCTCTAATTTTGTGATTAGGTACCATGCTCCGCTTTTTCTTGAATCTAAACCATGCCTCATACAAAGATTATGCAGGTAACTATCTGAAGTTATAAATTTTATCTTTCAATTGTATCATCCTTGCAAGAGGGAAAATCTATTCAGAAACTATTTATGCAACTTATGCCAAGTAGTGATTGAACCTTTGGAAAGTTTACCTAACCATAATAATGCTCACAGGTCAATTAAAATGGGAATAACCTCAATCTCAATTCTTTCTGATCCACCCCTCGAATAGTGTATGATGTGCAAATCTCTGTAAGTTTGCAAGATACATGTTTTCTTCATCAGTAGCTGGTCCTAAAAATGCACCATTCACGTTCAATAATTAGATCATAGCGCTAGTAATATAAAACTTCACATTGGGTGGTAGAGTAAGAGGAATGATGGCTCATGTCTCAGCAGGTTAAACATAACCCATATCCGTTTCGTCATCGTATGTGTGAAGCTATTAATATATAGGAATTAATGAAGATCTAACTGTCTAAACTTTGTCTCTACACTTAGATACTTTATGTGATCTAACTAGTCCTCCTTATTGAACTAACCCAGCTTCCTCAGCTAATTGGGACTCTTTGGCTGCTCTTCTCTCTTCCTAATCAGTAGTTATTAACTATTGTATCTATAAATCTACAATATTTTATGAATCATCTAGAACACATGGGAGTTCCATGTTAGGATCAACAAGTAGAGGGGGAGGGTCTTGAACCCCAATAGGAACACATTACGAACTTGACTTGACATTCTTTTCGGTGTTTGAAAAATCCTTTCAAGCTCTAGATAAAAATGTAATAAGGGATTGCCTCTTCTCCTAGTGTTTGACATACACATGTCAAATCAAAAATAGAAAATAAAACCCATGAGCTTCACCAATTTAATTAACTTACTCAAATCTTCTTCCCCCGCAATGGCGCCAAAATTTGATGTCACCCAAAACTAACCTACAAAATAAGTACGTGCGGTCTATGCCAAATATAGTAACCCAACTAGTTTGGGGTCGAACCTACAGGGGAAACTTTGAATATTTTCTTAAATTGATGGCATACACAAGCAGTGTGAAAAAGTAAATATGGGAATTTGAAATTAATCCGTAAGTAGTAACAAAACTTGAATGCTTTGAGTTGTAAATAATAGAAGACGAACACTAGGACTGCGTTCCTCCGGCTTCTTAACTCTGTAAGTTTCTCGTGTTCAACCAACCTATTATACCTGTATGTAAAGTCAACAAGCTATGTATTATCAACAGTCTTATGAACCTGTTGATAAATCTCACCATTTACCTTGTGGGTCTCAGGGCGTCACCTTTTTGTTCCTTGTCTATGACTTTTGTTCGAATCTCACCTTTTTATTCTCAAGTTGATTAAATGAGATGGCGAAATAAAAATATGGAAGTGAATCGTAAATTATTATCATAATCCTCTTTTCCCAATCTCAAACTCCCTTGTGGAGACGTTATCGAATATAGTCAATCCTCAAGCTTCCGCAGTAGCTCTAAGGTCAATTATGATGAAAAATATTAAGATACATCAACTACATTAGAATAGATAAATCTCCTATTTTCCTTACGTGGTTAATCCATCGGGATTCCCACAAACTTAGTCAGAGAAGTTAGCCTCTCATGCTTATGCAACAATCCATGACAATCACTAAGGAAAGCATGAAAATATTTGCATAATAATGAGAAGAATAAAATCCAAAACTTTCTATAGAATAATAACCCAATATCTCAAGATAAATGCAAAAGCATGTAATAGAGTATAATAAAATGTCAAAAGATGTTAAAGAATGTAACCCATAAAAGATAAACCTAGGGTATTTATAGTATCACAAAAATACTCAGAAATCCTAATAAAATGGAAAAAGAAAAGCTATGTTGGTGCTCGCTCATCCACTCATATGTTCTCCAATCTTTAATATTCTAGACTTCAACTTTTTGTTCATCTTACGAATTCTGCTCATGAGTCATACCTTGACTATATTACTTGTAGCCTTCATACGTATCCACCTGGGATTTCTTCTTTTCATGTTCTGGACACTGGTTTGCTTACGGTTTACCCATATGAGTGTGCTCAGACTTTTGATTGTATTCTTCTAAAACTTCAACTCTAAATATCCTCTTTAAGTTTTGTTGTCTTGATGACAGCTTCTTCAGATTCGTATCCTTATCTTACGCCTTGTATCCTTAATCATATCTTCTAGTCACTTGGTTTTTCTTCTTGGCTTTGGTTTTTGTTGTGCTTATGAGTCCGCCTATGAGTCATATGAGGTTTTGACAACTTATATAGTGACTCGTATCATCTGCATACTTTGTCTCCTTCAGGTTCTTTTCTTCCAGTTTTATCTCGATAACATCATAGACCTGTTTCACGTGTAACAAGCACAAAAATACATCATATCAACTAAAACAACCTAAGTACAAGCAAAATTTCATTGTTTTAAGCATGAAAAGTGTCGTGTTTTCATGGTGCATGAATAGATGCCTTGGAGAAATCCATGGAATTTGAACTTTAGATCGAGGAACCCTAACTTGACTTTAGAGAAGAATAATCACTCCTTTTCTTAGTTTCAATAGATTTTGTGACTTAATGGGTTTTTTGGGGGAAAATTAGTCTTATATTCCACCCTTAGGGAAGCCTAAATGATATGGGTTAGGAGTTAAAAGAATGGGAAAGGAATCCAAAGCCCTTCTTAAAACATTCAGAATTTTTGGGAAATAATTATCGTGGTTTAGGTAATGACTCGTTAGGTCTGGTTATGAGTCATTATGAGGAGTAATTTTCAGGAACTTGATTCGTTGGTTTCTTACTGTGATGATGACGGGTCCCCCTACTAAATTATTTAGACTAATAACGATTCATATGTTAGACTCGTAATCACAGGGTTGAAATCTTTTGTACCTCACTGCCATGGCAATGAGTCTTCACTATGACTTATTATGTCGGACAATGAGTCGTCGTCACTAGCAGTCCAATAGTTCCTTAGTTAATTTTCCATAACTTTTTACTATGATATAGGAGTAAGGCAAGGCTAGTGGCATTGGATAGCTAATTCAATGATCTATTTTTGGTGGTTATAGAGCTTAAAAACTTAGGGTATTATGTATGGTTAGTCTAAGTGACCACTGTTTAAGACAGTATCTATATTACATTATAAGCTCAACATTTAGATCAATATTTTGCAGCTGACAACAGATGAACCGAAACACATCTATGTAACTAATGGCATGAATGGATTCTCTATTTTAGCATTTTAACTCGAGGAACGATTCTATTCCTAGTTTATACAATATGTACTGAAGGTACTTTAGTGGAATCAACTCTAGCATTAATAGTGACCCTCTGACTAGCGGTTTTCTTTAGAGTCATGATCTACAATATATGTAAAACATAAGCCAAAAGAGAGATAATGACTTAAACTTTATCACACAAACTAGATCATGAAAAAAGGGAAATATTCTTAAATGTCTGGTAGCCTCTACTAGACATGGCTTCACAAACACCGTAGGATACTTGAACCTAGTGCTCTGATTCCAAAATTTTCACACCCTAGTCATGAGCCATAACTAGTTGCTCACTAGTGGTTCGACGGATCCTTGGCATAGCATGTTTATAAAGTAATATAAATAAATAAAATTGAAAAGAAAACATAAACAATAGTAATGGGATAAGAAAAAACTTTTTTTATTAAGACATAAAATAAATAAATGAAAGTCTGTCAACTACTAAATAAATGTTTGTGTAGTAAAGCCTCTACTACTAAGCATAAGAGTTAACCGAGACAGGGCATAATAACTTTATTGAGTCAAAGTCTAACCCAATTTAATAAGAAAATTGAAATCTTATCTAAGCCTCCTGGAGGATTAAAGAGCTCATCAATAAGCTAAATGTTAGGTATTACTTAGTGCTTAGTAACAAACCATATGTTTGAGTATTTAAATCTACTTAACTTAAAAATGTAGTACAAAATGCAGTTGATACACTGGAATATGCTAATACAGACATTATACATGTATATATATAATTATAAGTTGAATAAAGAATCATAAAAATGAGTAGAGAGTAGTGTAAGCAACTAAAAATAACCTAGAAAGAAAATCATAATAGATAAAGTATGTATAAAAGTATTTCATGAACATATAGATAGTAATTATCATAAAAGATAAACATAGGGGAGTTTCTCATAAACAGCAAACATTATGTGAGTTCATGATACTCTACATCTTACACCCACGATAGAAGAGTTGTTCTAACCAGCAAACTTATAGATCATCTATATCACAATCCTACAATTATGCCTCTTTAATGTAACCTATTGCGTCAACATAGTTATAAGACTTTGGTTATCTGAACCTTCTTTCTCTCAATACTAAATAGTCCTTCTAAAATATGGTAGTGCTTTTACCATAGCATGTAACATAGTTATATCATAGTTTGAGTCATATATATATATATATATATATATGTACGTATGTATGTATATACATATATATGTGTGTATGTAAAATGTACCATGCTGAGTTTGCAATAAGCTTTGATTCATTCATATGTAAAACTTCTTGTATCAAAAATGCATATCCTTGCAATATAGAGTACATAGGTTGTAAAGTAGTTCTTATAACATAAGTTTAAGTTCAAAAATTCAAATTTTGTATTGAGATGATAAGATCAGAGAAACCCTTTTTATAGAAATTAAGTTAAGCGTATAAAGAAAGCATCTTTAATAGTTTGGGCATAAACCCTAACTTTGAACATAATGTAATATAATATTGAAATTACTTGGTTGTGAAGATATAAAGAATCTATCATTAAAATATTGCATACCTGATAAAGGCAACTAAACATAAAGAAGACATCAAAAAAGCTTGCTTAAATTGGAACTTTAGATTGCTTGGTTTTCCTTAGACTTGTTCTTGAAGGAATAAGAAACTTAAAGATCTACTACGTATATCTTTTGGTAGTCAAAATATAGTGGGATAAGGTATTAGGGTAAAGAAAAGTAAATTATTATCCTTTTTAAAATATTAATAAAATTTTTAGAACAAGGCTACACGAGTCACTTCACAACTCGTGGACACCACCACAACTTGTGTTCTTGATCATGATTCCTTAGGTGTTTTTTCATATTCATGGATCAATTACACAACTTGACAGTATAATCCATGGACTAATTCTGTAACGCCTCGAATCTAGTACCCGAAATGCTACACGATGCTAACAATCTTGAAGGACCACTAGCTAACCCATGACTGATATTTATAACTGAGCAGTGCATAAAATACTGAATAAATGAGGAATAAATGGTTTGAAAGGCCATAAGGTTCAAATATTTGATAAAACATAACATTTGGAGATACGGTATATCAATACCAAAACAACTAAAATAATTGTCTGAATATACTAGTTTGAAAGCCTCTAAACTGTCTAAATAAGGAGTTGATATGACATGTCCCCAACTAAATCCATCTACTGAAATAAACTAATTATTAAAAGAATGAAACAATCAAATAATAACATCCTTGAATGATGAGGACTCACTGCTAGTCTATCTGCTGAACGATTGATCTACTAAGGATGCTTTGGAGCTTGTTCTTCTGAACCTATGATATAAAACACCATAGCGCAAAAGTATGTATTAGTACGTGAGAATGTATTGGTACGCAAGTGAGGTAAGCTGAATGCAAGGGTTCATGTGCATGAACTATAACTAACTGATATAAACATAAACATGACTATGTGAGAATACATGTATGAATACGTGATGTAACTAAAACCATGATAATACTGAATCTGAATACTGATAACATGAGTTTTGTATTAATTGAGTGACTGTGTCTGACAATCCTGACTCTAATGGAACTAGCTGAGTTCCGTACTGAACTGTGTGACTGTATCTGATAGTCCTGAATATAAAGAACTATCTAAGTTTTTTTTTACTAAAACTGAGACTGAGACTGTGGGAAGTAGTCATCTAACTGACGTGCCCCTAATAAGCTATTTAGCTGAGTTGGGGTCCAATCTGTAACCTTAATTAGAAGGGTGTCAATACCGCACCACTGGTAAAGATAAGCTATGAATGACCCTCATCTGGCAATATCCCCAAAAGAAAATGATGGGACCCTCATCTGGCAATATTGGTCCACTTCAGTAACCCTCCGCTAACAGTGTTGATGTCTCAACCTATGTTTGCTACATAATTTTGGAACACAAGGATTTCTTCTAAGGGTCACATCCCTCTACTGTCAGTGTGTGCCCTCATCCGTGGGTTTTCTCGGTGTTGAATCCCACTCCTTACTAAATAGACACTAAATTGATTATACTGAAAGGAACTGGACTGAGTTCATTGAGTTCCGTCGACTGAGAAAATATTACTGAATTCTGTTAATCGACTGAGTTTATGAGATTACTGAGTTTTCCTGAGTCATGTAACTGACTGAATTCTATTGATCATGGCGTGACTGAGATTATTATGAAACTAACACTGGCTCTAGACACACTGTTAAATTGTCGGGTATAAATACCCCTAAGACTCAATAACATAAAAGTAACTCATGGCACAAGTTCGAAAGCACAACAATGGCTATACATATATTTATAGTTCATTGACTAAGACAATTCATCAAACACTTGACATGCATTAACTTGTACATGAATAGGGATTTCATATTATCATACTAATATGGTACTTTTTCCTTCACATAGCTATTTAATCAAACACATGGGGAGAATATTTTTGTTATACCATCATCAATACATCTAATTATCATGGTTGTATAAATAAATTTGTAATTTGAAGGGTTTATCATGAATATTATGCAAATCATCACAACCAGGACCAATCATTGGAACATGTTATTTAAATTATGAATCAAAACCCAACAATAACATGGGCATGAATTTTAATTCAACTAAATCATGAACATTCATAAATACACAATCTTTGGAATTTGAAAAGAGATTCTTGAGCTTCATGGGTAAAAAGGACCCATGAATCAACACTTGACATACCTTGATTGTGAGTTTCTAGAAGTTCTTGGACTTAAAGGACTTGAATTTCTTAGTTTCTTGAAGAAGGGTTTGGATCTTGTTCTTAGGGATTAATCTTTTGAGAGAAACCCTAATTTGATTTTATAGATGAATAATGAAGTTATGAGCTCTAGTCTGGTATAATTAGGTATTAAAAAGGGTGGAAAAGACCCAAACACCTTATAAAAATAGCTTTAAATTGTTGAACGGGATCTACGATGGCTTGGGCAATGGTCCATCATTGGCGTGATGGTTCGTCACTCTGTCTATCGCAGTCAAGCCAGAAAATGGGTTGTTGCCTTATTAGGAATGGTCTGGGCAATGGCCCATCACTAGCTCAATATTTCATCGCTCTTTCCATCATAGTTTAACCAGAAGATAGTCTTACTGCCTCAATTGCGATAGTCTAAGCGACGGTCCATCGCTAGCTCGACAGTTCATCGCTCTTTCCATCACTCTTGGGTAGTTCGGATAGTTTTTAGTAAATGTCCATAAATTTTTACCCCAATACCAAATTTGGGTGAAATTGGTAGCATGGGAAAGAAAATTTAATTATCTATCTGTTGGTAGGTCATGAGCTCAAAAATTCTTTGTAGAATGGGAGATAGGCTCGTTTGAAGTTGACTATGGCAATATTATTTCTAAAGAACTAAATCGGTAAATAAAGTTTTGAGTCGTGTAATAGCTAGGACGTATTTGAGGCCTTAATGAATATCAAACTTGATCTTAAAGCTACCAAATCACTAAGATTTATTTCTCATAAGCTTGAAGCATGGTTCTACTATCGATTGGGATTCTCAGGGTATTACAATATCTCCCCCTTGGGAATATTCATCCTCAATTGGGACTGACTAGGCTGGGAATACTAATAGACTGAAGTTACTTAAGGGACGTGAACATCTAAAACATGACTATATGACTGGAACTTCTGATATATTGAAATCTCTTATTGAATATGCATGTTTGGTGCATGAATACTAACTCATGAATACATGAATAGAATCACTTATAAGCTGAATTTATCAAACTGAACATGCATATCTGAGGGATGAGTACATGACTGAACTAATACATGAATGCATTACAGAATATGCAATGGTAATTTAATACTGATTTTGTAAATAAAATCTGAACAAAACACTGAATAATCTTAAGGAAAGTTATTACCTTGGGTTGAGTCTGAATTTGCAGAGAAGAGGTGAGGATACATCGTCCGTATATCTGCTTCTTCTTCCCAAGTAGCTCCCTTAACGAACTAATTCCATCAAAGAACTTTGACTAGGGGAACTTCTTTGTTCCTCAGTCTGCGAATCTGATAGTCAAGGATTTTGAGTGGGAATTCCTCATAAGAGAGACTGTTTTGAATGTCTACACCCTCAATAGGGACTATGACTATTGGGTAACTAATGAACTTCTTAAGAAAGGAAACATGAAAGACTGGATGCACTGAAGCTAGATCTGAAAGCAACTTGAGCTCATAAGCTACTTTGCCGAAGTGACTGACAATTTTGAAGGGACTGACATATAGGGGACTGAGCCTTCCCTTCTTGTCGGACCTCTTCACTCCCTTCATGGGAGAGATTTTCAAATAAATATGATCACCAACCTCAAACTCGAGATCTTTTCTGCGCATATCTGCATACAATTTCTGTTAGCTCTGAGCTATCTTAAGACTTTATTTGATCAACTGGACTTTCTCTAAGGTATCGAAGACCAAGTCAGGACCTACTACTGTAGCCACACCCACTTCAAACCAACCGATTGGAGATCTCTATCTCCTATCGTAGAGAGATTCAAATGGAGCAATTTGAATACTGGAATGATAATTGTTGTTGTATGCAAACTTAATCAAAGACAAGTGGTCATCCCAATTATCCTTAAAGTCAATTTCACACGCTCGCAACATATCTTCTAAAGTCAAAATGGTCCTTTCTGCTTGACCATAGGTTTGAGGATGAAAGGTTGTACTAAGGTAAACTCGGGTATCGAGACCATTTTGGAATGCTTTCCAAAAATGAGAGGTGAGCTGGGTACCTCTATCTGAGATAATAGATAATAGAACATCGTGTAATTTGACCAACTCTCTGATATAGAGTTTGGTATAATCCTCGGCTGAATAAGAGGTATGGACTGGAAGAAAATAAGCTAATTTGGTCATCCTGTATATGATAACCCGAGCCGAATCATGCTGATGACGTGTACGAGGAAAACCCATCATAAATTCTATGTTCACTTCTTCCTACTTCCAAGTAGGAATATTGAACTTCTGCATGGACCCACTAGGCTTTTGATGCTCAATCTTAACTAGCTGACATGTTAAGCACTATGCCACAAATTCTACAATGTCTCTCGTCATCCCACTCCACCAATAGATCTCCCGTAAATCATGGTACATCTTAGTGGCCCCTGAATAAATACAGTAATGTGCACTATGCACTTTTGTAAGAATTCGCTATCTTAAGTCATCAACACCTGGCACACACAGACGACCCTGACAACGCAAAACACCATCTACCCTTCGGGATAAAACCTCTACTTTTTTATCTTTGACTGCTTCTTTGAACTTGACTAGACTGGGATCTCGATCCTTCTTTTCCTTAACTTCAGAAATTAGAGATGATTTGGAACTACTCTGAACCCATATATTACCATCAGCTGAATCAACTAAGAGGACACCTAGTCTGGCAAGCTGATGAACTTCCTGAGCTAGCTTCTTCTTACTGTCCTCAACATAAGCAACACTACATATAGATATCCTATTGAAAGTGTCAGCCACTATATTGGCCTTTCCCGAATGACAAAGGACACTCATGTCCTAATCTTTTAGGAGATCTAATCACCTTCTCTAATGGAGATTAACATCTATCTAAGAGAGTACATACTGAAGGCTTTTTTTAATCTATGAACACATCTACATGAACATCGTACAAGTAATGCCTCCAAATCTTAAAGGCAAAAAACTACGGCTTCTAACTCAAGATCATGAGTAGGATAATTCTTCTCATGAGGCTAAAGTTGTCTGGAGGCGTAGGCTATGACCTTACCATGCTGCATGAGGACATAATCTAAACCTACTCTAGATGCATCACAGTACACTACCAACCTATCTGAACTATGTAGAAGAGCTAAAACTGGGGTTGAGGTGAGTCAAGTCTTCAACTCCTGAAAACTCTTTTTACAAGGATCTGATCGCTGAAACTTGACTTTCTTCTGAGTTAATCTAGACATAGGGGATCCAATAGATAAAGATCCCTTAACAAATCATCTGTAATAGCCATCCAGACCTAAGAAACTTCTGATATCTGATGGAGAGACAGGGCGAGGCCAGTTTCTTTTGAGGATCAACTATAATGCCACCATCGAAAATGATATGACCAAGGAATTCTACTGACCTTATCCAAAATTTGCACTTACTAAATTTGGTGAACAACTAATGATTTCTAAGAGTCTGCAATACTATTCTAAGATAGTCTACATGATCACGCTCACTGCAGTAATAAATAAGAATATCATCTATAAAGACTATGATGAACATGTCCAAGTAATGCTTGAACACACAATTCATCAAGCCCATGAAATCTGTTGGGGCATTGATATGACCAAAGGACATAGCTAAGAATTTGAAATAACCATACCGAGTTTGGGAAGATATTTTTGAAATGTCACATTCTCTGACTCTAGGTTGATGACAACCTAATCTAAGGTCTATCTTGGAGAAGTAACTGGCACCCTGAAGTTGGTCAAACAAGTCATTAATTATAGGAAGTGGATACTTGTTCTTGATCATGTCTTTATTTATCTAACGGCAATCAATACACATTCTAAGAGAACCGTCATTCTTTCGCATGAATAAGACTAGTGTACCCTACGGGGACACACTGGGTCTGATAAATCCCTTATCTAGGAGATACTTTAATTGTTATTTCAATTCTTGAAGTTCTGCTCGTGTCATTCTATATAACAGAATAGATATAGGCTAAGTATCTAGAAGGAGATCAATGCCGAAGTCTATTTCCCTTTTGGGAGGAATTTTTGGAAGATCTTTGGGAAATATATCTGAGTATTCACTCACTACTGGGACTAATTCAAGAATAGTAATTTTGGAACTAGAGTCCTTAACTCAGATAAGATGATAGACATATCCCTTAGATATCATTTTTCTTCCCCTTAGGTAGGAAACAAAATGACCCCTGAATGCTGAAGTACTACCCCTCTACTCTAGGATAGGTTTATTTGGAAACTAAAATTAAACCACTCTTTTTCTGAAGTCGACTGTGTCATAGCAGGAATGAAGCAAATCCATGCCAAGAATGACATCAAAATTAGTCATCTATAATTCAACTAAGTCTGCTGATGTGACTTTCTGAAATATCATAATCGGACAGTTCCTGTATACACGCTGGGCTATGATGGTTTTACCCACTGGGGTAGAGACTGAGAAGGGCTCTGCTAAAATTTGGAGACTGACTCCAAAATCAACTGCTATATAAGGTGTAACAAAAGACAAAGAAGCTCCTGGATCTAGCAAAGCATAAACATACAAGTAAAAGATCTGTAATGTACTAGTGACCACATTAGGAGAATTTTTCTGATCCTGTTAGGACTAGAGAGCATAAAGTCTATTTGGGCGCTGCCCACTGGTTGCGCTGGAAGTGGCACCCTGCTGATTCGGGTGATCAAACTGAGCTAAGGAATACGTTTGCTAACCTTGAAAGCCTGACTAGGGACAATCTCTGATTTGGTGGCCTATCTTGCCACATTCGAAACATACATCACTGCCATCTCTGTAAATACCCTTGTGGTTCTTACCACAAATTTGGCAAAGAGGTTTGGTTCAAGCACTGCTAACACTGCCCTGAGACTTAGAGCCTGGCACCCTATCTTTGTTACCCTCCCTGAACTTAGGAACTGGAGCACTGGATGAGGATGGAGCTGGAACAGGTGACTTTAGGTAGAACTGAGAATGGCTACCACCCTCAGACTTAGGCTGATTAAAGTTGAAGCTACCAGTTCTAGCTCTCTTATTTTGTTTTTCCCTCTCCTTAATCTTTTGTTCCTCTATCTGTTGAGCATGGATCATAAGCCTGGAGATGTCCATCTCACTAATCAATGTGGCAGTCCTGCACTCCTTGACCACACTATCATTCACCCCCAGAAATAAACTTACTCATCTTGACCTTGCTATCTGCCACCACATGTGGAGCATATCTAGCTAATTCAGTAAACTTAAGAGAATACTCTTTCGCCGTCATATTTCCCTACTTGAGGTTAATAAATTCCAATACCTTAGCTTCTCTCAGCACTAGGGGAAAGAATCTATCAAGAAAACCAGTGAAAAACTCCTCCCACTCAACAGGCCCTACATCTATAGCCCTCTCTGCATTCCACTATTTGAACAATATATGAGCCACATCCTGCAACTGGTATGCAGCTAGATCAGTGCTATCACTAGTAGTAATTGATGTGTGAGACCATGCTAACATATTTACAGCTTTTAACTCTAAATAATTGCAAAGTCTTGAGCATTTTTAGTCATTTTTGATTAGTTTACTTTGATTTTGCAGTATAAGTAGAGAAGAAGGTGAACCATAAATAAAGGAATCAAAAAGCATAAAATCAAAAGCAAATAAAGAAAAAGGTATGGCTGACGACATCTATGACACGTTGTCAGCCTGGTGATAGGCTGTCAAGGATGCCGTCAACCTTAAATAGAAGATGGAAGTAGCAAAAAGTTTTGTAATGACATTCATGACATTCCATCAAGATAATGATAATGTGTCACTATCATCATCAACCTTAGGCAGCAGAAGCAAAACTTGCAGAGAAGCTGACAACGTCCGTGATAGGCCATTAAACTCCTAATAGGCCATCACGGCGCCATCATCTATTCCGAAGAAAATTTGAACTTCAATTTTATTTTCTTATTTAGGTTTAACTATTTAAAGCCTTGTTTTAGTTTTTTTTATTACTATTCAATCATTAAGGATTGGACATATCCTACAAGATGCAATATATGATATTTCTCTATCTCTTAAAAACCAATATTTTGGAGTATTGTCTTGTGATTCTATTCAAAGTATACTTTTCATTTTATTCATCATTGTAAGTTAATCCTTTTAGTTATGAATTCAATTTTCCTACTTGTTTCTTGAATCATGAGTGCCTAAACACCTTTAACCTGGATTATAGGATCTAGGGTTAGGTCATGATAAGGTGTTAAATGCTTACGATTTAAGAGGTGTTAGGATTTCTTGGTAATTTTGAGACTATAATTAAAAGTCTGTTGGTTGCAAACCGAGGCGTACCTACTTTGATTTACTTGAGAATGAAATCATAAACAGTAGAAAGTGAATTATCAACTGGGACTCAAAAAGACTTCATTAAATAATCAGCGTTGTAACAAGGTTGATTAACCTGAGGTAAAATCTGGATAGTGGTTAGCGATTCCCTATTTCCAAGAGGATTAGGAAATTAGACGCTTGAATAGGTCAAGAGACATTCGAGCATATCATCGACAAATATATCTTGTCATCCTAACCACCGTGAGTATCTTGAGTGACCTTTAGCATCTATCATGTACTGTAAGCCCTAGTGAACATAATTTTGATTATTTCATAAACTCTTGATTGACAAACACTGAAATTAAAGTGACCAAAAATTATTTGCTAATCTCCAAAACCCTCATTTTATCTTTTCATATCGTTTGTTTGAATTTCACTTGTAGCTTAGTTTCAAACTAGTTTAGTCGCCATCCACATTGTTTCTTGTGGGATTCGACCCCAACTTAGTTGGGTTTTATATTGACAACGATCACTTACACCCATTCAAGAGTGTAATTTGAGCGTTATCAAAAATGGCGCCGTTGCCGGGGAACAATTTGGCGTATTGAGTTGGTTTGGAATTTTAGCCTACTATCTTGAATTCAAACTTGTAAATATTTGTTTTTAGTTTTCTTTTATTTCTTGTGTTAGGTAGATTTTTATTTTATTTTACTTATTACTATGGCATTGTGGAATGAATATAAGCTTGGTGGTTGTAAACCTTATCTTGATTATCCATGTCCATATTGTGATGGACCTCACTTTTTGCAAGATTAAGATATGCTCTCTGGAGAGAGATGTGTGCACCATCTCTATTCTACAAGGAGTATGATTGTTCTTTATGTGGTGGTTGAGATGGAAATTGGAGTGATTGCCCAAATGGCCCCTCCCCTTATTGCACTAACCTATATTCTAGTTCTTCTTATGAGTTTGATAGGTCTTATGGTCAAGAAAAGGAAGAATGAAGCACCGGTAAGAGTGGCATTGAAGCTATGTTTCAACTAATGTTGGATCTCTAGAAAGAAACATATGATATCATATGTGATATGCGTTAATACATAAAGTTGATCGTTTATGAGGAGATAGATATAGATGTCAATTATTCAAAGCATTTTTTTATATTATGTTTAGATGATATCTTATCTGTGGAATCATTTAACATAATGGAAGAGTATGAAGATGAGGAGCAAGAATCCTATACTGATGATAAGCTTGATGTTGATCTTCCATTGGAGATTTTCCAACCAACCAAACCATTCATGAATAAAGATACCAAAGATGAGGAAATGGTACTAGAATTGAAAGAACAAATCAAGAACAATCCTTGTGAAGACTCTAGTCCATTTTAGGGTAAAGATACTAATAGAGACGCTACTCTAGAATTGAGAGTCAGTCCTCATTCAAACCACTTTTCAACATTATTCTTGGTAGATGTGATGAAAGTCGCACCACCCAAACTAATGATGAATTTTGAAAATGAGGAGGAAAATTCTTACATTTTGGAGTTTATCTTCCCAAAATGGTATACTACAACCCCAGTCTTAAAGGAAAAGAAGCTTAAAGATCGATATCTATTTAGTGAGTTTTTAAGATCCTCATCATTTCCCAATGAGCCTATACGAATGTTCGATGCAAAATTAGGCAAGCGGTTCAAGTCTTCGAAGTGGCGTGATAGAACATTCCATATCATGCCCTCACATTTGCCTAATGGACCTAAAAGATGTAAAGATCAAAAGATGAGCCGACAATTTAAATTGTTAAAATGGAGGGATAAAGGATGACTAGATGTTGTTGTGCTGTGACACTAAATTAGGCGCTTCTTGGGAGGCAACCCAAGGTATTTTGTTGTTTGTATTTGTATTATGTGATTGACATCAGATTTTCGCATCCATGGTTCCACAGGTATATTTCTAACACTCTTATTTGATTTGACGCATTAGGGACATTGCATGATTTTAAGTTGAGGGTGTTGGGGATACATGTGGGTGTTGATGTCCTCCTGGGGTTTTTTTTGTCATGCCTCTTTTTCTTGGAGTTTCGTTCCTAGTAGAGCCGGCATATTTAGGCGTATTTCGCTTATTTGTGATGTGTTGTAGTTGACTAGGAGAAATACAAGTAACTAAGGCAGTTAACTTATTTTTGTGATTTTTGAACACCTCTCCATTGCTCTGATATATTACTATGTGAATTGTAACCATTTGTGACCATGGTGTATCTTTTTATGGCATTAGTCTGGCAACTGAATAACCTTTGTTAAACAAGTGCATGAACTGGATAAGTAGTGATATGCGAGATACTTGTGTGCCTTGTGTGGGTAAGGTCTTACTCAGTTCTTGTTGTGTGTTGAATCTAGAACTTGCCCTGTTAGTCTTCCCATGATCACAGGATAAGAGTTAGGAAAGGATCATAGGCCATTTTTTATTTTAGCCCACTTTAGCCAAAATGATCTTCCCTATGTGCATTATATCTCTTGATCCCTGTTTTGAGCCTATTT
>NC_061116.1:196461426-196611402 GCF_002878395.1 Capsicum annuum | reverse complement strand
CTATTTAGCCTATTTTTTAATACGACACTTCTCACCTTCCTATTTATATCACAATGAACCTGTTTTGGCCCTGATCCTCCTTGGACACTGTGCACCTTGACTTAGGTAAACAACCTAAGTTGAAGGTGGCTATCATAGGGGTGCATGATACAAAATGAGAATGAAGAAAGGAAGAATAAAACAAAAGAATAAAAAGTTAGGTATGGTGAAAAAGGAATAAGAATGAGAAAGTTGTGTAAAAGATGATAAAAAGATAATACGATAATTGAAAAGACCGCATCCATCTTGAGTATGTGTGTTCAATAAAAGAGAGGAAGAAAAGAAGGTTGGGAGTTGAAACCCCAAGATTTTAGTGTAGTGTCAAGGAGGCATAGTCACTCAGAAATATCCATGAATATCATACTAGCCCCTAGCCTATGTTACAAGCTTATGAAAAGCCCTATAGTGATACTAACTAACCTGTCTGACGACTTGGGTACTGACTATAAGAGCAAGCCTATGGCATTTGATGCGCAATGTTGGAACTTCATTCTGAGAGTGAGGTTTGTGTTTATCCCTGTGTTTATGTATGTAAATTCTGACATGAGTGAAAAAAGGATTTGTTTGTTGTGAGGGCATACTAGGTATGTTGCTAATCACTGCCTTATTCGGATAGTGTTATTTGGGTATGTGATGGGTTGTTATTGCTAAAATTCTTGCCATATCTTGATCCTCATGAGTTGCATGGGTGTTTTCAATAATAGAAATAGTTGCTCTTAATTTAACTGACCTTGGAGATGGTGTATGTATTCTGAACTGATATGAGTAGTTAGCTGCCAACCTGTACTTTGTATACTCTTGTTTATGTTCTGGTTGCTTGAGGACAAGAAATTGTTTAAGTTGAGGGTGTTGATCTGTGAGCCCATACTAACACATTTACATCTTTTAACTCTAAATAATTGCAAAGTCTTGAGCAACTTTAGTCGTTTTTGGTTAGTTTACTTTGATTTTACAGTATAGGTAGAGAAGAAGGGGAACCACAAATAAAGGAAGCAAAAAGCATGAAATCAGAAGCAAATAAAGAACAAAGTGTGGTTGACAACATCCATGACACGTCGTCAGCCTGGTGATAGGCTGTCAGGGATGCCATCAACCTTAAACAGACAGGAAGTTTTGTGACGACATTTATGACACGCCGTCAAGATAATGATAAGGTGTCACTGTCATCATCAACCTTAGGTAGAAGAAGCTAAACTTGCAGAGAAGCTGATGACGTTCCTGATAGGCCGTCAAACTCTTGATAGGCCGTCACGAGCGCCATCATCTATTTCGAAGAAAATTTGAACTTTAATTTTATTTCATTATTTAGGGTTAACTATTTAAAGCCTTGTTTTAGTTTTTTTTCTTTATTATTATTATTCGATCATTAAAGATTGGACATATCCTACAAGATACAATATATGATATTTCTCTCTTTCTCTCTCAAAAACCAATATTTTGGAGTTTTGTCTTGTGATCAATTCAAAGTATACTTTTGATTTTATTCATCATTGTAAGTTAATCCTTTCAGTTATGAATTTAATTTGCATACTTGTTTCTTGTATCATGAGTGGCTAAACACCTTTAACCTAGATTATGGGATCTAGGGTTAGGTCATGATAAGGTGTTAAATGCTCAAGATTTAAGAGGTGTTAGGATTTCTTGGTAATTCTGAGATTATAATTAAAGTCTGCTGGTTGCAAACAGTAGGCGAACCTACTTTGATTTGCTTGAGAAAGAAATCATAAATAGTAGGAAGTGAATTATCAACAGGGACTCAGGAAGACTTCGTTTAATAATTAGCGTTGTAACAAGGTTGATTAACCTAAGGTAAAATCTGGACAGTAAGTAGCGATTCCCTAAGTCCGAGAGAGTTAGGAAATTAGAAGGTTGAATAGGTTGAGCGACATTCGAGCATATCATCGAAAAAGATAGCTTGTCATCCTAACCACCATGAGAATCTTCAGTCACCTTTTGTAACACCCCAAAATTGGGTTACGAGACGTCACACGGTGCTTAGGGGCACAAGTGACCCCAAGCTAACCCTCCTATTGGCATAACTCATAAGCAACTCGATAAAATTCTAAAATCTATATAAAATCAGCAAAAATATAGAACTTCTATAAACTTGATCAATATAAACATGAACTTTAAAAGATGACAACTCTACATTTACCAAACAAAACTAAAACTGAATACATCAACTTTTACTGACTGTCTATGAAGCCTCTACTGGTACAGACTTTAGATAGGCGGATCATGACTCCCAACTATCTACGCTCAATATGACTAAAATAAGAAAATACAATACTTTTCAAACTGTATAACCAACTCGAGCCCTCAAATCAAAAGGACTCATCACCTGCAGACTGGGAGGGGCAGACTGACTGAATGTGGTATCTGTGCTACAATTTGTACCAAAATTATAAGACACTGTAGCACATAGAAATATATAGGGGTCACTACTTTAAGGAATGTACTAATATGTGGGGGTGCAACGCAACATTATAAATAATATCATAAATGATTATGAAAATCATGCATGCTGGCGATAACGACTTTCTTTGCTTGAATTAACTGAAATATATTCCTTGTAAATCATCAATAGTAATGCAAGCATAATATATCTCATAAATCATTATACCCAACTCAAACTCTTTAACTCATTACTTAGAGTGACTCGGTAACTCATGAAACTTGAACTCTTATCGACTTGGGAGGTTCTTATAACCGACTTAAACCATGCGAACTACATGGAGTCCAAAGCTTTGCTCTCCTAAGGAGAGAACCCCACATTGGCGGGAGCGCTGTACGCTTGCCAGGGAGTACAACCTAAATTTAGTGATCACAATCTCATACTCAGCCTCCAGCCCACAATTATCAATATCAATCCTATGGTGGCATGTAGTTTCTGTGGAAACACCACATTTCCCGCTCAGTGCTAAATAATACTCCCAGACACAAGATCAGAACATGTTAGGAAATCCACCACAAACATCACAAGGGTCTATCATGAAGACCAAATCAAATCTCTTTCTCATTTATCAAATCATAACCAATTTGTGGATTCATAACTCGACTCAAATCAAGCCAATCTTTCTCAATATCAAAATGTATCAAAAACTTCAAGAAAACATCATAGAATTCATTCTTGACTCTCAAGCTCAAATATCAATATATATATTCTATAATCAAACTTCTCATAGAAAAGCTCAAATCATGACTCTTATCTCAAATAATTCAGAAATCATCAACTCATAATAACAATATTCAACTCAATTTAAGAAATAAAATGATGAAAATGTGTATCAATCTTGAATAACTCAACTATCATAAATCATTAATAAAGTAATTTGGGTGTAAACCCACTATGAAAAATCATGAATTTCAATAGTAGAAATTAAATCTTTGGGCACAAGAACGAAAGAAGTGCTCTTGTTCAAACCCCACATACCTTGGATTATGATTTAAAGATGAGCAAGCTTGATTGGAAACTCTTTTTCACACTTTTGAGCTAAGTTCTTGATGCCTTTGACTTGGAGAACTTGATTCTTGAACAACTTGGTGAAATCTTTAGAAGATTCTTGAATTTTCTTGTAGAAGATTTGATTTAGAATTTTGGAAGAAACCCTAGATCTAGATATTTCTTGGAAGAGATATGAGAGAAAATGAACTTCTCTTCTCTACTTGGATATATATATATATATATATATATATATAGGACCAAAATGGGCAGAAATGACAAAAATGCCCTTGCAAAAACGTCCCTTAATTGCTGAAAAAAATAGCTGACAATCTTCATGACAAGCCGTCAGGCCCGTGATAGGCCATCACGAATTTTCATCCCAAAAAGGGTGGATTATATGATTTTCGGCTTAAGGTTGACGACATTTTTTAACAAGCCATCACAAAAGGTCGTCACGGAGTTTCCAGGATGACATGCTAGAGTAAAATAAGCATAACTCTTTTCTCCGATATCGTATTTTGATGAAATTGGTATCGTTAGAAAGCTAATTCAACTATCTATCTTTTGGTAGGTCATGGGCTCAATGATTCGTAGTATAACGAGATATATGATCATTTGAATTTGGATATGGAAAAGTCCTTCCCAAGAATTCAATCTGTAAGGAATGTTTTGATTCACCTAATCACTAGGACATCGTTTAGGCCTTAATACACATCACCCTTGATTAGACAACATCCAAAGAACTATAATTTATTTCTCATGAGATTGATTCATGGTTGCACTATTGGTTAGAGTCTCGGGGTATTACAATATGGCTCTAACTCCCTCACTGGGTGTTCGATTTGGGTGAATCTTATGTCTATGGAAAGCTTATCCAATTCTCCACATGATAGAAAGTGAAATTTAGGGAGATACAACACAATATAAATAACAATCACTTTGGAAGTCATCCATATTCACTCAAAAGACGGATTTAGGCTTAAAAAATGATTGGGGTATTACAATATCTCCCCCTTGGAAACATTCGTCGTCGAATGTTGCTGTTTGGCGAAGAATACAGAGAAAACTGAAGGCACACAGCTGAAACAACTTGCTAATCTGAATCTATATGTTTCTAAACTTTGAAGTACTTCATTGAATGTATAAACTCATGATGAGAATAGCTATACCGCTGGATCTGAGACTTGAAAAGAATAGATAGAGGACAACTGTAATTCTCGACTAAATTTGAGCTGATTTGCCTTCTGCTTATATTAAAGAGTGGGATCATACTGAGAGATTAGAATTTACTTGATGTGATAAGTGTGCAATAATACTCATAGACGGCGAAGATATAATTTATGCTGGCATAGGTCATGAGAAACAAGGATAAGACTACACAATGGGTATTACATTGTTTGGATTAAAATACTTGGAAAACAAAGATTGTTCAATGAATGCTTACAGACTAAATCACAATTATATATCCGAATCTGAAACTGATGCCTGATACACATACTGAACTGAATTCATAGATTTTGGGTGCGAGCAACTACTTACTGGAATGCCCGTACTTATGAAACTTCAAGTGTTAAGACCAGACTAGTTCAAAAAAATGGAAGACCATAGAAATCTATCTACCAAATTTTGAAAAATGGGTTGCTAACTATGCAAACTGAATCGTACTAGATACTCATACTTAAGCAGAGGATTTCTTCAACAACCTCCCAAGGAATTCTAATGGTCTGAAGCAGCAAAGAACTTTAGGCAAAATCTAAATAAGACATCTGAATCAGAGATCATAGAATTACCATAATCCCATAACTTGAAACCTAAACCTATGAATCATAAGTCAGGATAAAAGTACTAAGCTTCAAGCAAGGCAACTCTTTACTCTCAAACTCAACCACACTTCTCAAACACTTTCTCGACTATACTATACCCTTCTGATACTGTACTTGATCGATTCGACTTATAATCCTCACATGACACTGATACTTCAATCTACTCATATCCCCTCGAACGAAACCCCCTCATCGTCTTTATGCCTAACCTAGAACCATAAGATTCACCACATAACCCCATTCTGAATCATGAGCTCCCACACATCTACATTCTTACAACCTCTCACTTTAAGAGTAATTCTCATTACCACTTTGACAACTCCAATCCACCTAGTACTAGCCATTTACTAATGCGCAAGGCACCCATCCGCATGCACATAAGCACGACATTCAACCCTATCTTCATACCCTACACACCTCGTATCAAGAAAAATTTCCATGCACTCACCTCAAGAACACTGGACATACTCCTAGCTAATCAAGTCCTTCACAAATGCTTCACTCCAATATTCCTTCAACTCATGGAATTACACAAAATGAACACACCACAATCTTCCCAATCAGAACACATTAAACTTCAACTAACCATGACATGTATCAAAGACTTCACCTCAATCTTACTTCAAATTACCACCAAGACAAAGTAGGCATGCCACCCTATATCATTGATAAGGAAATATCTCCTCTCTCCAGACTAAACAACTATTCACCACCACTATCTTGGGTAAGGAAAGATAACTAAAAGATTAGAGCATGATGGTCTGACACATGAATAGATGCTATGAATAACTTGACACTCAACTGAGGCTTAAGGAATAGAGGATTTAACATCCTAAACCCATCAAAGAAATACGGTTCGGGGTCATGCACGATATAAATCTGAATTCTTTTCTTTACTGATTATTAAAAGTAGTGCTTGAACATTAGAACTGAAGATGTCACAAAACTTGAGTATATAAGTCATGCGTTGCATGACCTAAATTTGGAATTCGTAACTATGAAATGTGATTCCAACAGGTAAAAGGTCTGAAACTCCGCATTTCGGTAACTAAGTGAGGACAGGATTCTGTATGGCATGCCTGGACATGAATCATGATCATTGAATCAAAACGCAAAGCATGAATGAATACTAGATTGACTGAAAATACTAAAATAAAACGGGTTGAGCAGTATGTCTTCTTACAAGTGTTCCAAACCTTACTAGCACACCTACTAGAACCTGACAACCTAACCTGGTTACTCGTTCTACTATCTCCCCCTTAGACTAAAGCCATCACACTCCTTGACTCAATTATTATGAACATCATTCATTACCTAACTAGTCTTTCTCCAGCTAGCAACTCCACGGCACGTAATAATTACGCCACATACAATGACCCTAGAAAATAAAGTAGCCCCATAGCACCTTGGGCAAGATTTCTCACCAAGAATAAAATCAAACTTAATTACAAGTTGATCAGACTCAAGCTCTTGCATACACTGTCCAAGCTCGTTAGATCATTTCTCTATAACTAGCACCATTAACCAAGAAATCATCACATCCACCTTCATAGCCACCAATCATCCAATCTTAATGCCTAACGCTTAACATAACTTACAACTTCAGCTCACACATACAATTCTCACTTGGAAACTATAAAACAAAATGTCAATAAACACTAGCCCATTTAAATCCCCTAATAACAATAATTGGTCCTAATCATATGGCATCTCTCATTTATAATCCCTCAACATGCCCCCCTTCTACCGATCATTACTATCTATCCTTCATACATAGCTTAACTTAGTTCATAACTTTCTAAGCCTCAACTTAACTTTCCCTTGCAATCTCAGGAGCACCTAAGTTAGCAACACTTCCTCATCCATAACCTATATTTATCTTATGCAACACATCATCAACAACACTTTTCATACCTTAAGTAAACTATTATTTACCTCTACCAATAACTCCTTCTCTTTCTTCTATGAGCTGACACACAAGAATAATATCACTTTATCACTAACTCGATCACACGCAAAAGGCTCGGCTATACATACTTCTAATAAATCACACTTTCTACCTTTCTTGCCACTACACCTCTAAACCCAGTTCCAACCAGCATGAGGAAACAAGAAACACAAAAAGTTACTAGTGAATCAATATACGCCTCACCCAGCTTCACTAGTCTTTGATTTTGCATTTTGAAAAAAAATTGAGATGGATAACAAAGCAATTATACTTGTGAATCGAAAGAGCCCTACACGGCTACACTAGACTTTCAGTTCCAACATAATGACGCTAACAAGGTTATGATAGGTAGAAACTCATCATACAATATTCGATAATCTAAGAATACACATCTTACTCTGTCTTAACTAAATGAATCATAACAGAGAGGACATAACATTAAACTTAGGAAACTTATAACACATTGGTAAGCTCTTCTTAGGCTACTTTGTGAGACTTCTAAAATTTCTCACTTGCAAGTCTAAGGTCATTGTCAGGGAAGGAAATTAAAACTTGCAGATCATGTTACCTCAAGAATAGAACATAGATAAAGGAGTATAGATTATCATTATGGATTCTGAGAAGGAATCTGGAAGCACAACTGACTTAGGCTTATTACACAATTCATAAGGAAGGCATGATAAGACACTAATAGGATACTTTTTAGCTCATTTAAAACTCCGTAACTATATGTGGAGACTGCTTAAGAAAGTACTATCTGCAAAGAGTTGAGCTTGACTGTCTCTAATACTTTAAAAATAAGGCGGGGATGCCCTGAATAGAGGAAGGTAAGAATCTGCATAAGTTTCTCAAAAACATTTCTATAGCACAATCTAAGACATGAAAGACTGGAGACCTTTTCTAAATGTCTTGTAGCCTCTCAAAAAAAGTATAGACGTGTCCGTACCATTCCGCAAGACTCTACTAGACACGGCTTCATAGACACCCTAGGACACTTGAAATTTGTGCTCTGATACCAAGTTTGTAACGCCTCAAAATTGGGTCCCGAGACGTCACACGGTGCTTAGGGTCACAAGTGACCCCAAGCTAACCCTCCTACTGGCATAACTCATAAGCAACTAGATAAAATGCTTAAATCTATTTAAAATCAGTAAAAACATAGAAATTCTCTAAACTTGATCAATATAAACATGAACTTTACAAGATTACAACTCTACTTTTACCAAACGAAACTGAAACTGAATACATCAACTTCTACTGACTGTCTATGAAGCCTTTACTAGTACTGACTATAGATAACCGGGTCATGAATCCCAACTATCTAAGCTCGATATGACTAAAATAAGAAAATACAATACTTCTTGAACTGTATAACCAACTCGAGCCCTCGAATAAAAGGACTCGTCACCTGCTGACTGGGAACAACAAATTGACTGAATGCAGTATCTACGCTACAATTTGTACCTACATTATAAGACACAGTAGCACATAGTAATACATGAGGGCCAGTACTTTAAGGAATGTACTGAGTATGTGGGGGTGCAATGCAACATTATAAATAATATCATAAATGATTATGGAAATCATGCATGTTGACGATAACGACTTTCTTTGCTTGACTTAACTAAAATATATTCCTTGTAAATAATCAATAGTAATGCAAGCATTATATATCTCATAAACCATTATACTCAACTCAAACTCTTTAACTCATGACTTAGAGTGACTCAGTAAGTCATGAAACTTAAACTCTTATGGACTTGGGAGGTTCTTATAACCGACATAAACCATATGAGCTACATAGAGTCCAATGTTTTCCCTCCTAAGGAGAGAACCCCACATTGACGGGAGCGTCGTACTCTTTCCAGGGAGTACAACCTTAATTTAGTGATCACAATCTCATACTTGGCCTCAGGCCCATAATTATTAATATCAATCCTACAGTGGTATGTAGTTTTAGGGGAAATACCATATTTTCCACTCGGTGCTAAATACTATTCCCAGACACAAGCTCAGAATGCATTAGGAAATCCACCACAAATATCACAAGGGTCTATCATGAAGACCAAATCAAATATCTTTCTCATTTATCAAATTATAATCAATTTATGGATTCCTAACTTGACTCAAATCAAATCAATCTATCTCAATATCAAAATGTATCAATAACTACAAGAAAACATCATAGAACTCATTCTTGACTCTCAAGCTCAAATATCAATATATATATTCAATAATCAAATTTCACATAGAAAAGTTTAAATCATAACTCTTATATCAAATCATTCGGAAATCATCGACTCATAATAACAATATTCAACTCATGGGATATGTTCTCAATTTAAGAAATAAAATGATGAAATAGTCATGTGTATCAATCTTGAATAGCTCAAATATCATAAATCATTAATAAAGTAATTTGGGTATAAACCCACTTTGCAAAATCATGAATTTCAATAGTAGAAATTAAATCTTTAGGCACAAGAACGAAAGAAGTGTTCTTGTTCAAACCCCACATTCCTTGGATTATGATTTTAAGATGAGCAAGCTTGATTGAAAACTCTTCTTCACACATTTGAGCTATGTTCTTGATGCCTTTGACTTGGAGAACTTGATTCTTGAACAACTTGGTGAAATCTTTGGAAGATTCTTGAATTTTCTTGTAGAAGATTTGATTAAGGATTTTGAAAGAAACCCTTGTTCTAGATCTTTCTTGGAAGAGAAATAAGAGAAAATGAACTTCTCTTCTCTACTTGGATATATATACATAGGACAAAAATGGGCGGAAATTAACAAAATGCCCTTAAACGTCCCTTAATTGTTGGAAAAAAATAGCTGACGACATTCGTGAAAAGCCGTCAGGCCCGTGATTGGCCATCACAAATTGTCATCACAAAAAGGTAGATTTTATGATTTTCGGCTTAAGGTTTATGATATTTTGTGACAAGCCATCACAAAAGGTCATCACGATGATTCCAGGATGATATGCTTGAGTAAAATAAGCATAACTCTTTGCTCCGATATCGTATTTTGATGAAATTGGTATCGTTGGAAAGATAATTCAATTATATATCTTTTGGTAGGTCATGGGCTCAATGATTCATAGTATAACGAGATAAATGACCATTTGAAGTTGGATATGGAAAAATCCTTTCCAAGAATTCAATCTGTAAGGAATGTTTTGATTCACCTAATTGCTAGGACATGTTTGAGGCCTTAATACACATCACCCTTGATTAGACAACATCCAAAGAACTATAATTTATTTCTCATGAGATTGATTCATGGTTGCACTATTGGTTAGAGTCTCGGGGTATTACAATATGGCTCTAACTCCCTCACTGGGTGTTCGATTTGGGTGAATCTTATGTCTATGGAAAGCTTATCCAATTCTCCACATGATAGAAAGTGAAATTTAGGGAGATACAACATGATATAAAAAACAATAACTTTGGAAGTCATCCATAGTCACTCAAAAGACAGATTTAGGCTTAAGAAATGATCGGGGTATTACACCTTTAGTATCTGTCATGTACCGTAATCCCTAGTGAACATAATTATTGTTATTTCATAAACTCTTGATTGACAAAAACTGAAATTAAAGTGACGAAAAATTATTTGCTAATCTCCAAAACTCTCATTTTATCTTTTCATAGTGTTTGTTTGAATTTAACCTATAGCTTTAGTTTCAAACTAGTTTAGCATGGGGTCATTTTGAACATGAGAGTATAGCATGGATTCACATTTAGGTCACAATTGAGTCATAATGCACAATTTTTCTCACTTAGGCAATTCATCAAATACATAGGATGCATAACTTTAGCATAACTTTAGGCTTAGGCATGAACATTAAACCAATACATCATGATTTGCATTAATCAACTCAAATTCATAGATTTCAATCCACATGCTAACATAATTTCATAAAACACATCAAAAATTTCAACTTGAAAATCATAAAACATCAACATGGATTTAATTCAACCCACAACATAAAAATCATAATTTAACCCTTAAAAGAAGATTCTTGAACTCCAAGGGTTTGGATGAACACTTTACATACCTTGGTTGATAATTTCATGAAGATTAATGGAGAAAATCATGAGTTCTTGATTTTAAATTAATCATAGGAAAATTTCACCTGTCGATGCGATGAATGACGCGACGCGCCCGGTTTGTTCAATTGAACATGGTCTAAACTAGGTTCGAAAAATTTAAAACTTGTCCGATAACACCTATTGACCATCCTGATCATGAATTAGTAAAAATATAGACCATTAAAGAACATTAAGGTCGCAAAATGTGATTGTCAACTTTTGAAGGTTAAAAAATAAACTAAGTCTAAAAACTTGGTTAGAATTTTCTAAGTCTGGGACCCCTTGACAAGCTTAAAGGACTAAATTAAGCTAGGAATTTTCCGGGTCTTATAATAACCTATCCAAAATATATATACAACAAAATCTAATAAACCATAGAAACCCTGGCAACTTTGAAATAAAGGAGCTAACCAACCTCGGGATCTCGACTATGCTAATGGAAGGCTTATCTGGCAATCTTTTGGGACCTGCAGTCATAAATGCAGCACCACAAGCTCAGGGTGTCAGTATGAAATAAAGCACCGAGTATGTAAGATAAAATAAAATGATAAACTAAATTTGAAATATAAAAACTAAAAGTTATACGACAGAAGCATAAATAGCACTCTAATGTACTTACTTTCCATGCAATAAAATATATAATCAATAGAACAAACAATAACCTAGCCTATCCCCCAAACGCTTGAAAATTACAAAAAATAATTAAGAAACCTACCCGAGCTCAATAATCCTATTAGATTGCAATGCAATCTAACTATCCCTATTGTCCCCTCAGTTGGACCCTATGGATCACATGTACTTATTAGCCTGTAGGCTCCATGAGTCTCTCTAGCATGTTGGATCTATATGTCTTTCTAGCCTATAGGATCTATATATCGGTCTAACATGTATTCTCTGCATGTCTATCTAGCCCGTACACTCAGGATGACTATTTAGCGCGAAGGATCTATGTAATTGATTAGTTTGAAGGCTTTGAATAACTGGCTCACCTAAAGCCTTTGAATAGCTCGAGTATACAAGGCTTATTGTATCCATTTATACGCACTCAAGGCTCGTGTATTTGTATCAAAAGCATCCAAAATAGTCTGAAAAATAACAATAAACAAGTAAGTAGCCCAAAAGTAAGCAGGAAAGTTGTAGTGACCTATATGTACGATTAATTGTAAGCTAGATATAACATGAGGTAGCTATCTATATAATAAGATTCCCAATAGAGGATAAATATTACCTTCTAAACAAGCCAACACAACAATTATGGCTATGATTAGCTCGAGAATAATATACTAGCCCTATCATACTTATGCTCTAAGGAAACATACCAAGTAGAAAAGACTAACATAACATACCTGATATTTATTCGTTGTCGTCAATCAAAGCCTAGCTCATAACCTATTATGGATACCGCCACATCACCGTCTCCTTGAATAAATAGATACTAATAGTAGAATAATATAAAACCCATGACCTTTCTCTTTGAATTAAAACAAATTGAGACAAAATTGATAAGAAAGATATACCAAAACAATGGGTTTGTGAGGTAGATCATCTTTCATTAAAATTCTAGCTAAAAGAACACACCATAATCTTCCCAATCATAACACATTAAAATTCAACTAACCATAACATGTATCAAAGAATTAGCCTCAATCTTACTTCACACTACCACCAAGCCAAAGTAGGCCTGCCACCCTCTATCATTGATAAGGAAATATCTCCTCTCTACAGACTAAATAACTATTCACCACCACTATCTTTGGTAAGGAAAGATAACTAAAAGATTAGAGCATGAGGGTCTAACATATGAATAGATGCTATGAATAACTTGACACTCAGTTGAGGAATAGAGGATTTAAATCATAAACCCATCAACGAAATATGGCTTGGGGACATATACGATATAAATCTGAATTCTTTTCTTTGCTGATCATTAAAAGTAGCGCTTGACCATTGAAACTGGAGATTTCACAAAACTTGAGTACATAAGTCATGTGTTGCATGACCTAAATTGGTAATTTGTAACTATGAAATATGATTCCAACAGGTAAAAGGCCTGAAACTCTGCATTTCGGTCACTAAGTGAGGACAGGATTCTTTATGGCATGTCAAGACATGAATCATGATCATGGAATCAAAACGCAAAGCATGAATGAATACTAGATTGACTGAAAATACTAAAATAAAATGGGTCAAGCAGTATCCCTTCTCATAGGTGTTCCACAACTTACTGGCATACCCACTAGAACCTGACAACCTAACCTGGTTACTCGTTCTACTATCTCCCCCTTAGACTAAAGCCATCACACTCCTTGACTCAATTATTATGAACATCGTTCATTACCTAACTAGTCTTCCGCCACCTAGCAACTCCATGGCATGTACTAATTACGCTACATACAATGACCCTAGAAAATAAAGTAGCCCCATAGCACTTTGGGCAAGATTTCTCACCAAGAACAAAATCAAACTTAATTACAAGTTGATCAGACTCAAGCTCTTGCATACACTGTCCAAGCTCATTAGATCACTTCTCTATAACTAGCACCATTAACCAAAAAATCATCACATCCACCTTCATATCCACCAGGTATCCAATCTTAATGCCTAACGCTCAACATAACTTGCAACTCCACCTCACACACATAATTCTCACTTGGAAACTATAAAACAAAATGTCAATAAACACTAGCCCACTTAAACCCCCTAATAACAATACTTGGTCATAATTATATAGCCTCTCTCATTTATAATCCATCAACATGCCCCCTTCTACCCATCATTACTATCTATCCTTCATACATAGCTTAACTTAGTTCATAACTTTCTAAGCCTCAACTTAACTTCCCCTTGCAATCTCAGGATCACCTAAGTTAACAAAACTCATCCACTAAGTATCCTTATCCATAACCTATACTTATCTTGTGAAACACACCATCAACAACACTTTTCATACCTTAAGCAAACTATTATTTACCTCAACCAATAACTCCTTCTCTTTCTTCCATGAGCTAACAAAAAAGAATAATATCACTTCATCATTAACTCCATCATATGCAAAAGCCTCGGCTATACATACTTCCAATAAATCATACTTTCCACCTTTCTTACCACTATACCTCTAAATCCAGTTCCAACCAGCACGAGAAAACAAGATACCCAAAGAGTCGCTAGTGAATCAAAATAGGCATCAACCTACTTCACTAGTGTTTGATTTTGCATTTTGAAAAAGAATTTGAGATGGATAACAAAGCAATTATGCTAGTGAATCGAAAGAGCGATACATGACTTCACTAGACTTTCAGTTCCAATATCATGATGATAACAAGGTTATGAGAGGTAGAAACTCACCATACAATATTTGATAATATAAGAATACACAGCTTACTCTATCTTAACTGAAAGAATCATAAGTGAGAGGGCATAACATTGAACTTAGGAAACTTATAACACATTGGTAAGCTCTTCTTAGGCCGCTTTATGAGACTTCTGAAATTCACTTGCAAGTCTAAGGGCATTGTCAGGGAAGGAAATTAAAACTTGCAGATCATGTTACCTCAAGAACAGAACATAGATAAAGAAGTATATATTATCATTATGGATTCTGAGATGGAATCTGGAAGCACAACTAACATAGGCTTAATACACGATTCATAAGAAAGGCAATGATAAGACACTAATAGGATACTTTCTAGCTCATTTAAAACTTCATAACTATCTGTGGAGACTGCTTAAGAAAGTACTATCTGTAAAAAGTTGAGCTTGACTGTCTCTAATACCTCAAAAATAAGGCGGGGATGCCCTGAATAGTGGAAGGTAACAATCTGCATAAGTTTCTCTAAGAACCTTTCTATAGCACAATCTAAGACATAAAAGAATGGAAACCTTTTTCTAAATGTCTTGTAATCTCTCGGAGAAAAGTACAGACATCTTCGTACCATTCCGCAAGACTCTACTAGACACGACTTCATAAATACCCTAGGACACTTGAACTCTTTACTCTGATACCAAGTTTGTAACGCCCTGAAATTGGATCCCGAGACGTCACACAATGCTTAGGGGCATAAGTGACCCCAAGTTAACCCTCCTACTAGCATAACTCATAAGCAACTGGATAAAATTCTTAAATCTATATACAATCAGCAAAAACATAGAACTTCTCTGAACTTGATCAATATAAACATGAACTTTACAAGATTACAACTCTACATATACCAAACGAAACTGAAACTAAATACATCAACTTCTACTGACAGACTATGAAGTCTCTACTGGTACTGACTTTAGAAAGTCAGGTCATTACTCCCAACTATCTAAGCACAATATAACTAAAATAAGAAAATACAATACTTCTTGAACTGTATAACCAACTCGAGCCCTTGAATCAAAAGGACTCGTCACCTGCTGATTGGGAGCGACGGATTTACTGAATACAGTATCTGCACTATAATTTGTACCTACATTATAAGACACTATAGCACATAGAAACATATGGGGGTCAGTACTTTAAGGAATGTACTGAGTATGTAAGGGTGCAATGCAACATTATAAATAATATCATAAATGATTACGAAAATCGTGCATGCTGACAATAACAACTTTCTTAGCTTGAATTATCTAAAATATATTCCTTGTAAATCATCAATAGTAATGTAAGCAATATATATCTCATAAATCATTATACTCAACTCAAACTCTTTAACTCATGACTTAGAGTGACTTAGTAAGTCGTGAAACTTGAAATCTTATGGACTTGGGAGGTTCTTATAACCGACATAAACTATGTGAGCTACATGGAGTCCAACTTTTGCCCTCCTAAGGAGAGAACCCCACATTGGCGGGAGCGTCGTACTCTTGCCAGGGATTACAACCTAAATTTAGTGATCATAATCTCATACTCAGCCACCGGCCCATAATTATCACTATAAATCCTACAGTGGCATGCAGTTTCAGGGGAAATACCACATTTTCCGCTCGGTGCTAAATACTACTCCTAGACACAAGCTTAAAACGCGTTAGGAAATCCACCACAAATATCACAAGGGTCTATCATGAAGACCAAATCAAATCTCTTTCTCATTTATCAAATCATAATCAATTTGTGGATTCCTAACTCGACTCAAATCAAATCAATCTTTCTCAATATCAAAATGTATCAATAACTACAAAAAAAATCATAGAACTCATTCTTGACTCTCAAGCTCAAATATCAATATATATATATTCAATAATCAAACTTCTCATAGAAAAGTTTAAATTATAACTCTTATATCAAATCATTTGGAAATCATCGACTCAGAATAACAATATTCAACTCATGGCATAAGTTCTCAATTTAAGAAATAAAATGATGAAATAGTCATGTGTATCAATCATGAATAGCTCAAATATCATAAATCATTACTAAAGTATTTTGGGTATAAACCCACTTTGCAAAATCATGAATTTCAATAGCAGAAATTAAATCTTTGGGCATAAGAACGAAAGAAGTATTCTTGTTCAAACCCCACATTCCTTGGATTATGATTTTAAGATGAGCAAGCTTGATTGGAAACTTTTCTTCACACACTTGAGCTATGTTCTTGATGCCTTTGACTTGGAGAACTTGATTCTTGAACAACTTGGTGAAATCTTTGGGAGATTCTTGAATTTTCTTGTCGAAGATTTGATTTAGAATTTTGGAAGAAACCCTAGTTCTAGATCTTTCTTGGAAGAGAAATGAGAGAAAATAAAATTCTCTTCTCTACTTGGATATATATACATAGGACAAAAATGAGAGGAAATAACCAAAATTCCCTTACAAAAACGCTCCTTAATTGTTGGAAAAAAAAATAGCTAACGACATTCGTGACAAGCCGTCAGGCCCGTGATAGGCCATCACAAATTGTCATTAGAAAAAGGGTGAATTTTATGATTTTCGTCTTAAGGTTTACGATATTTTATGAAAAGCCGTCAAACTTGTGATAAGCCATCACAAAACGTGATCACGGAGTTTCCAGACTGACACGCTGGAGTAAAATAAGCATAACTCTTTGCTCCAATATCGCATTTTGACGAAATTTGTATTGCTGGAAAGATAATTCAATTATATATCTTTTGGTAAGTCATGGTCTCAATGATTCGTAGTATAACTAGATATATGATCATTTGAAGTTGGATATGGAAAAATCCTTCCCAAGAATTCAATTGGTAAGGAATGGTTTGATTCACCTAATCGCTAGGACATGTTTGAGGCCTTAATAGACATCACTATTGATTAGAAAACAACCAAAGAACTATAATTTATTTTTCATGAGATTGATTCATGGTTGCACTATTGGTTAGAGTCTCGGGGTATTACAATATGGATCTAACTCCCTCATCGGGTGTTCGATTCAGGTGAATCATATGTCGATGGAAAGCTTATCCAATTCTCCATATTATAGAAAGTGAAATTTAGGGAAATACAACAAGGTATAAACAACAATAACTTTAGAAGTCATCCATATTCACTTAAAAAATAGATTTAGGCTTAAGAAATGATCGGGGCATTACACCTTTAGCATCTGTCATGTACCATAAGCCTTAGTGAACATAATTCTGGTTATTTCATAAACTCTTTATTGATAAACACTAAAATTAAAGTGACAAAAAATAATTTTCTAATCTCCAAAACTCTCATTTTATCTTTTCATATCGTTTGTTTGAATTTAACCTGTAGCTTTAGTTTCAAACTAGTTTAATCACCACGCACATTTTTCCCTGTGGGATTCGACCCCAACCTAGTTGGAATTTATATTGAAAATGATCGCTTACACCCATTCAAGAGTTTAATTTGAGCATTCTCAGAAACTCCCATGATATCTGTAACCTTTTGAACCTGATCATGGAATTCCTGAGGGTCCTTATCTATCTTAGACCCAAAATGGGATGGAGGATTCATTCGGGTGAAGTTTTGAATCCTAGATGCAGTAGTATTGGCCTCTGAATTAGCCAAAATAGTAGCTGACCATTCATTCTGAGAAGCAACTGAGTTAGCAAGAGTAGTGAATGTAGCTCTGAACTCTACATGTGAGATATAATTATTTAAGGGATCTGCTTGGACAGGCTGAGGGGCTGACAGATTTCCGTTTCTTCTTTTGGGAGGCATGTTCTGTAAAGAAAAGGGGGAAATGGATTAGACTGAGAGTTAAATTTGAGCTAATGCTCACTGACATGACATGAATACTGAAAGAAAGGTATCAGTTCCTAAAACATCTTAAAGCCTCCTATACATAAATGTGGCGCGCAACACACCCATGTACAAGACTCTACTAGATGCGACTTTTATACTTTCTAGGACACTATTGAACCTTAGTCTCTGACACCAAGTTTGTAATTCCCTGAATCTAGTACTTGAAACACTACAGGATGCTAATAATTCCGAAGGACGACTAGCTAACCCATGACTGATATCTGTAACTGAGCACTGCATAACATACTAAATAAATACGGAATAAAAGGGATGAAAGGCCATAAGATTCAAATATCTAATAAAACATAACATCTAGAGATATGGTATATCAATACCAAAAGAACTGAAACAATTATCTGAACATGCAAGGTTGAAAGCCTCTAAACTGTCTGAATAAGGAGTTGAAGGGACATGTCCCCAACTAACTCCAACTGCTGAAATAAACTAAGTACTGAAAGAATGAACTAATCAAATAATAATATCCTCAAATGATGAGGACTCAATACTAGTCTGTCTACAGAACGGCTGATCTATGAAGGATGCTTTAGAACTCGTGCTTCTGAACCTATGGTATAAAATACCATAGCGCAAAAGAAAATTATGCGCCAGTACATAAGAATGTAGTAGTACGCAAGTGAGGTAAGCTGAATGCAAGGGTTCATATGCATGAACTATAACTGACTAACATGAACATGAACATGATTGCGTGTTTTGAAGGTTTACATAAATAAATTTTCAAATAATGGTTGCATAAATAAATTTTCAATGATAATTAGATGCATTATCATGGTTGAGCAACGAACCATGAACATGAAAATTAGATGATAATTATCAATGATAATTAGATGCAAAAATTTTCAATGACAATTAGATGCATTGATCCTAGTATGAACATGAACTATAACTTCAAATCATGGTTGCATAAATAAATTTTCAATTTGAAGGGTTTATCATGAATATTATGCAAATCATCACATACTAGGATCAATTATTGGAACATGTAATTTAAAACATGAATCAAAACCCAACAACAACATGGACATAAATTTCAATTCAACTAAATTATGAACATTCATAAATACACAATCTTTGGAATTTGAAAAGAGATTCTTGAGCTTCTTGGGTGAAAGGGACCATGAATCAACACTTGACATACCTTGATTGTGAGTTTCTTGAAGTTCTTTGACTTGAACGACTTGAATTTCTTAGGTTTTTTAAGAAGGGTTTGCATCTTGTTCTTGGGGATTGATCTTTTGAGAGAAACCCTAATTTGGTGTTGTAGACGAATAATGAAGTTATGAGCTTTGGTATGACCAAACACCCTTATAATAAATGGCTTCAAATTGCTGAATAGGATCTGCAATGGCTTGGGCGACGGTCCATCACTAGTGCAATGGTTTGTTACTTTGTCCATTGCAGTATAGCCAGAAAATAGGTTACTTCCTTATTAGCGACGGTCTGGGATATGGTCCATCGCAATCTCAATGGTTTGTCGCTCTTTCAATCACAGTTTGACCAAAAGAGGGTCTTACTGCCTCAATTGTAATGATCTGGGCGATTGTCTGTTGCTAGATCGACGATTCATCGCGCTTTCTGTTGCTCCTGGATAGTTCAGACAGTTTTTAGTAAACGACCATAACTTTTTACCCCGATACCAGATTTGCGTAAATTGGTATCATGGGAAAGAAAATTCAATTATCTATATGTTGGTAGGTTATGAGCTCAAAAATTCTTTGTAGAATGGGAGATATTCTTGTTTGAAGTTAACTATGGCAATATCATTTCTCAAGAATTAAATCAGTAAGGAAAGTTTTGAGTCGTATAATAGCTAGGACGTATTTGAGGCCTTAATGTACTTCAAACTTGATTATAAAACTACCAAATCACTAAGATTAATTTCTGATGTGCTTGAAGAATGGTTCTACTATTGGCTGGGATTCTTGGGGTATTACAGATTCAAAGGTCGTACTAGCATTTGTGATTTTGAGGAGTTTTTATCAACTCCCTAGCATAGTCTTGTAAGTCATATCATAAGTTATAGTTTCCTTCTATGAATTATATTACAAGTCATGGTAGTATGGGAGTTGGAACATGATAGGGATTGACATCATGAGTTGTCCATGACTCATGGACTAGGTTCATAACTTGTGAACCCTCGTATGCAAGATTAGAACTTCAAGTTTCATTTTTTTTTCAAACTAAGTACTCAATATATATGGGCTCGAAGCATGAGGTGTTATGTATTATATATAGGCACTTATGGGTGCTATTCTGCATACATATATGCTCATTCTTTATTTGAGGTTATAGATATCCTGGCTGTCTTGTCGCCTAGCATAAAGATTTGCATATATGTAGATATCGTGGTGGTCTTATCAGCCTACATAGGGATTTGTGTGGTTTTAGTTATCATGGTAAAACTAATTTTGCGGCTAGACTCTAAATGATCGATTTGAACCCAAAATTTTTTGAAAACACCTTTAAACATTGTAATCACATACTTAAACACTTAGATTCTTATTTATATCATCATTAACACATTAAGCTCACGAATTTCCCTCAAAACAGGGCTAAATAGGCTGGGATGAAAACACTAAAGTATATAAATACACCTCAGATCACCACCCCACAATTAAAGCCTTATTCGTCCTCAAAAAACTCTTTACTCTAAGCATCATACGCTGAGGATACTCTACATTTCTACTACAACCAAGACACTCAAGCTAGTACTACAGTGACTACAGAGAATGCAAGTTTCTACATAAGCATGTTATGTACACATTTGATAGTTCAAGAATACTACTCCAAGACATCGTAGCCTCCAGAATTGACTCACCTAATTGGCAAAATCACACATATTGTTCAACCAAAGACATCATATAAATCACCTAACTATCATCAAACATGTGCCCTCACAATAAGAGAGTTACCCATATTTACTCACAATAATGCCATTTGTACACAATGGGTACGAGAATCAAATTGCGCTCACTCTCACAAAGAATTCACAAGTTATGAATGATGAACCATATGTGTGACCTTAGTGTAGTGCTCCACTAATATCAAAATGTTAAGATTAGGATCAAATAGGTTTTTATGGGTTGTAATTCATGCTAAGGGATGGGTAGGAACTATTCTGGCTAGTAATAGGGGATATCTTCCCTAAGCACTTTAATACATCACTTTATACAATTAAGATCAATCTTTAACAACCAACTCTCACCTCTACACCCTTCACACATACATAGTTTTACCCCATCTCATTAAGCTCATTCACATACAATGTGGTAGGAGTATTTTCTATTACTTCATGGTTCTCAATGCAACACGAGGCTAGTTTTCTGTGTCTAGCTCCGTGATGCAGGCTTATCGTGGTAAGCTACTGGATTTCATTGTACATCAACTTTGCACACCAATAACAAATACTTTGGGGATTTACTTACACCTTTTCTCCTCTTATTTTCAAAATCCTTACTAAATTAACTTTACACTAAAGCGCGTAGGAGTTTGGATCAAATTAAAGTCAATCAAAGAAGAGGATTAGGCTATATATGAGGCTACCAAAGAAAAAGCTAAAGGCTCAATGGTGTTGACTATGATTATGCATAACGGTAGGTCAAAACAAGGTTTGAAATATGGATATCAAAGAAATGCCTATATCATCTCTTAAACCCACACTCTTTATTTTGATTTTTACATGCACCAGGTAAGTTATAACATCAAATGCAATAAGAAATACATAACAACCTTACATGCAAATGGCACATTCTACGCTCAAGTGGGATCATCATAGACTCTTAACCAAACAACCATATGAATTCCAATTAAGCCAACAAGTATAAGAGTCATAAAAATGAGCCTGTGAGTCTCAACAGTAGCAATTCACACAATCAACATTCTCATTACAACTAAAACACTTGCATCATGCAGTCAAATATAGCACCAACAAGAATATCCCACATTTATTCTTGACAAAAAATTTTAAAATTACACAAGAAATGGGAATTTTCCCACCCCACACTTAAAAATCTACTTTGTCCCCAAACTATACTCTAAAGTAGAGATAGGAATACTCCCCGAGGCCTCTAGGCCTAGCTAGTAGCATCTTTATACATAAGGAAGGTCCAAGGAACCTACACTTAGTCTTTGTCATGCTATTTAGTTTAGGTTTTTGGGTATTTAGACTTCCCATCAATCTGTAACTCAACAAAAACAAAAACTAGTAAAGTAGAAACTAAAATACTAAAAATAAAACATACCTTAACTTGAGTTGTCTCCCAAGCAGTGCCTGATTTAGTATCGCGTCACGACCCAATCAATTATTTTCTCCACCTTGAGGATATATATTTTACCCCAACCACACATCCATATTTTTGCTTCGCCCATAGGGTGGTGGCACAAAGATGAAGAAACTGAGTAATGGATGGTGTACGAGAAACCACTCGGCCTGAAAGTGAGGTATGTTTTTATGTTGCTTATTTGGAGAAAAATCAAGTATATAGGATTTCTGTTCCTCCTTTTCATACTCTTCCACTATTTTAGATGATTCCACAAATAAGACATCAGCTAAACATAATGTAGAAAAGTGTTTTGACTAAGGCACAACCAACCCCACTTCAAAATTTATGCAATCCACAACACCCTCACTCTTATTCACCTTCTCAATTTTATTCTCAAGAGAAATATGAAAACTAAATGGTTGTAATTCTTGTGTTTATTCCACACATTGGCTAGTATCCTCCTTTTCTGTACTTAGCCCAGCCTATGGGGAGATGGTGGTGGTGGTATCTCCTAAACCTGTTTAACAATTTTAGTTTTCAAGTACTCAGACTTTCTTAAATTATCAATTTTCTCTACATCTGATTGGAGAGTCAACTTTGTATCTACCTCTTGGGTTGTCTTTAAATATTGTTCATTCATCTCTTTATCATTTCTCAAAGTGATTGTCACTACTTGGTTAGATGGTTCAGTGTCACTTGGAAAACCAACTTGAGTCCTGGTATTTTTTGCCTGCTGCATCTTCCCAAGCCAATTCTCCAACTACTTTGTAGCCACCTACTGGTTCTTCATGTCTTCCATCAACTATGCATAAAATGCTAAAAATTGTTTTAGCATCTCTTCCATATTACTAGTTTGAGTCGTGCCTTTTTTTCTTAAAACTTATACTGCTGAAACTATTGCTGATGTTTGTTCCATGATTGAATTGGTAGATGAGTCTGCCATGTTTGATTGTAGGTGTTCACATAATATGTCCTTTAAGCATAGATCACAAATATTTTTGAAACGGGATTAACAGTACACATAGCTGCATAATCACCATTATTACCACAAATATTACACCAACTTATGGTCTGCTCCATAGATTGGGTAGTATTCATCTCATATTGTAAAGGTCCCGTCCATGCACTTCCATCAAAATCTAGACAAAAAGCCTCGCAGTATGGTACCCTACAAAAATAACAAAAATCATCATCACTCAAATAACATATATCCCAGGCTGACATATCAAGAAGTGTGAGAAATAAAAAAGAAAAAGAAACTAAAATGAAAAATTGCTAAGCTATGTACAACTCAATAAGGGTAAACTAAAACTAACATAGCTGCAAATTCACAAGTCCCTCGCAATGGTGCCAAAAATGTGTTGCACACACGCAAGTGTATGTGGTCTCACCAAGTAATAAAGTGGCCTTAAATAAAGCCGAATATTAATCCCACAGGCACTTGTATCCACAACTATCTAATTCAAGTTCAACTATTGAGATTAAAGTGGTGCAATGTAACCAAAAGAGTTTTGAAAGTTTGTAAACTAAAAGTAAACTAAAATAATGTGGAAAAGTAAAGACTTTGGACAAGAAACAGATGAAAACCTAGGGTTAACGCACTGTGAACAATCATACTACGCTAGTGAAATTCATTCAATATATTACTTATCTTGGTTGATGATTCGTAGGATATATCACATGATCATGGTCTCCCGACCTCTAATCGTCTACCTAACTTGAATATTACAACTACATCATTGAGCGTGGATGTAATAATCCAATTGGATGCATGAATCTATCATCCTACATGTGAAATAAACAATGCTTCTAGGTATATCCCTATCCTATTCACTAATTCCAATTTCTTATTTCATACAAGAATAAGAACCTTTCTCTATCTATCCCCAGATTCTATCTTTCTATTCCCCCTCTCGAGATCACAAGGTTGATAATATATGTATTCTAAGGTTAGATACTCCTTAAAATAGTTGAAACAAGTATAAAAAACAACCAAATATGATAATAAATCTAAACAAACTCAATTCAAAGCAAAAGTAAACATGTTTTTGACCTTAACCCCGACAAGGAGGCTTTTAGCCACTAATCGACATGACAATAATCAACATAATTGAATACATGATAAAATCCATTAAAAGGATAAATTAAAAGAAAAAAACCATAATTTAAGTGTTTTTAATTCCCTGTCCAAGTTTAAAAGTCATCCAAGGTGTATAACATCAAATACAAGTGTCCTATTAATAGGAGGACAAAACTGTCGATTTTTGTACTAGGCCCCGTCACAAGGATAATTCTCCATGTCTACCTCTACCACGCACCCTTATCATTGATACATACTATTTTTAGTCCCTTATGAATCTCCATATGTATTTCATGAGACCTAGGACCTTTTATTTGGTCCACGACGTGCCCTTGACATCCAAGGTGTCCAATTCCTGTCAAATTGTGTCTTGTGCTTTTGTTGATCGATTCTAAGACTTTTGTGTTGTTTAAATTTGATTTTAATATTTTATATTATTAATATATCATCATAATGAACTCACAAATCATCCTATATCATTAAATACAACAAATTAGAGCTCAAAATATCACAACATCCAACATGACGAACTAGAAACTTAAGCTAAAAATACTAGCTTTGCCACTTTTTATCTTTCACTTAGTTTTGACTCTTTGATTTACTCAATTACACTTTAAATGAAATAAACAAGTTTTTTCACACATAATTACACAATTAAACCAATATTAGCTCATTCATCACAATAGAATCCAACGCAATAGACTAGAACATCACCTAGCCCAAGCTAGTAAAATTAGTTTTCTCATCTAGACTCTAAATGATCAATTTGAACTAAAACTTGTTTGAAAACACCTTTAAAAATTGTAATCCCATAAACACTTATATGATTATTTACATCATCATTAACACATTAAATCTATGAATTTTTCAAAACAAGACTAAATGTGCTAGAATGACAACACTAAAGCGCATAAATACACCTCATATCAATGGCATTATCATCCCACATAGGAATTTATGTATCTTTATTATGAATTACTGTGTTAGATAAAATAATTTTTTTATCACAATTTGTTTATTATTTTTAATATACATATGCATGCATTTCATGCCTTTGAGGCTAGGATCAAAGTGTTCACTAATATTATATGTTTTTTATACCCCTAGGGATAGGATCATGTTGTCCATCTATACATGCATTTTATACCATTGAGGCTAGAATTGGATAATTTACCTATATCATATGCAATTTATGCCTTTAGGGCTAGGATTGGGATGTTTGCATACACCACATGTATTTTTCCTTTAAGTATATGGATTGGGTGTTGGTCAACACTATATTGCATTTTATTTCATTGTGTATTATTTTGTAATATGGCTTGGAAATATTATGGTCAGTTGTGAAAGTGGCTTTTGAGGCATAGTGTGTTGTATGACTATAGTGATATATGATTTCTCAAGAGTAGGTAGATTCGGATGTAAGTTATTGATAGAAAGTTGTTCATGTTGTAGTTGATGCAGCTGAGTTATCTAAGGTAAAGGTAACTAAGGGTGTATCAGGTTATGTTTTTTTCTATTCAAATTACAATTTATTACATTGGACTACACTCACTATCATATGGTTGTGGTTGACACCTTCTGAGCATATGGGGGTTGATTCGGTTATTATTTGATGGTGGAATTGCTTATTGGTTGTGTGATTTGAGTTAATAATAGGAGAAGTGGATACAAGCTATGCAGTTAGTGTAGTTTTAAGGGTATGTTATATCATTTCTGTTTGTCTTTCACCTTACACACTAGGTATATTACTTAATACTAATATCCCCATTGCATAGAGGTTCTGCATTCATTTCTTCAAGCTATAGGGTAGAAAGTGTCCTTATTATCTCTGGTCGAGTTCAGATGGTGATTGGTATTCTTTGTTTTTTGGGAGTTGCATTTTACAACCCTCTTTTTCTTTATGTAGCTAATTGGTACGTCGAGGTGTTATGCCAAAAAATTATTAAAGATTCTTAATATTAGAAGCTTATAGATATTTGTTGCGGGTGTGTGAGTTATTTGTGGCCTTGTTGTCAGCTGTATTCTCAATTTTGGCCATGTTGGCCTCGTATATATATTTTTGTGTTGGGATGGCTTCCGCGCAATTTATAGTTTAAAGTGACCTTATATGTTTGCGCTATTATTCTATTTCTTTTATATTATGAGGTATTATTGTTATTCGAGCCTCTTCAACCTTGACTTGGTTTAGGTTGTGTTACTTGCTTGGGTATTTATCAATTTGCTTAGCCAAGTTGCGCTTCTCTAGATTTGAGTCATGCTAGTCTAAAAGCCTCAAAGAGTGATAAAACTTGGCTGAGAATAGGGCCTGGCTGTAACGCCCCGAGTCTGGCACCCTGGACACTACATGGTGCTAACAATCTCGAAGGACTACTAGCTAACCCATGACTGGTACCTGCTGTGAGCTATGCATAATAGTAATATTGTAATAACAATATAACTGACATAAATACAGAAATGTGCCATAAGGTTCAAAACTAAATAAAACAATGTCTGAACATGGTATAACAATGCCAAAATTGAAAACAACTATCTGAAATACTCTAGTCTGAAAGACTCTAAAACTATCTAAACTGAATAAGGAGTTGATGGGACAATCCCCCAACTAACTCCATCTACTGAAATACTGACTTTAGTTAATAAATGGAATAAAATAATATCCTCGAATGATGAGGACTCACTGCTAGTCTGTCTGCTGAATGTCTGATCGGCTAAAGATGTTCTAGAGCTCGTACATCTGAACCTATGGTATAAAACACCATAGCACAAAAGAAAAGTATGTGTCAGTACGTGTGAATGTATTGGTACGCAAAGTGAGGTAAGGATGAATGCAAGGGTTAATATGTATGAACTAAAACTGACTGAGTAACATGAACATGACTACGTGACGATACATGTATGAATAAGTAACTGTAACTAAAATCATAGGGTTTCTGAATACTGAGTTTGTTGATAACATGGATTACTGATAATTGATATACTGATAGCTGATATACTATTTACTGAGTGACTGTATCTAACAATCCTAGTTCTGATGAAACTAGCTGAGTTCCATACTGAGCTGAGTGACTGTGTCTGACAGTCTTGAAATTTGTAGAACTATCTGAATTCTTTACTGAAGACTGAGGCTGAGACTGTGGGAGGTAATCATCTAACCGTCATGCTCCTTATCTAATAGATTTGGGGTCTAACCTATAACCCCAGTTAGAAAGGTGTCAGTACCGTGCCACGAGTAAAGATAGTGAAGATATATCCTTATCTGACAGGTTCTCGAATGAGAACGATGGGACCCTCATCTGACAGGTTAAGCCACCTTATCAACCATCATCTGATAGGTTTTAATATCTCAACCTACGTTGGCTACGTAGTTCTGGAATGTAAGGACTGCTTTTAAGAATCACACCCTCTACTGGCAGGTGATTTTCTATCCTTGGGTTCACTCGATGCTAAATCCTACTTCCATCTGAATAGAAATTGAGCTGAGTATACTAGACTGAACTAGACTTAGTTCACTCAATTCCGTTGACTGAGGAAATACTACTGAATTCTGTTAACTGACTGAGTACTGAGGAATGAACTGAATACTACTGAGTTTTCCTTAGTTCTGAGACTGGCTGAATCCTACTAATCGTGGCTTGACTGAGATTATCTTGAAAACTAACACTGGCTCTAGGCACACAGCTAAACTAACGGGTATTAAGTACCCCCAGAACTCGATAACATGATTATTAATAGGACATGACACTTCTTGAACACATAACCATAGTCAATAATTCATAATATAATCATTGAGGGATTTCATGAGGCACTTGATAATCATAGTCTTGTACATGAATAGAAATACATTCTATCCCAGCATAATTTCACAAATATAAACACATGAGCATTCCATCAAACCATTACAAGGCATAGCATTAGCATGGGGGTCATTTTGAACATAAGAGTATAGCATGGATTCACATTTAGGTCACAATTGAGTCATAATGCACAATTTTGCTCACTTAGGCAATTTATCAAACACATAGGATGCATAACTTTAGGCTTAGGCATGAACATTAAACCAATACATCATGATTTGTATTAATCAACTCAAATTCATAGATTTCAACCCACATGATAACATAATTTCATAAAACACATCAAAGATTCCAACTTGAAAATCATACAACAACATCAACATGGATTTAATTCAACCCACAACATAAAAATCATAATACAACCCTTAAAAGAAGATTCTTGAACTCCAAGGGTGGAAGGGACCCTTGGATGAACACTTTACATACCTTGGTTGATAATTTCTTGAAGATTAATGAAGGAAATCTTGTGTTCTTGATTTTAAATTAATCACCTAGGGTTTTCTTGTTCTTGAGCAATTGTGAAATAATGAATATACTTAGCCAAAAGAGGGCTAAATTTCCGGTTATGAAGGTTGAAGGTCGGTGGAAAATGACCTAATTACCCTTAAGGACGCGGCTTTTAAAAGACAGAAAAATGTGCCTAGCGACGCTATAACCGACGCGGCACATTAAGGGTACCAACACAATAACAGACGCGACGCACCGACATCGCATTGGTTCACTGAAAATTTCCATGAGTTGAGGAAAATTTCACCTGTCGATACGATGAACGACGTGACGCACCAACTTCGCATCGACTCACGGTTTTGGTCAATCGAACATGGTCTAAACGAGGTCCGAAAAATTCGAAACTTGTCCGAGAACACCCATTGACCTTCCTAATCATGAATTAGCAAAAATATAGACCATTCACCAATTGACCTTCCTGATCATGAATTAGCAAAAATATAGACCATTAAAGGACATTAAGGTCGCAAAATGTGATTGTCAACTTTCAAAGGCTAAAAAATAAACTAAGTCTGAAAACTTGGTTAGAATTTTCTAAGTCTGGGACCCCTTGACTAGCTTAAAGGACTGAATTAAGCTAGAAATTTTGCGGGTCTTACACTGACCTATCCAAAAGATACCTACAACAAAATCTAATAAACCATAGAAACTATGCTAATGGAAGGCTTATCTGGCAATCTTTTGGGACCTGCCGTCATAAATGCAGCACCCCAAGCTCAGGGTGTCAGTATGAAATAAAGCACCGAGTATGTAAGATAAACTAAAATGCTAAACTAAATTTGAAATATAAAAACTGAAGGTTATACGACAGAAGCATAAATAGCACTCCAATGTACTTACTTTCCATGCAATAAAATATATAATCAATAGAACAAACAATAACCTAGCCTATCCCCCAAACGCCTGAAAATTACAAAAAATAATTAAGAAACCTACCCGAGCTCCATAATCCTATTAGATTGCAATGCAATCTAACTATCCCTATTGTCCCCTCAGTTGGACCCTATGGATCACATGTACTTATTAGCCCGTAGGCTCCGTGAGTCTCTCTAGCATGTTGGATCTATATGTCTTTCTAGCCTATAGGATCTATATATCGGTCTAACATGTATTCTCTGCATGTCTATCTAGCCCGTACACTCAGGATGACTATTTAGCGCGAAGGATCTATGTAATTGATTAGTTTGAAGGCTTTGAATAACTGGCTCACCTAAAGCCTTTGAATAGCTCGAGTATACAAGGCTTATTGTATCCATTTATACGCACTCAAGGCTCGTGTATTTGTATCAAAAGCATCCAAAATAGTCTGAAAAATAACAATAAACAAGTAAGTAGCCCAAAAGTAAGCAGGAAAGTTGTAGTGACCTGTATGTACGATTAATTCTAAGCTAGATATAATATGAGGTAGTTATCTATATAATAAGATTCCCAATAGAGGATAAATATTACCTTCTAAACAAGCCACACAACAATTGTGGCTATGAGTAGCTCGAGAATAATATACTAGCCCTATCATACTTAGGCTCTAAGGAAACATACCAAGCAGAAAAGACCAACTTAACATACCTGATATTGATTCCTTGTCGTCAATCAAAGCCTAGCTCATAACCTATTATGGATACCGCCACATCACCGTCTCTTTGAATAAATATATACTAATAGTAGAGAAATATAAAACCCATGAGCTTTCTCCTTGAATTAAAACAAACTGAGCCAAAATTGATAGGAAAGATATACCACAACAATGGGTTTGTGACGTAGATCATCTTTCATTAAAATTCTAGCTGAAAGAATCTATATTCATGGAGAATTTAAAGGATGTGTCATGGATTTTCTAAGGTTTTTTGATGAAAAATCTTAAATAAAAACAAAGGAGAAGAGATTTTACAAAGCTCCACCAACCTAGGTGCTAGAAGGCACGCCCCACGTGCTTGCTTTAGTAGTCTCGTGAAAATACAAATATCTCTCTATTTTTACATTGTATCAACAAATAGCTCAATGCATTGGAAACTAAACTTGTGCACCTTTGATTTGGTAGGTTTTATGACCTTTAACTCTTTCTAGATTGGGAGAAAAGCTTCTAGATATTTGTTCTGAATTTTAGAGAATTTATTAAAGTAAACACAATAATTTTTTTTTACTTTTATTTATGCTTCATTTCAACACTTAAAATATTACCATTATATGATTAGAATACCTCATAAAATACATCCTTCCTAACACATTAAACAATTTTAATATTAACCTGAGAATATGAGCTAATTTAAACATTTAAATGGATCAGTGTTACATGTTAATTATCATCTATGATATTGTATTGGCTACTAGAGTTACAATAAGCCATGCATACTCAAGCTATTTGGATCCTTTAGGCTAGACAAATACAAATCCTATGGGCTAGACAGATACATAGCCTACGGTCTAGACATATATAGAGCTTATATGCTTGACATATACAGAACCTATGGGCAAGATGGATACAGATCCTAGGGATAAAGCCTAAAATCTAGAAAGAGGTATAGATCCTATGAGATTAAGTAGTTATTTTGTAGTGTAATCTATCAGACTTATGCGAGGTCAGGTATATTGCTTGATTTTGATTGTACCTACCAGGCTTATGGGAGTCAATCAAAGTTTTTTTTTGTCTAGTTTATTAAATATTATATTACAAATAAGGTAAGTATGTTAAGAGTTCTATTTATGCACTTGTCTTACTATTTATGCACTTGTCTTATTACCTTTTAATTTTATATTTCAAATTCAGTTCAGTTTTTCAGTTTGCTTGTATACTGAGTACATTATTTTGTACTGACGTTCTGATCCTCAGGACAGAGCATTCATTCCTGTAGATCCTGACAAATGACCAGGCAAAGATTTCTAGTAGCACGATCAAACTCTAATACATTGGCTAGCTCCTTCCTTACGGAGCTTCTAGAGTTTTTAGGGTTTGTTAGCTTTTGTTGTAGATAGCTTTTGAATCGGACAGGGCCCTGTCCCAATCAATTTTTATTACTCTTAGAGGCTTGTAGACTTTAGGTTGTATAGATGTATGTCATTAGTTGTGTTGGCCTTCTTGTTTTATGTTCTTTCAGCACAACATCATGTTGGCATCAATTGTCTTTGTGTTTATATGTGTTAAATTTATATTTTTATAGATATCGTGGTGGTCTAGATAGTCCGCACAAAATTTAGTTTATGTTCTATATGAATTAGTGGGATTAGCTAAATATTACAGATTATGCTGGCAGGGTCCTTGCCGCCTAAGAGCTTATTTTAAGCTGATATATACTTTTTATTTTTTATTTTATGGATGGTATTAAGCTAGTAGTGTAGTTCTCCGGCAAGGGTCAACTCAAGTCTATGTTAGCATAAGGTGCCAGATACATCTTAAGTTTTGGTTGTTGGGTTCAAGTTGAATGTGTGAATGAAAAATAGAGGAAAAATAGTGAAGGGAAAGTGAATCCATACTAAAATGGAAAGTGTGCTCAAAATGAGAAAAGTCTACTAAATTCTCCCACATTGGAGGGAGAAAGAAACTTTCATATGTCTATATTGAGAAACACATCTCCACTTGATAATTGGGGCAAGAACTAAGAGGTGTCTCACGTCGCCGTCGCTCGCTCGGCTCAGCTTGGCTTCGACTTTGGATTTAGATTTGGCAAATGATCGATAAATGAGATTAATTTTTTAGACAAAATTTATTTGAAACGTAGGGAAAATCCAATCTGAAATTCAAAAGGAAAAAACTAACATTTTTTGTTCTTCCATTAACGTGCATACAGGCAGTGCAGAAACAACTGTTGAAATGCGTTCTACCTCAAAAGGGATGTAACCATTCGAGGAAATGACACACTATTTCAAGAAAAGGGGTGACTTTTCGGATGGTTGTGACAGTTCAAAAAAAGACACAATGATTCGAATGGGCAGACATGACTGTTCCAAAGGATACACCTTTCCAATGAACCATTGCCACGTTTCAGAAGGGGCACTTCATGGCTATGTAAACCTACATTTTTTCACAGGTTTGGAAAATGAATTTTTCAACACTTGAAAACACTTGTGGTCTTCTAAAATACTCTGTGTGATCATTTCCCGTTGAGTGAGTTCGAAAAAAACTAGAATGTTTGAGGTACTGCTACTTTCTGGCTGTGAAGCCATTTTATCTTGGGAGGAAAATTCTGCAACCTCGGGTACTTGAGGGATATTATTTCCTTAAGGACACTTTGTGAATTCGAAGGACTTGGCTTATTTTGTTTCATCTTATTTCTTAATAATATAACACACTTCTTTGATAGTTCACTAGTGTTGAAGGTGTTCGAAAACTTCATAAGTGTTCTTGAAATGTCTCGAACTTGTGTTGAACTTTATTTAACTAACATACAGATTTTGTGTACCCGAAACAATAATCTTAATGAAATACTTCCGTAATCTGTATTGTTTTGTGTTTCTGGAAATTAAAGCTTTAAGTTTTTGACTCCGTTTGAACTTAACAAGTGACTTGAATTCATAAAAACATCATCACAATTAAACGTCACTCATTTAACGATTGGAAGTCATAAAAACTTCATTGTTAAACTAGAAACAAAAGGTGTTTAAAGTTGCTACAACATTATTAGTAGTATTTTGATATACTAAAGTTGTCTGTCTTTTTGTGAAAGAAAAATAACTACTAACACTCATGTAAATGTTGCTAGAACGAGTGTGGCAGCAACTAATGTTTCCATAATAAGTCATATGATTGCTCCACAGGCAATGGCACTAGCGTAGAAATCCAAAAAATTCACGGGTGTTGATTTTAAAAGGTGGCAACAGAAGATGTTCTTCTACCTTACAACGTTGTGTCTTCAAAGATTTACATCTGAAGAAGATCTAGAGGTGCCCGAAGAAACTTCGGACCAAGAGAAATTTGTCATTATGGAGGTGTGGAAATACTCTGATTTCCTATGTAGGAATCACATTCTAAGTTACCTCCTAGATGTCTTATACAACATGCATAGTGCAATAAAATATCAAAAAAGTAGTGGAGTGAGCTGGAAAGAAAATACAAGACTGGAGATGCTGGAACCAAGAAGTTCTTTGTTGCAAGATTCCTTGAATTTAAAATGATTGACAGCAAGTTTGTTGTATCTCAAGTATAAAAATTGCAATTTATCATCCACGATCTCCTTGCGGAAGGTATGAGTTTAGTAAATACCTTAGTTGAATATGTTAACAATGTTCTTAATGTTCACATGAACATTATTATAGGTTTAGTTATGAACGAGGCGTTTCAAGTTGCGGTAATAATAAAGAAGTTCCCACCTAGACTTCAAGAACTACTTGAAACATAAACGAAAGGAGATGACAATCGAAAATCTCATAGTGAGAATGCGCATTGAAAAAGACATCAAAGCCACAAAAAGGAGGTCGAAAGAAAATTCTGCAATGAGCATAACAAACATTGTAGAAGAAGACCACAACAACTCGAAAAAGCAAAAGAAAGTTGGACAAGAAAGCAATCAATCTATGAAAAAATTCAAGGAAAAATGCTTCAGTTGTGAAAAAATTGGCCAGAAGTCAACGGATTGTCATGCCCTAAAGAAAGTCAAAAAGAAGGGCCAAGAAAATATGATTGAATCTAAGAAAGAATTGGACGATTTGCGTGCCATGTTGCCTGAATGCAACTTGGTGGAAAAATTCTTGAGAATGAAGGATGGATTCTGATGTCACCCGCCACATTTGTGCACAAAAGAAGTTATTTGTTGTATTTTCTCTAACTCAAGGCGAATATAAGATCTATATGAAAAACTCCACAATTGCAAAATTTGAAGGAATAGGAAAAGTCTGCTTGAAAATAATATCAAGCAAAGTGTTGACTTTGAACAATGTCCTGTATGTACCAGAGTTACGGAAGAACTTGATTTTTGTATCACTTCTTGATAAAAATTGATTGTATGTGTATTTTTTTTCAAAAAAAATTGTACTTAGTAAGGGAGAAGTGTACGTAGGAAAAGGCTACATCACTGAGGACCTATTCAAAATGAATGTTGAAATAAATAAAAGTTCAGTTCCTTCTTACTTGCTTGAGTCTAATGATTTATGGCATGAATGATTAGGACATGTCAATTACAAAACATTGCGAAAACTGATTAACTTAGAAGTTATGTCAAAATTTGAGTGCAATAAATCAAAATGTCAAACATATGTGGAATCAAAGTATGTTAAGCATCCGTATAAGTCCATTGAAAGGAATTCCAATCCTTTAGACTTAATCCATACTAATATTTGTGATATGAAGTCGACATTATCTCATGGTGGAAAAAAGTATTTTATAACTTTTATTGACAATTACACTAGATATTGTTATGTCTATTTGCTAAACAGTAAGGATGAAGCAATAGATACATTTAGGCAATATAAAACACAAGTTGAAAATCAGTTAGAGAAAAAAAATCAAAACGATAAGAAGTGATAGAGGCAGAAATATAAATCTCCTTTTGCAGAAATATGTGTAGAGAATGAAATTGTCCATCAAAATACGGTCCCATATTCACCTCAATCTAATAAAATTGCAGAAAGAAAAAAACAAACCTTAAAGGAAATGATAAATATCTTACTTATAAGTTCAGGTTTACCTTGTAGGAGGAAGCTATCTTTATAGCTAACCGAATACTCAATAGAGTGCCCCACAGTAAGACACTATCAATTCCTTATGAAAAATAAAAAGGAAGGAAATCCAACTTGAAATATTTCAAAGTGTGGCAGTGTAGCAAAAGTCCAAATTCCTATGCTTAAAAAGGTGAAAATAGGTCCTAAGACAGTGGACTGCATGTTCATAGGATATGCTAAAAGTAGTAAATCATGTAGGTTTTTTGGATCATAAATTCAAACATTCGGATAACACTGAAAATACCGTAATTGAATCAGATAATGCTAAATTCTTTTAACACATTTATCCATATAAAATTAGACATTAACAGTCTAGTGGAGAGTCTAAACAACCTCAATATGAATCAAGTGAGGACGTACATAATGATGAGAATACAAGACGTAGTACACGTTAAACAACGTTAACTTCGTTTGGATTAGATTTTGTTACATTTCTCTTAGAAAATAAGCCTCAAATATTTAAAGAAGCGATGGCACCTTCAGACTCATACTTTTGGAAAGAGGCTATCAAAAGTGAGATTGATTCAATCTTAAGCAACCATACTTGGGAATTGGTTGATCTTCCTCCAAGAAATAAAACTTTAGGTTCTAAGTAGATCTTCAAAAGAAAAATGAAAGCGGATGGTACTATTGACAAATATAAGGCAAAGCTTATAGTAAAAGTATTTAATAAGAAGGAATGACTTGATTACTTTTATACATACTCACATGTAATGAGGAAAACGTCAATTTGGATATTAATTGCATTAGTAGCGGTATATGGTCTTGAAATCCATCAAATGGATGTGAAAACAGTATTCCTAAATGGAGAATTAGAGGAAAAAATTTATATGGAACAGCCTGGAGGTTTTGCGTTTTCGGGTAAAGAAAATAAGGTGTGTAAACTTATTAAGTCACTTTATGAACTAAACTAGCACCTAAACAGTGGCATACAAATTTGACCAAACCATGTTGGCAAACAAATTTAAGATAAACGAATATGATAAATGTGTTTACATTAAAGACACTCTAAATCACAAGGTCATTGTTTGTTTGTATGTGGATGATATGTTGATCATCAGTAGAGACATTTCTAACATAAATGTTACAAAACGAATGCTTGAGAGCAAGTTTGATTTGAAAGACCTTGGAGTTTCAAATGTGATCTTAAGAATAAGAATCCATAGAACTCCACAAGGGTTGGCATTGTCACAGTCTCATTACATTAAAAAGGTACTTGATAAATTCAAGTATCTGGAATGTGGTATTGCCAAGACTCCATTGGACGTGAGATTTGCACCTCAAAAGAATGAAGGTAAAAGTAACTCACAGTTGGAATACATAAGAGTGTTAGGATATTTAATGTATATAATAAATTGTACATAACCAGACATAGCATTTGTTATTAGTAAGTTGAGTCAGTACATAAGTAATCCCAATAAAACTCATTGGATGGCAGAAAAGAGTTTTGGGATACCTTAAATACATTCAAGACTATGCTTTACATTATAATGAGTATCCCGTGGTACTTAATAGATATAGTGATGCAAATTGGATCACCAGATCGAATGAAATAAAATCCAAGAGTGGATATGTATTTACTATCGATGGAAGAGCGGTCCTTTGGAAATAGTCCAAACACACATGTATTGTTCTCTCTACAATGGAATTAAAATTTATCGCATTAGATAAAGTCATTGAAGAAGCAGACTTGCTACGAAATTTCTTAAAAGATATTCCTGATTGGCCAAAACCAGTGGCACCAGTATATGTATACACTGTGATAGCCAAGCAACAATAAGTAGGGCAGGGAGCATAATGTATAATTGTAAAGCTCGTCACATAAGATGACACATAATAATGTTAGAAAACTTCTCTCTAGTGGAATTATCACTGTTATCTATGTAAAGTCAAAGGATAATGTGTCAGATCTACTTACAAAAGTCCTATCTAGAGAAGGAATTGAGAGAACATCCAAGGGAATGGGTTTATAACCTAGGATAAGTCAGTATGACGGTAACTCTACCTAGCAAACTAGAGATCCCAAGAACTAGGTTTAAGGAGATCAAACAAAGTTGTGTCAGACAGGTTTAACATTGTCAATATACCCAATCCATTCTCATGATGTAGACAATGTTTTAGTAAACAAGGATAAGACTTATGGTGTGAAATCTTTTAATGATTATCTAAATTTGGCAGATATGATCAAATAATTTAATCTATAGGATTGAACATTTAGAAATCACCTATGTAAGGATGAAGTGGAAGCCCTTTCAAGGAGATTGTTAGTAAAGGTTTATTCTCTAAGCTCTCATGAAATCGAGACCTGTTCATGGTTGAAATGAACAAAACCATGAGAACCATAAATGGTAAAATAATGGTTGTGACATATGTTATCTAGGTGTACATTAAATCTTGATTGTTCAAAGATATCATATCTACCGATTGATCGAGTGCATCCGATGCATGTTTACTACAAAAAGTTCAAAGGCAAATCCACTTATCCAAATGCAATTAGTCTTTGCTTGATGATCACATACTAGTCCGTAAAATTTTATAAAGATAGCCATTTCTCGTTCATGTGGGGGATTGTTGGGTTTAAGTTGAATGTGTGAATAGAAAATGGAGAGAAGATAGTGGAGGGAAAGTGAGTCCACACTAAAATGAAAAGTATGCTCAAAATGAGAAAACTCTACTAAATCTGCCCACATTGTTGGGAGAAAGAAACTATTATGTGTTCATATTGAGAAACACATCTCTACTTGGTAAGTGAGGCAAGAACTAAGAGGTGCCTCGTGCCATCATCGTCGTCGTTGTGCGTTTAGGCTTCAGTTTAGGCTTTGTCTTTGGCTTTGAATTTGGATTTGGATTTGGATTTGTCAAATGATCAATGAGATTAATTTTTTAGACAAAATGTATTTGAAACGTAAGGAAAATCCAATCCAAAATTCGTAAAAAACGTAACAGTTTTTGTTCCTCCATTAACGTGCATGCATGCAATGCAGAAACAACTGTAGAAATATGAAATACTACCTCGGAAGGAATGTAACCCTTCGAAGAAATGACACACTATTTCGGAAAAAGGGGTGACTTTTCGGATGGTTGAGACTGTTCAGAAAAAGACACAATGTTTCAAATGGATAGACATGACTGTTTCAAAGGACACACTTTTATGATAAGCCATTGCCACCTTTCGAATGGGGGACTTTTTGGCTATATAAACCTGCATTTTTTTCACAAGTTTGGAAAATGAATTTTTCTATACTTGAAAACACTTTTTGTCTTCTAAAATACTCCGTGTGTTCATCTCCCGTTGAGTGAGTTCGAAGAAAACCAGAACGTTTGAGGTACTGCTACTTTATGGTTGTGAAGCCATTTTATTCTGGGAGAAAAATTCCGCAACCTCGGGTACTTAAGGGAAATTATTTCTTTAAGAATACTTCGTGAATTCGAAGGACTTGGCTTATTTTGTTTCATCCTATTTCTTAATAATATAACACACTTCTTTGATAGTTCACAGTGAACTTGTGTTGAAGGTGTTGGAAAACTTCATTAGTGTTCTTCAAATGTCTTGAACTTGTGTTGAAGTTTACTGAACTAAAATACAGATTTTGTGTACCCGAAACAACATTAGTGTGATCCAATGCATATAAAATTTGTTGGCATAAGAAGTTAAAACTATACCGCTTCCATAATCAAGAAATCTTATATATTGTGCTACAATCATACTGATGGCTTTGTCCAATTTCCATCTTAGCTTATGAACATAAACTTCATAATTATAAAAACTTATGATTTAATCTTTTGTGTATAAACTAAATTCTATACACTAAATCATCTACTATATAAATAAAGGACAATGATAAATGCATCATCTATCTAAAAATAAACTTTATCAAATCGAATAAATAAATAAACAAGCAAATTTTCAACAAAGAATAATATAACAAAACGCACGGTGTATAGCATATATTAATAAACCTTGGCCGATCATACACTTCCGTTTTCTTCCTTTTTTTCTCTTAATCTCCAGATCCATCATGAAGAGCTTATGTTAAGTGGATTATAGAATGTAATTTTAGAAAAAGTGATAAAATTAATGTATTGGGATCCATATCACGAAAAAAGAAAAATTATATTAAATAAATTGAGAGGAATAAGTCAATGAGAACTTCGTCTAATTGTGCTTTAAAGATAAGTAAATTAATAGTGTTGGTTGAGTAACTAATTAGTGGGTGTTTGGCAGTGGCCTATTTAAAGGTCAAATATGGGCATGTGGACTTGTGGTTTCTTTAAAATTAGGTATTTTATATATTTTTCAAAAATGCTATAGCATTATTTATTAGCACCCGTATTATAGGTATTATAAGAAAATTAAATAATGCACTTAATTCAATATTAAGTTATTTATTTAAAGGATCACAGATCAATTCTCACTTAATAGACATACTCTCTTCCCGTTTGCAATAAAGTAAAATTTTCATAACAAAATATATCGATTTTGAAAAGAAATTCAAAAAAAAGTGGAAGTTCTTACGGCCATGCACACTGAAATTTTCATTCCGTCAATTCTTGTTTTCAGAAAATCGCGGCCGTAATCACTGACCTATCATATAAAGCACGCAAAATAAACGAAAAAAGTCAAAAATAACACTTAAGTTGAAATTATGTCTTAAGTCATTGATATGATCCTATATTTGTATCGAAATTTTACTTAAACTCCTCAATATAGATTTGTACCTATCAGATCCCTAATTCACTCAAAATTTGATCCATCTAAACTTTTTTATCCACATGACTTGTCCATGATAATCACACATAGTAGGCGTGTGAGAAATAATATTTTTGCTAAATCACGAATAAAGAGGTGACAAGTGGCATTGAGGATCCCAAAAAATAAGTAAAACAATTTTTTTTTAAAAAAAAACTGAACCTTCATCTTCATCCATCCACCCCCACCCCCATCTGGTACCCCCTCCCCCCGCATCTTCATTTTCTTCTCCCATTGGTCTTCTTTGTCATTGTTTTTTTTTTAAAAAAAAAAACAGAAAACTTAATTCTCCTTTCCTTTTTTCTACTTTTTCTTCTTTTTTGAATTTTTTTTGTTCTTAATTTTGAATTTCTGTTTGGACTCAATTTCGAATTTTTTTGTTCTTAGTTCGATTTTGTTCTTAATTCATCCCCATCATTCTTTCATCTCCATTTTCGGTCATCTTCAAACAAACTCTAATTAAAATCTAAATCCAACAAGTTTATCAAAAAATTTAGATGTAAATATAAAAATAAAATAAAATTTTGTCGGAAAAAATGAAACTTTGCTGGAAAAATGTAATTTCATTTTTTCCATAAATCAACAAAATTATAAATTTGATTCAAAAATAAAAATTAAAATGTTATTTTCATTAATCAACAAGCTATTTCATCTTCCTCACACCATTTTAAGTTTTCTCTATCTCATTTGTCACTGCAGAAGAGGAAGAATTTTATCAAAAAAATGAAGTTACGCCGAAATTTTTTGAGTACAAGATGAAGAAGAGGAGGACGGGGGAGGAGGCAGGGGGCGTGGGTGTTTAGGGTCATCTTTTTTTTTTTAAAAAAAAAGTTATAATTATTTTTTAATTATAATTTAACTAGTTATGAAATATTTTTTAATTACTTTTGGATTCAATGCAAAATGTCACCGTTTAATTCATCATTTTTGCCACATTATCGTGTGTGTTGCACATGCTTTATACTTTTAGCTGATTGATAAAAAAAAAATGTTCAAATGGTTTAAATTTTGGGTGGGTGAGGGCTCTGATATTTACGGGCCTGAGTTGGGGGTTTTAAGTGAAATTTCGAGGCAAGTTTAGAGTCGTATCGATGACTTAAGCCATTATTATTGATACAAAAATGATTGAATTATAATTTTATATTTTAACCATTTGTAGTCAGCTTTATACTATATTGATATAAATTCGATATGTATCTTATACGGATACATATTCTATACAATAAAGATATAATTGTTATATGCATCTTACACATACACATATTTTATACAACAATGACAGAAATTTTGTGCACATTACTTTAAAAATATGTATATTTTATATAGCAATTAAACAATTTCTACCCATAAATTCGCTACTCTATTTTTACAACGAACTGTATTAATATGGTATATAAATTGTATCAATATGATATATAAATTGCGTCTGAACTACCTAAGCTAAAATGACTCAAATTTAAAAAGGTCATTTATTGAAATTAAAATAACCGACTGAATACTTCATGTCCAATAACTCAAATATAGACCAATTATTTTGAGATTGGTTAACCTGTATCATTTTCCCTAAAATAAAATGATTTGGCATGACACTTTTTGACAATTATAAAAATGGCACTTTCTTATAAGTCCCCATAAATCTTTTTTTTTTTAATTACGAAATAAGTAAAAAAACATTTTAAAACTATCTTAAAATATTTAAATATATCCTTTATCCATTTACTTTGTTAAAAATATTTGTCCGCGCACCTTCTTGGCTCACTTTTGTCCTTTTCACTAGCAAGCAATCTTTTTTATTTTATAAATAATTTTAAAAAAATTGTGTTTTTTGGTTTATTTTTTCCTCTTTTTATTTTTTTAAAAGGACAATTGAGGCTTAGATATGTCTTATGCTCAAGTATAATTTTTTTAATTATTATTTATGGAGCGACATCTATTGAACAAAATCAAAACCCAATATACATGCCCAACTTGTCATAAAACGGACAAATTATACTACTTTTTCACCACAAAAAAAACAAAAATAAAATTATTATTTTATTTGTTGACCAACTTTGTCATAAAACATACAATTTTTTTCACCAGAAAATGGTAAAAAAAATAAATAATATTAATTTATTATGAACAAAAACAAAAAAATAATAAAATTAACATTTCAGATTGATTCATAAATTTAATGATTAGGAACAAACTAACAAAATATGAGCAGATAAAATAATAGTTTTTATTCTTGTTTTGATGCTAAACAAATAAATAATTTGTATATTTGATGACAAAATTGAGTATGTTGGGTAGGGGGGTTTAATTAAAGGGAACAAAATTAATTTTCTATTATTGTAGAAGCACGAGTGAAGATTGATATCAATATGATCGCTTATTTTTCATTAAACTTCAAGTTAAGGGTATATTTGTCATTTAATTCCCTCAAGGTGTGCCAATTTAAATTGATGTGGTTCTTCCTTGTATTGCCAAAACACTTTATCTCTTACATGAATTTATCTCTGCCACCTCATGTATGGATTTACAAGCTCTTAGATCTTCTTCTCCAATACTTGTTTCAATTTTTCATGCTCTTTCTCACTTTGGTCTTATAAATTTTAAGGTTAACTGTTTTTCAATATTAGTCAATTATTTTTGTTTTTTCCTTTTATGTTTTGATTTTGATAAACAATGAAAATCGTTTGATATGAATTTGTAAAACAAACATTGTCGCTAAATCTTATTTGTTTATTGTGGTCAAGTCACTTACAACTTTTTGTATATCTGTTCTTACTATTTCGGCTGCTATCAGCTAATTTATACATGAAATTATTAGTTTGGTTGCTATTTCATTTCTTCATGTGGGCATTAATCTTGATTTAGCATATGCTAATCTCTTATGTCAATGTTTTTGAATCTTAATTAGCATTCATGGTTGTTATAGCAATTTAAAAATGTAGCGTGCTATGCGTTGATACGTATGCTTCTTTTTCTTTTGAAGAGACAATGTATCACTTAAAAATTAAAATCAATAGTACTTATTAGCAACTTTCCAGGTGAAAAGTTTTCCAAAAAATTTAATGAGCTAGCGCATAATCTAACAAAGTTCTCTATTTTTATTTTACATAGAATTTTTCAGGGTTCTCTTTTCTTTTTGGGAAAAGAACTCTTAGCAATTCTACTACTAAATTGCTATCTTTAGCTATTTCTGTCGTTTTTCCTTTCTTTTTAACAGTGGAATCTTTGTTTACTTCTCCTTCTCTTGTTGTGCCGAAATTGTACTTTTCCTTTTTGGTATATTCACTTATTAGAGATTTTAGAAATTCATATATTATATTTTTCTATTCAATCTCTCGATTTTATTCTTAGCTTATTTGGTGTTATTATTTATCGATAATCTGTCACAGAGTTTCAACTGGCTAAGTACTGAATTAACGTATGCTATCTTTATCTATATTTTCTTACATGTGCTTAATATGTTTAAATTTTCAATTAAGGTTATTTTGACCTCACCTAACTTACTGTTTAAGTTTATGTTGTAAAAAAAGTCGATGATCAATGCATAGATCATGAAGTCACATATTTAATTTGATATCGAATTTTTAAAAGTTATTGATTTACTCATTATGTATATCTTATTGTTGTGGCTTGTGCTTATACTAATTTTATGACTTTTTAGTGGCTCTTACAAGAATATATCGACATGTATGGTGAGGATGATAGTGGCATATATTTTGCGTTCTATATTTAGATATTAATAAATTATTGACAGAAGACATGCATAGGTTAGTAAGAAGGTTTAGTATAATTATTCACCGACTTAATCTCTTTGTTCAACTTGCCTAATCTATAAAGAATTCATGTTTGATTATATATTGTGTTTTGTATTTTGTAATCCATTCTTAATATCTTATTTTAGGTGTACCTAGTTATTTCAATGTATTAAAAGTTAATTTGATCTTTTATATTGAATTTTAGAAATGGTTCATTTTAAACTTTTAGCATTATATTTATCATCTTGATGCTTTGATTTTATTCCGTGTGATCAACTTAGAAAGTGAAGACGAAGAAGGAGCTAAATGTAACTTCAGTGCAGAATGTTTGTCTAAAAGTTAGTGATCGAGTTTACAATCTATGATCATGATTCTCATATAAGTCGGTCATGTTATTGTTGAGTTGTTTGTACTTATAAATAATAGGAAATCTAGAATCAAAATTGCCTCTAATTTCCATCACATCTGAGATTATACCTAATGATCAAAGGAAATTCCCCCTTTGATGCTTGAGAGCCAAAGGAGAAAATAACCATCCAAAAAAAAGCAAGGAAAGTGAGTTACCTCTTTAGAGAATGACTCGACATTCATGCTCCGAATTGATGTAAAATATATCTTTGATTAATCAATAATAATTACTATTAGGTCACTTCTACCTGATATACTTTATTAATTTCTTAAAAAGGATTGGGCTTCTAGGAGTAAGGTGTTTATCACTGCACAACTTATGTAAAAAAAATTAGAGTTATTTTTCCTTTTAGTTTTAGGACGGGTGAATGTGGTGATAATATAGAATAGATAGTAGATGAAAAAATATTAGTGTATCTTTCAAATTTACATGTTACGTACCTTATTTGGGCATATATTATTAGTAGCTAAAATGCAAAACTACATAAAATTGTCAATGAAAATCATTTCAGAGGATTCAAATAGAGGAATTTTGCTTGAACAATATGGTTGTCCTCCTTTTCTTTGCTTTGACGTGTGATGTTATAAGTTTAAGGTATCTACAATTTTTTGGGAGCATCCATTTCAGCATTTGTCATGACTCCAAGAAGTTCAACTAGTGGAAGTATTGGAAGCTTCTTTGCCTATGATCTAATAAGAAGGGTTCATGAGGTTCGTCATTTTAAGGTATAAAATGAGTTTCACATCAGGAAATAGAAGACATCTTTTTTTGCGCCACTAATTGACCGTATTTAGTGTGTTTTGTAGCTTACTAATGGGGAGAAGACATCTTCAAAGGAAACGAGGTTGCTGTAGGCTGTACGAAGTACTGACTGTTGTGGTTACATAGTTGACATAAAAATTGTTGAGCTCTTTCGAATGTATATCCACTTTGTGCTCTCATAAAATATTTAGTTTTTTTCCCTTATATCCTCCTTTGATAGAAGAGATTCTTTTGGGTAGAGGGTTATAAATCTTGTGTTAGTGTGGTATTGTGATATCTATCAACGAAAATGCTTGTTCAATAAAATTATCATAGTATTCTTTTTTTTTTTCAATAAAAGGTGATTGATAGTTGTTGGAAAACTATCCTTTTCACTTTAACTTTTAAAATTATAATTCAAAACAATTCCATGTTAACGCATATTGGTAAGTATCTGACCCGTACATGCATAGACAATTACTATCTTGTCGTCAGATAAAAATATAACATATAATAAATAATAATTTAAGGTAAATTCATATAATGGGCATTATTACAAGACCTTATTTATTTCTACATTAAGTTCTTTGCTAATTTGAGAATTAATTGATTATTTGCGTGATAACACTATTCATTTCTCACTGTAGTATCATCTTTATTATTTTTCAGGTCCATAAGCTCTTTGAATTTGTTGAACTACTAGTTGGGACAGACGAATTCAAAAAATTAAATAGTTTATTGATTTGTCCAGTAGTACCACCTTTTGCACGTTTCTTTCTACAGTGAGAATAGACTGCCTCAATCTTGCTATAACTTATATGGATAATCCATATTCTCATTCGGATTAGGACGCAAATCTAAAGCAACTTTGTTTTAAGCCATGATTTTCAGCTAGATTGTCTCGACCTACTGGAATATATTCTATATTAGCCTCCTCCTCTTTTTGATTTTTAGTATTTAGATAATCATGTGCATCTCACAACAATTTCTTAAGAAAATCTCCTTCAATCTCCATTGTTGCAATAATTTCTTTTTGAATCATTACTTCTCTTTCAATTAATAATTTGTCATGCTTTAAACCTACACCCTGAACGTGATGGAAACTTGATGTCATTGTTGGACCAAGTGAATTCATAACATGACATGAATAAAGAGCATACACATAACCATGAGTGAATACGTGATCCAAAACATTTGAGAGGTACGTTAAACATAATGCGATAAGTCTAGAAAATGAGATATATCTTATAAATCATTGTTTTAAATTCATAAAGTGATCTAGTGACACGAAGTTCACAATTTAAATATATAGGAGTATAATAATGGACCATCTATGAAGCCTCCAACACGAATGAGTACTATTTATTGGGGCTTAAGCCACTGTATAACCCATAAACATAATAAAACTAGACTAATTATGCTCTATGAACGAATGATGCTTCCCAGTAGTGCTTGATCATTCTGAGTAATTAAGTTTTCATCATTAAAAATATAGCACACCAACAAAAGAAACGTAATTCCATTAAAATTGTAACATATATAAAATGATAAAAAGAAATATGAATATACATATCAAAGAGAAACTAGAACATCCATAAGAAATATAATCATGACATCTAAGGATTTAGAGATCAAATCAATTAAGATGAATGAAACATAAGTAAAACATGAAGTAAATTACGTAACCGAACACCATGAGTAGAACATAAAGTAAATCAAAAGCTTTATAACCATAAGGTTGGCCTTGTCCAAAATTAATCTTTCATAAATCATTAATCATAAGAATAGTATTTTCATTGGGTAATTTATCGTATTATTTAGGTTAAGTCAACATAACCACCATGGAAGTACATAGATTCTGATGCTGGTACAATCAGTTAATTCACCTCATACCTCGCTAAATATAGGGCATACATCTAAGTCTTGTGGATTCATAATAAGCTCTTATCCAGACACATAGAAGAGTCGTCCGAATTAATAATACGATCATTAACTTATGTTGACAAATATAATTTTGAGCCCTCATTCTTTGAACATGTGTCTTCTCGATGTTAATCATTATTCAAAAAATCTTATGAAATATCTTTAAACTTGTATATCATAATTTAATAAAATTTCATGAATAAACATGTTTGACTTGGAAGCCCATAAGCCATAACGTGTATCATATACATATTTTGAAAAAAATATGAGAGATACATGTTTTGGTCTAAAATCTTACAAGTCACATAAAAAATCATGCACATATCGTGTAGAGGTGATGAGCGAAAATACTTCATAATTCATAAAATAAAATTTTGAAAAATCATAAGTGTCATAGCATAAAATTATAACATGTTAGTGTTATTATGCATTTTAATATTATAATTTTAATTTGTATGATAATTTATGGACATAAAATGTAGAAAGTGGTATCATTATATTTTTATAACTCTTGTAACTTCTAATACTTTATTTGTCCATAATCTACCATATTATGTCTTGTAACTCATACGACCATTAGTTGTTGTAACTCCATGGTCATTAGTTGCATGTAACATATGTAACAACAAGACTATTTATCTACCCACATCACTCTAATTGTTAATGATGGTAGAATGTGACCTTTAATAATTTATAACTTCTCTCATTATTTTGTTGTAACTCTGATGTCTATTAGTGTCATTAGTTTCTTGTAACTCTTATAACCTAAAGACTATTGATATTTCCTCTTTACCATCCCTCTTTATTCTTCCTATTCAATACAAAGGTGAATACCTCACCTGTAATAGAGGTGGTCTTGCATGTTATTGTATGTACAAGGAAATATAATGTGTGAAAAAGATTATAGTGTGTAGTATTGAAAGAGAGAGTTGAGAAGAAGAAGTTAATCAAAGTCTACAACTATATTCACTATACAAAAGAGAGTAATTATATTAGTGAAAGAAAGAGTTGAGACAATTAAAATATTCTAAGTCTATAACTATATTCACTATACAAAGAGAATAAATATATATTAAAGAAAGGTATTCTTGTGGTGGAGCTTTGTACTCTTCAACTAATCCAGAATTGTTTGAATTGTACATCGTTGATGAGTTGTTTTATCATAGAGGGGATAAGTCAAGAGATATACTGCTGGATTGGTGTTGATTATGCCAAAGTGAGCTTGAATCTCCTTAAAGAGAGCGAGATATCGCGCCTCATTCAAGAAGAAGATTATTTTATTTTCTTTTACTTTTTATATTTTCAACTGTAATTTAATTATTGTGGTATATTACACCAACAATTTTAACGAGATTCATGTTTTGTTATAGTTTGAAAAATTGAGAATATCAAGATGAGAGATCTCAAAAGATGAATGACAAGAGATAGCTACGTAAAATATGTTTCTACTCCTCAACTCAAGCAGAACAAAGATAAAAAAATATCTACTTATTGCGGAGGAAAGATAAAAAGTTGCCTATGATTTTTCATGAGTAAAATTATACTTTCCATGAAAGTTTATTTTCTTAAAGTCTCAAAATAGTGGGGCCTAATAAAATGAGAAAAAATTACCATGAAAAATGTTATTTTTGCATTTTTGAGAATGCTTTGAAAAAAAAAAAAAGTTACAAGTGCATATATTAGTCTTGAAATAAATCACATATTACAATTTGTATGATGTCTTTGGCTCTAACATGCATGTTATTAAATAAATGATAAATTGAATAACCAATTTTACATTAAGTATTTAGGTGAGATAAATTTCATTATTGAAATTAAAAATGCCTAAATCATGTGATGAATATTTTCTTGACTTGTCACATTATGGTGAAAAAATTGTGAAATATATTTTATTGATTGTACAAGCCATGAACTCCTTTTGGTTTGAATAGGTGAAAGTGGTGTGACAAATAAAAACGGAGTTTATTTTCTAGCCTAATAAAACATATGATATATATGGCTAGTTGTACTTGGCCTGAAATTGTGTAAAAATACGTAAGCAGGTTATAAAAGCAAAGCAGGTATGTTTATTCGAAAAAAAAAAGATTTGTGACTTTTTAAAATAAATTTTGTTGTACTTAAAAGTGTTTTTGATGCAAAAAAAAAAAAAACTTGATTCTATTTTTTTTTAAATGAGCAAAGCAAACTATTATTTGACAACTCTATTATGGATGTTGAGTTTGATATTTAACTTTAACTAGTGAAAAAGTGAATTGTACAATCACTTTATTTTGAAAAATTAATTTCTATAGTTTTGAGTTATTATGGTTGTACCAATATTATTGATAAAGCTTGACGATGTTATTATAACAGTAAATTCAGACCCATGAGAATAAGATAATATTGTGACATTATATTTGACAAGTGGTACCACTTCCATTGAGTATATCAAATTATGTGATTACCTTGAAGATGAACTAAGCAAGTTCTTGGAAATATAAAGGGTCTGTGTAATACCCCAAACTTTTTTCAAGCCTAATTTCATCTCTAGAAGATTAAGGGGTGACTTACAAAGTGAGTAATATTTAAATCATATAGAATTTTTCTAATTTTGACTTTTTATTGTGTGAAAAATTGAATTAGCTTTCCAACAATACCAATTCCGTCAAAATCCATTATCGGAGTAAAAAGTTATGGCCGTTTTACAGAAAGCTGTCTGAGCTGTCCAGGTGTGATGGGAAGGTTGATGGACCGTCGCCCAAACCGTCACAACTGAGGTAGTGAATCCATCTTCTGGCTAAGTGTGATGGAAAGGCCAACGGACTGTCGCACCAGCGACAGACCATCTCCCAAACTATCACAACCGAGGTAGAAAGTTTATGTTCTAGCCAAGCACGACGGGAGGGTCGACGGGCTGCCGAGCTAGTGATGGACCGTTGCCCAAACCATCGCAACCTTCCGTTCAGCAAATCAAAGCCATTTTTAAAGAAGTATTTGTATCTTTTTCACTCTTTTTAACACCTAATTATATCAAATCAAAGCATAGAACTTCAGATTCTTCCATAGCATAAAAAACTAGGGTTTTCTTTCAAGATTAACCCTCAAGAGCAAGATCCAAAATCAAAGCATCCCCATTCAAGAACCTTCAAGAAAAGCCTCCAAGAACATTCTCAAGGCTTCAAAAGTCATCTTGTTCCATCGAATCAAGCAAAATAAGGTATGTGGGGTTTGAACAAGAACACTTCTTCTATTCTTGTACCCAAAATTTTGATTTTTATTAAATAATTTCATGTTTTTGCAAGTGGGTTTTTCCCAATTCACTTATTTATGTTTGAATTTGAGAAATTATTCTATGAATTGTGCACCCCTACAATGAATTGATGTTTTTGAGTGTTTTCAAGGTTGAAGTCAAGATTTATGCTCCATTAAGAAATTATGATTATTTTGAGTATGTATATATGTTTTAAGTCAAGTATGAAGTTCATTGAAAGATTATGTTTTATGATGATTTAAACAATCATGTACTTTGATTATAAATAAAGATTGATCTTTGATTCTAAGATCCACATTTATCTATGATTTAAAGCAAAGCAGAGCATAGTTAGCTTCCACTACACATTCTAGTATTATTTAAAGTTGATTTTCCTAAAAGTTCTGAGCCTAAGTATGAGAGTAGTATTTAGCACTGGGTTGGGCTTGATTCCAAGGTCTCTTGCCTCAGAACTATGAGCCACCATAGGATTATGATTTACCCCAAGTGGGTTAAAATAGTGATCACTAAAGTTAAGGTTCTATTCCAATGGAAAGGGTAGAAGAGTTCTCCCCAATGTGGGTAAGACGTTGGACTCCATGTCAGCTTACATGTTTTATGTCGGTTAGAAGAAACTCCCTAAGTCCCAAAGTTCCATAATCCCACTCTTTGAGTCCCTAAGTTTCCAAAATAATTTTTTTATTCTCCTTAAGATAAAAGTATAAGTTTGAAAGTTATTGATTTAAGATTCCTTTTTTTTTCTTACAAGCTTTGAGAATAAGAGAAGAATACATATTTTAGAACTAAGTGTAATGACTCATGATATTTATACTATATATTCATTATTCATGGTTTATGAGATCTATATTTCAGACTTATTCAAGCTATGTGAGTCATTCATAATTGCATGGATGATTTTATAAAGAGTAATGATATTGTTTACCTAATGCATACACCTAAATATACTCAGTACATCATCAAAGTACTGATCCATATATACGTCTGTGTGCTATATTGTCTCAAAATGTACGTTTAGGTGCCCAGTCTCAGCAGTGACAGTGATCTCCAAGTACCTTCATCTACACTTCTGCAGTTGGTGAGTCCTCATGGTTCAAGAACCTATTTCCTTGTTTTCAGTATTTATAGTAGTTGGTTATTTCTTTTCAGTTCAGTTCGAGTTAGTTGGGGGTTTGTCCCAATGAATCTCTAGCTCCCTAGTAAGTAGGGACTTGTCGGACTAGTAGTTAAAGTTTCAGATTTTCAGTATTTTCTATTCAGATAATGTTTTCCAGTTATTTTAGTTTGGATTTGATGTGATATAGTGATGTTTCTTTAGTCATCTATCTTAAAGTAATTGTTAGAAGTAGTAGCAGGCTCAAAGGGTTAGCTTAGGTCTACTTGTATCCTTAAGTACCATGTGACGCTTCGGGATGAGATTTTAGGGCGTTACAGTCTGAATCACATCGAGGGGGAAGAAGGAAGTCTATAAGAAATAATGAGTCATATATGAGGAAACCCAACCTGGGGACTAGAAATCCTATAACCATATTCAATGGGAAGAACAAATCATATGATGACTAGGTGTGAGATGCACTATTATTTAATCCTTCCTATGATGTGAGAGTATTTTATTCCTGTAATGATTTGTGAAGTTTGAGTCTAAGAACTCTTAATAATTTTTTGTATCTCGTATAAGTGAGGTGTGAAAATTACAGGACCATTCTTGACAGATTTTACCTATATGAGTGTGGAAGTAGGCCGCTTCCTATGAGGATGAGGCTTATTCTCAAAACCGCTCATGAAAAATCGGGATAGCACATGCCATAATGTGCTTGCTATCAAAGCTTATGTCAACACCTCGATTGTTGTGTGTAAGTATTAATACTTTATTTCCCTTAAGCAGTCATAGTTCAAGTCTGAAACCACTACTGACTTTGGAGTAAACTTTATTGTTTTACTAAGTGAAGGTTCAATGCAAAACACACCTTCATTATCCACAATAGTCTCCCTTCAACTAAATTGATGAACTCTCTTATTTAAATATTAAAATGAGTGAGGGAATATTGGTGTTATTATGCATTGTAATATTAAAAGCTTAATTTTCATGATAATTTATGGACATAAGTTGAGAATGTTGTGTCATTATATTTTCATAACTCTTGTAAATTCTAACACTTTATTTGTCCATAGTCTACCACATTATGTCTTGTAACTCATATGATCATTAGTTGTTAAAATCCATGGTCATTAGTTGCATATAACATATGTAACAATAATACAATTTATCTACCCACATTACTCTAATTTTTAATGATGGTAGAATGTGACCTTTAGTAATTTGTAACTTCTCTCATTATTTTGTTGTAACACTCATGGCTATTAGGGTCATTAGTTTATTATAAATCTTGTAACCTAAAGAATATTGATCTTTCCTCATTATCACTCCTATTTATTCTTCCTATTTAATACTAGGATGATACCTCACCTATAAATAAAGGTGGTTCTGCATATTATTGTATGTACAAGGAAATATGATAAGTGTGAAAAAATTATAGTGTGTAGTAGTGAAAGAGAGATTTGAGACAAATAATATATTATAAGTTTACAACTATATTCACTTTACAAAAAAGAGTAATTATATTAGTGAAATAAAGAGTTGAGACAAAGAAAATATTCTAAGTCTTTAACTATATTCACTATACAAAAAGAGTAAGTCTATGTTGAAGGAAGGTGTACTTGTGATTAAGCTTTGAAATTTTCAACTAATTCAAAGTTGTTTGAGTTGTACATTGTTGATGGGCTGTTGTATACTGATGGGAAAAAGTCGAGATATACTGCTAGATCGGTGTAGATTATGCTGCCGTGAGCTTGAATCTCCTTAAAGAGACCGAGATATCTGTGGCTCAGTCAAGAAGAAGATTGTTTTATTTTCTTTACCTTTTTTGTATTTTCAACTGTAGTTTAATTATTATGGTATATTACACCAACATAACCTCTAAAAGGGTCAATGTTCATAGTTCATAAATCATGTCATAACAATGTGAATATTATGATCCAAATTACCGAATCGTGAGGACACCGATTCTAATTCACCTAGATAGGAGAATCCCTTACCATCCTTTTAGAAGATATACGGGCCTTTATTAAATAACAATAACTAAATTTTACTACAAATATCTTCTCAAGTACTAAATGCGGAAAATAAAAGCTACCCAATGACCTAGTTTGAAGCTTCTAAGGAAAATGAAAAATTGAAAAACTTCTTCCATGAGCAAGAGGGGTGAGAGTTGTTGAAGAATCATTATCCTTAATATTTGTGAAACCAACAATAATTCCAGCAAAAGACTATACCTTGAAAATGGTCTAGCAAGAGTAGTAAGAGTACAACAACATTGATACGAGAATAATCACGGATATGAACTTATGAGAGTGTGAGTTGGGTCCTAGACTTGGTGTGTGTAATTAAAGTGTAAGAGAGGCCCAAAATGCATCAAAATCAGTCCATAACTTACACTTAATGGGCGCCCACTCTTTGAAGGGCCTTTTGGTCATTTAAATTATATTTTGTAATAGCTATAAAAGAAATATTGTACGACTTTAAGACTTAGTTTTTTGTTGAATATTGAAGTTTCAAACACTTAGAAAGACAAGTCCTCTCTCCTTTAGGAGTCTTGGACAAAACTAGGGCAAGATCTAGTGAGGAATCACTAGTGATTGTATTTTGCTTGGAAATATAGATGCTAGGGAGGTGGAATCTGATCTTGTGTCACGTAAGGGATAGGTGAATAATTTTGTGTGGTGTTAAGGTCCCAAGAGTGGAATAGGCTCTTGGGTTCTTAAGATTATACCTTTGTTTAGTCTATCTATCTATCTTTTTTCTTTTATTGTAATTCTTGTAGTGTTTGTTCTAGTTCTTGTAATCTGTAACTTGTTGTTGTTGTTATAAAATTATTGTTGTTCATCTGTTCTTCATATTTTTGTTGATAATCATAGTTTTGACAGTTGTTTTGGTGTTAAAACACACCCTTTATCTCGTTATTGTTGGTGTTATTACTGAATCCAAGTGTGGTCTCCAATCGGTCCAAGAATCCCTTTGATTAGTGTAATGTTTTGGGGTATGTTTGTTGCTTCATCTTTTGTCTTGTATCATTTGATATAAAATTCATCTTTGATTTTTTTCTAACAAGATCAATCTTGGGCTTGAAAGTTGAAAAATAAAAAAAAGTGCTCTTGTGTTCTTAGCCGAATCTAGATCTTGTTATTGTCTTGGCTGAGAAAGTTTTTGTTCTTGTTGTTCATCTTGGCCGAGATTGTTTGTAATCTTAGATCTTGGCGTATTTTATTTTGTTAGTTTTTCTCAATGTTGGTTTTTTTCGTTCACTAGCACTTTGAGTCTAGATCTAAACTTGAGCTTTAACTTGCTGAAATTTGTTGTTATGAACATTGTTGTGGCCGTTTGGTATTGTTCTTGTTGTTGTGGATTTGGTTGGAAATTTTTTGATATTATTGTTGTTATTTATAGGTTGTTTTAGTGTTCTTTTTGTTCATCACAACCTTTCTCTCTAGCTAAAACCGAAACACAACACAAAGGTAACTTGGCTGTTTATTGTGGCGGGTTGTTCTTGAATGTGTGGATGTTGTTGTAGTTCTTGAATATTGTTGTTGTCTTCTTGTTGTTCTTCATCCATTTTCATATATTGATCCACATAAAGGTGCCTAATAGATCTAAAAAGGTGAAATTTAAAGCTACAAGACTTGTTGGTGAGAAGACTTGATCATATTAATCTTTGACTTGGCAACAACTTTTTCAACCACTTTTTCCATATTTCAAGGACCTTGTTTTATGGGAGTAGTACTAGTCAATTCAAGACGTGTGGAAAAATTGAAAAGAGTTCCAAGACTTGTAATCTTCCCTCCATAAACAAAAGTTCACTATTTCAAATTTTAAAGTGATCAAGATTTCCAAATTTGAAAAATAAAATTATTGAGGACCGAGGCCAATCACGGATTTCCACGTCACCAATTATTGTTCACCAACAAATTTTAAGCTTAAATGTTGATATTTTAGTCTTATTTTGTGTCTTTAGTTTTGTTTGTTGATTCCAAATCTAACTTAAAAGCTAGTACTAGATTGTAAGTTAGTTTTGAAGTCGTTCTTTGTGTTAACCTTCCTTTGTGTGTCTAATTCTTTTGAATCATTGTAGTACGTCCTTTTGTGTTTTCCTTACTCTTTGGATTCCTAGTAAATGTTAGATTCACCTCTCAACACCTCTCGGAGTACAAGCAAGCTTACAACACTAGTGAGATTGAGAGTGAGGGTTCCGAGAGATATGAAATAAAAGAGAGAGTGAGGATGTTTTGTACAACTAACGTGTTTTCAGCTTTGTAGGTATCTCTTTGGCCATCATGGAAACCATTTTCGTCAATGATCTTGTGCTTATTTATATGTCCAATCACTGATATTCTCCCATATTTTAGCTTGTTTTAAGAGCCGAAATGTGCCATTTTTATTATATTTGAGTCCTAATTTTGTTCCATATCTAACAAACGTGATTAGTGATGCAGGGTGAATTTCTAATAGAATTGAACAATAATGGACTATATGAGATGAATCAAGTGAGGATAGATGCCCAAAATTGACTATATGGGTCGAGAAGACACTTTTACTAGATTTTTAGAGCATTCATGGACAACTGAAGCAAATACAAGGAACAACTAGCTAGTATAGATTTTGCCTCAGCTGAAAATTTTGATCAGACTTCCAGTGGTCTCTCGTGATCATCTCTCATCGTGAGGCCCATAAATGCAAATAATTTTGGTGTCGCGAGGCTCAGCTAGGAGTAATACTTAGCCAATATTATTGATGATAATTCCAGTGGCTTCTTGCAAATTTCTGGCATCACGACCTATAGAAACAGTTATAATTCTTGCGTCGCGAGGCACAGCAGGGAGAAGAACTTAGTTCTAAAATTTAAAGACAATTCTAGTGATCTCTCATGATAAGCTCGTGTCGCGAGCTTCAGAAACGAGGAGTATGTCTCGTGTCGCAACACTCATTCCCACATAGGCAAATTCTTCCCCACTATATAAGGAACATGTGAACATAAATTAAAGGACTTTTGGTAAGCATAGCAGCGGCGAAAAAGCATAAAATTCTCTTTTTTGGGGTTCTTATTAGTTATTTTGAACTTCCTTACTTCAAGATTAATTTTGGGTATTATTAATTATTTATTTTGGATGTTGAATTCAAATATGAGTGGCTAAATACCCTTGTTCTGGGGTTGAGGCTAAGAACATGATTACTCTTTGATATTATTTATAGTAGTTTATTTTTGGATTATCATTTGGGTTGTTCTTAATTTCTTGAGCATACTGTTTTGATGAGTGGGCACTATTAGAATAAATTCTATGTGAATCTGGGAGAAGAATCGTAGGATAGAACGAAGAAATTAAGGAGCAAGGTTCTTATCTTTTTATGAAATAAGGGGTTTGAATTAGCATCTACGATAGGGATATACCTAGAAGCCTTGTTTGGTTCAATTACAAGAAGATAACTTTATGAGTCTAGAAGAATTGATGTATCTCTACAGGAGTTGTAGCTGCAATATTCAATAGATAGAAGTTTTGAGGTTGGGAGACCAAAATTGTAGCATAAACCTTGTGAATCAACAACCCGATAACTAATTAGACTGCTATAAGAATAAAGATTTGTATGATTGTTCGAAATGCCTCAACCCTGGAATTCTCATCAATACTATTTACAACCGTTGCTTGCTTTGCTCTAGTCACAACTTGTTAATTCTTATTTAGTAATTTACATTTTTATTCTCAAATACATAATCATCTTGATACTTTACAACACTTAAAACCTCATTGTCTAAAACTAAAAGTTGGTTAAATTTCTAGTTGCTTAGTCCTTGTGGGAACGATATCTGACTGTCTAAGTCACTATATTACTTGTAAGATCACGTGCACTTGCATGTGCATTTGAGTCTCAAAAAGTTTTCGGCGTTGTTGTCGGGGACTAGTATAATTAGGAAATTGATAAATTTTTGAATTTTGATAATAAGTTTATGTGTTAACAACTTGACCTTAGAGTCTGAATTTTTCAAGATTTAGTTGAACGCAGGACTGGCGAGAGATAAAGAGTTGGTAGAGCCTTTTGTAGAACTAGAATAGATCTTTCAACAAAGGCGAAGAATTGATGAACAAAGAAATGATCCAGCTGATCCAAATACTGGAAATGTCCAGTCTCCAGTTATCCCAGTTATTCCTTCTCAACTAACTACTAGACCTGTTCGTGAGGCTGAAATCCCACTCACAAACCATGTGACGAACAGTAATCGCAAGCTCGAACTAGGTCTTCAATTTGAAATTAAGAAGAATATGGTATAATTACAGAATTCAGCAGGGAAATTCCATGGCCTTTCACACGAAGATCCACAGTAGCACATACAGACTTTCATGGAAGTAAGTGATACTTACATTCCTGAAAGGGTGAATTCTGATTATGTCAGATTGACACTCTTTCCTTTTTGTCTAATGGGGGAAGCAAAAAGGTGGTTACATACTGAACCACCACTCTTTATCACTTTATGGGAAGATCTAGCTTAGATGTTCCTTATTTGATTCTTTCCATATGGGAAGACCACATGCTTGAGAAGCGAGATCTTGACTTTCAGACATAAAGAAATAGAGAATCTCTACCAAGCTTACAAGAGATTTAATGGTATACTCAGAAATTGCCCTCACCATCATCAGTACAATGATATTCTTATTCATACTTTAATTAAGGGATTGGATCCAAATATGAAGATTCTCTTGGATTCAACAACAGGTGGGCAGGCTCTTGAAAAGACTAATGAAGAATTGTACACACTGCTGAATCGAATTTTACAAGGGAATCCTGACTGGCATATTGATTTAAGGAGTGCTCCTAGAAAGGTTGCAGGGGTATTGGAGGTAGACCAACTTACTACATTACAAGCACAGATCGAAGCAATGCAAAATCATATGATTACTCAGCTTAATAACATAAAGTTGGGGGTTACACAAACAACACCTACAACTAATGCAGTCCAAATGGCTAATTCTTGGTCTATGGTTTTTGGAAGTAGTGAGCATGCAATAGATACTTGTATGGCTAATCCATATTCTATCAACTATGTGGGGAATGCAAATCATCAAGGATAGCAAAATTTCGGTAACACGTATAATCCCAACTGGAGAAACCACCCTAATATATCATAGGATGGAAATTAGGCATAGAACACTAATCAATATAAGGGGACAATGCAATACAATCAACAGGAGGTACCGAATAATCAGGCTACTACTCAAGCTAGCAATATGGAGGAGTTAATAAAGTATTTTATGGATCAACAAAAATAGTTTGCAGCAGAAATAAAGACTCAACAAGCGCAGTTTACAACAGAATTGAAGAGTGAACAATTGCTTACTAGAAATATGGAGTTGCAACTTGGTCAAATTATAGGAGAACAAAATACAGTACCTCAAGGATCATTATATAACAACCCAGGAAATTTTTCATTGAAATTTTGTGCGTAAACGCGTTGGGTTCTATCTTCTTAAATGAATTATAAATTTTCCATGTTTAATGTCTAAGATTATGACCCACCATTACGTAGATTATCGAATAATCTTTCCAACGATATATGGATCATCCAAAATGGACACTCGAGCAACGAGTTATGAACATTCCAATCGAATCGTGAATAGTAGTGAACAGTAAAATATGCAGGAAAAAGTACTGAGGCCTGACGTATTTTTGCTCTTACTTTAAACGATCATAAATACTTTTACATAATGATCTGGGTGATCTACAATATATAAATGGAAATATCATTGAGTCCGCTTTCCAATGAAATTGGTTTCATCCAATTTGTCTATCAGAGCAAAAAGTTATGGTCGATCTACTTCATCCTATCAAAAGCAAATTTTTGGGTCAACTTCAAACGATCATAACTCCTCGTACACAATGATCTGGGTGATATACTATATATCAACTAAAAGATATGAGAGTCCTTTTTCTAATGAAATTAGTTTCATCCAATTTCGATATCAGAGTAAAACGTTATGGTTGATCTACTTCAGACTATCAAAACAGTCCATCAAAGGACAGGTTCGAGAATTATTTGATTTTTAGGGGCGTTTTGGTCATCCCCCTCACCCAAAATCTGTCCAAACCCTATATTAAAGCCTATTAGAAAATATTATATGTTATATTTCATCAAATTTTCTCAAAAAGAAAACCCTAAGCTCCTACATCCAACTTCAAGAACCTCCAAAGTTCATCATTAATTCTACAAATTTATTCAAGATTCCAAGTTCCTAGTTCAAGAACTCCAAGAACCATCATACAAAGGCACGATTAGCATCTCAAAAATGAGTATCGATCTAAAGTTCATCATTCAAGGTATGTGGGGTTTTTCAACAAGAACTCTCTTTCGTTCTTGTGTCCAAAAGTAATTTTCTTTACAAAGGCAAGATTTTTATTTGATTTTTATGAATTTCAAGCATGAACCCATATCTAATGATGATTATTATGAAATCTTGATGTTTAAGATTTTGAAAGATGAGGTGGATATGCGATCCAAGTACTTGTATCTATTTTCTGTGAACTCCGATCAAGCCGAAGGTACCGTTCTTTCCTAAATCATGCACTTTTGATAAAATTTGCAGCAGTTCAGCTATCATTTATTATATGTTCAGCTGTAGTTTCTTGAATTTATGCATTCTATGTTGCATTCGGAGTGAGAAATGATGTGGTGATGAGTCCAACGAATGGTTTCAGATGTATGCTCTATTCCCTATCTAATCTTGGCATGTCTAGTGTCATTGGAGGATGAATGTTTCCACGGGGGATGATGTAATACCCTGAGAAATTTTTTGTTGAAATTTTGTACGTAAACGTGTTGGGTTCTATCTTCTAAAATGAATTATAAATTTTCCGTGCAGAATGTCTTAGATTATGACCCAACATTGCATAGAGTATCAAATAAGATTTCCAACGATATGTGGATCATCCAAAACGGACACCTGAGCGACGAGTTATGAACATTCCGATCGAGCCGTGAATAGTAGTGAACAGTAAAACATGCAGGAAAAAGTACTAAGGCCTGGTGTATTTTTACTCCAAGTTTAAACGATCATAACTCCTTGTACATAATGATCTGGGTGATCTACTATATATCAACGGAAAGCTCTGCGAGTCCTCTTTCCAATGAAATTTGTTTCATCTAATTTTTCTATTGAAGCAAAAGGTTATGGTAGATCTACTTCAGCCTATTAAAAGTGAATTTTTGGGACAAATTCAAATGATCATAACTCCTCGTACACAATGATCTGGGTGAGATACTATATATCAATGGAAATATATGAGATTCCTCTTTCTAATAAAATTAGTTTCATACAATTTGGATATTAGAGTAAAACGTTATGGTTGATCTACTTCAGACTATCAGAACAGTCCACCAAAGGACAGATTCGAGAATTATTTGATTTTTAGGGGCGTTTTAGTCATTTCCCCTCATCCAAAATCCATCCAAACCCTATATTAAAGCCTATTAGAAGTATTATATTTTATATTTCATCAAATTCCCTCAAAAAGAAAATCCTAAGCTCCTACATCCAACTTCAAGAACCTCCAAAGTTCACCATTAATTCTGCAAATTTATTCAAGATTCCAAGTTCCTAGTTCAAGAACTCCAAGAACCATCATTCAAAGGCAAGATTAACATCTCAAACATGAGTATCGATCTAATTTTCATCATTCAAGGTATGTGGGGTTTTTCAACAAGAACTCTCTTTCGTTCTTGTTTCCAAAAGTAATTTTCTTTACAAAGGCATGATTTTTATTTGATTTTTATGAATTTGAAGCATGAACCCATATCCTATGATGATTATTATGAAATCTTGATTTTTATGATTTTGAAAGATGAATTTACATGTGTGGAGATATAAAGCATGAAGCTTGAACGATATTTATCATGATTTTGATATTTGGGTCATGAATCCCCATCGGAAATTGTGTTTTATTGAGAAAGTATGTGTTATAAGAACGTTGATGTTGAATATTTGAGATATTTTGAATGATTTGACCTTTTGGTCTTAATGGAGTTGTTTTGAACTCGAGTGTGAAAGGAATCCACAACATGGTTGATTTTGATAGATGGGAAGCATGATGGCTCTCGATGTATATTTATATATTACTAAAATTATTTTGTTGTGGATTATCTTTGAAATGATCTGAGCTAAGTTTGAAAGAAATCTTTAGCACCTAGTGGGAGGTATAAAGTAACCTTACTTTCCTAGAACTACGTGCTCCATAGGAGTGAGCCTGAGGCTGATTTATATAGTGATCACTAGTTTGTATGGATTTGTTATCGATAGTCCTACTCCGATGGAAAGGATAGGATGACTCTCCCCAACGTGGGTTGTACGTTGGACTCCATGTAGCTCACATAGTTTATGTCGGCTATAGGATCTCCCAGCGTGTGTGTGTTTCGTTGTGTCTATGGTGAATGGTGAAGTGATTTGAAAGTGGAATTATGAAAGCTATTCTTTCAAAAGATTTAAATGATATTTACATTATGAGAATTGATATTCTTAATGAACTGAAAGTGATTGACAAATTATATGATGACTCACATGTGTTATTATACTTATTTCATCCTCTCATGATTATGATGATTTTGCTTCGGGCTATGTGAGTCTTTCATACATCCTGCATATTTCTTATAAATATTTATGATGATGATGTTTATATAACTGCGTACACCCCCATATACTCAGTTCTTTTCCATGGTACTGACCCACATCTTTGGATGTGGGCTGCACTTTCTCAGAATGTAGGTTTAGGTGCTCAGTTCCAGGTTTTACAGTTATTTTTTGGGCACGCTGTTCTACATCCTCTGTTGTGGTGATTCCTCATGTTTTGAGGACGTGATGCCTGATATTGGTTTCATGGAATTGTTTACATTTGATAACTGAGTATGAGTCAGTTGGGGCATGTCTCAATGGTTCGCTGGTTTTATTGATTTTCTTAGAGGCTTGTCAGACTAGTATAGATGTTGGAAGTTGACTAATAAGTCATATTTTGTTATATTTCTGAAATTCTTTTATTTTTGGATGATGATTACTTTGTTGATATTTGAGGGTTATTTATGGAAACCCCGTTGATTTGTGTTGAACTAAGTGAAAATAGCTCAAAGGGTTAGCTTGGGGCTACTCGTAGCCTCAAGCACTGTGTGATGCTCTAGGACCCATTTTCCGGGGCGTTACACATTACCCATCAATACAAAGGCAAATCTGAAATAGGTGAATGCGGTTACAACAAAGAGTAGCTTCCAAACCAAGGAGACTATTCAGGAGCAGGCTAGTCCCATAGTCACTGATGAGGGTTCTAAAGACAATATAGAGAAAGAATTTAAGGAAAAAGTGGCAAGTGATGAAATTCATGTGGGGAAGAATACTTTACCCTTACCCTTTCCTCAAAGGGCAAGGAATCATCAAGAGAAGGCTAGTTACAAGAAGTTCTTAGATCTTCTAAAGTAGGTTCAAGTAAATCTCTCTCTTGTTGATATTCTATAGAGTGTCCCAAAATATGCAAAATACCTAAAGGATATAGTGACAAATAAGAATTAGTTGACAGAGTATGCCATAGTTGCACTTACTGCGGTGTGCACTTCCATGATTCAAAACAAACTACCCATGAAGTTGAAGGATCCAGGTATGTTCACTTTGCAGATTACTATTGGGAAGACCACCAGTGCTCGTGGATTGTGTGACTTGGGGGCTAGCATCAATCTTATGGCCACATCTTGGTATCAGAAGATTCGTCTTGGGAGTCCCAAACCTACTACTATTATTTTACAGTTGATAGATAGGTCCTTTGCTAGGCCGGATGGTATTATTGAACATGTGTTAGTGCAAGTAGGATTCTTAATCTTTCCTGTGAATTTTGTAATTCTTGACTTTAAAGCTGATCCTGTTATTCCATTTAATTTGGGACGGCCTTTCCTAGCAACAGGATAGTCACTAATTGATGTAACTGCAAGGAAAATAACAATGCAAGTGCATGATAAAGTGGAGGTATTTGATGTATAAAAAGTGCTAAAATTGGCAGCTATATATGAGGAGTTATCGTCCATATCAGTTATTGACCTTTCTTTTGAGTTACATATGCTATTGTATGATGATCCATTAGAGCGAGCTTTGATAGGGAATGATATGTATGGAGATGTGGAAGCATTGGAATTTGTCCAGCTCATGTATTTGGCGGTGATTGAACAGAGAAGTTTCCTTTTGAGCCATTGAATAGGCCACTTGGCCTATCTCCCAAACCTTACATTGATGAAACTCCAAAGTTGAAGCTTAAGGTTATTCCTCCTAACTTGAAATATGTTTACCTTCATGACAATGATACCCTGCCTATTATTTTGTCTACAAATTTATCTGATGTATAGGTAAGAAAAGCTATATCAGTCCTGAAAAGGAAAAAGAAGGCGATCGGGAGGTAGATGTCTGATATTATAGAAATAAATCCAGTTTTTTGCATGCACAAGATACACATGAAAGAGGGTTTCAAACCAAGGGTGCAACAGCAATGTAGGTTGAATCCAGTGATGAAAGACATAGTAGAAAAAGAGGTAATAAAGTGGCTCGATAATGGGATTGTGTATCTAATTGAAGCTAGAAAGTGGGTAAGCCCAATACATTGTGTCCCTAATAAAGGTGGGATAACCGTGGTTACCAATGCAACAAATAGGTTAATTCCCACTCGTATGGTGATCGGATGGAGAATCTACTGACTATCAAACGCTAAATGAAGCCACGAGAAAGGACTACTATCCCATCTCTTTTATTGAATTAGATGAATTTTGCCTCAATACTTATGAGAGCGCAAAGTTGTACAAGGATAAAACCAAGAGATGGCACTATAGACAAATTCAGGATAGAGCGTTTGAACTTGGACAACTTGTTTTACTATTTAATTCAAGGTTAAAGTTATTTCTGGGAAAATTGTGGTCTAAGTGGTCTGGACCTTTTGAAGTAGTACAAATGACACCTCATGGAGAGGTTTAATTATAGAACAAAGAGAAGATTGAGAATTTTCTAGTGAATGGACAATGTGTAAAGCATTATTGGGCTGATCATGGAGACAAACACAACGTGTCCATCACTTTTATTGATGAGTGAGACTGAGCTAAGTCATGCCATGACATAAAATAAGAAGCTATGTGGGAGGCAACCTACAAATGTAGTGTAATAGGTAGTTTAATTTTTAGGTGTTAAAGATAAAGAGAAAAATACAAAAAATGAGTCGTGCCACGACCAAAACTAAAGTGCTAAGTGGGAGGTAACCCACTAGTCTTATGTTTGTTTGTTGTTTTTAGTTCATATGCAGGAATGGGAAACATGAAAACATGGAGACAAATGAGAGGTATGTGGAATAATGTTGGGGAAACAGGTATAATGTCTAGCCGACAGCAAAAGGGTAAGGCCCCAACGGGACCTTCTAAGTGGGAACGTAAGCAAAGTAGATAATCTGGTAAAGTACCATGACCTCTAGCTATTTCATAAGGGCAGCATAGGCAATACAATACTAGATGGGTCATAGAGGCTGGAAAAAATGGTATGCAAAGCATGATAATTCCAGTTATTGTACAGACCAATTCATTAATCAAGTCAGCTTGTTGAGAGAATTCCAGAGCATAGTACGCTGCATAGAGTCTTTATATATAAAATTCTTATTCGACCAGACCACTGAATGCAGCAGCCTTGAAAAAGAGTTTTACACAAACTGGGATCCATAAGACAAGGACTCAGAAGTCAAGATAAGGGGCCAAGTGATTACTTTTAATGCTCACACACTAAATGTCCTCCTTGGTACACCAGAGGTGGATGCTAAGAATTTGAAGCTGCTAAACATTGAACCACCTTATGCAGATATCCACCATCTACTATATGGAAAAAACTGTACGGTAAGGTGGAAAGATAAAATAGACAGTCTTATTCACCTAGCTCTCTATTTTAGTCAGATTAACAGGGAATCCCACATGTGGGAGACATATATAATCGAGGTTTCACCTGATAGGGTGTGTCTAATTTATGCCATAATGCATGAAGATATTGATGTGAATTTGGGTACGGTCATCTTTTTAGCTATGAAGAACAGAAGGAATCATGCGGTACGCAGGTATGGTTTTGGTGGGTTGTTGACACAGTTTCTTAAGGAAGATGATGTATATGAAGAGGATTTTGATTATAGGCCATAGATGGTCACGCAATTGGTAGATATATCCCAAACTAAGGGGATTGGTGGTTCTCAGGCTCAGACTAATAAGATCACAACATGTATGTATGGGCTGCAGTTGCTACGATTAAGAATTAGGGGTTTGCCAGCTACCCAATAAGAGATTCAAGCTGTGAAGCTTGACTATTCTCTTGGTTCACATGCTAACGCGCTGCTGTGGATTGGTCCTAACTTTTTAGAGCCGGTCGATAATGATGTGCCTACCGATGAGGAGCATTGGATACAGGATTTGGCCACAGAGTCAGATGAGGATGATGATGCTGTTGTTGATCTAGACTTGGGAGCCGATTCCTATAGCCCAGATTCTGATGCTGACATGTGAATAGGGAGTCCTCCCAACTTATACTATGCTTATTTTTGCTAGCACTGAGACAGTGCTTCATTTTAAGTGTGGGGTGGTAATGAAAATTCTCAATTCATCTTCTTTCTTATGTTTTATATGGTGGTTAAGCAATTTTTAATTTTTATGTTTTTTTAGATGATTTTGTAAGTTGACCGTTTGGAATATTGCCCTCTTTGGCAAATTCATCTTAAAGTGTTTTTCTAATTTATTTTCACCCTCCATGACAAATTTTTAGTTTACTGTAATTATGTATGCCCTTTTTGGCAATTCTCGTTTTTGCATGGTCATAGTTAGTTTCCTTCATCTATGACAGATGGATGAAGGTCATCTTAAGGGGAGTGCGTCTTTAGAAGCTGAGAAAATGATAAGACCCCAATTGCGACCTTTGAGAAATGATGTGTGTTGGGTAAGATATTTTATTTTGTTACTATAATACAATTATTTTGAAACAAAAGAATGAGATGTTTTTAAATGTTAAATCCAAACAAGTGTAGTTTGATTTGATTGGCTTAATGTTGAATTTGATAAAGAGCAATATTGGAAACCGTAAGGATCAGACTTGATTCTTAGCATGCACCGAGTGAGTGAGTATTTGTCTATATTCTACATATATAGGAATGTCTAGAACTTGCCCAGTGTGTTTACAAAGTGAAATGAAGGGTGTTGGGTGTAGGAAGTCATATAGGCATTTCTTTGTGAACTAAATTGTAAAGACTTTATTTACCTACACTTATGCATATCCCTAGTTATACCCATTGATCCTATAGCCTGATTTCTTTTTGTAGCCTCATATGCAGCCTAATCCTTTCTTTGATGGACCTTGAGTCGATCCTTAGCTCCTAAGCGCTTTAGTATAAATGATTTTAAAACTAGGGAGTATGAAATTGAAGTAGGAGAAAGTCGAAAGTGAGGCCCTAAAAAATAGTTAAAAAAATAGTTATGTGTGTGTTTAATTGTGATGGTTAGAAGTTATAGAAAAATTGGAAGAAAGTTCAGTTGTATAGCCCGATTTTTGTTACAATGAACTTGTTTTGGCCCTGGGCTGCTTCGGATTTTGTGCACCTTAATCAAGGTAAATAACTTAGGTAGAGGGTGGCTATTGTAGGGGTCTGTAACAGTAAATGGGTATGTAGAAAAGCTGAAAGGTGAATAGTGATGAAAAAGAAATACATACTCCTATTGTAGTTTATGTTAAAGGCTTAATAAGAATAGGGATGAAATAAATGATGTTTAGAAGTAATACAGTGGAAAGTGGGTGGATAAAGTGTGATTTGTATTGAAGGTTGACATGTATTAAAGCACTTAGGGAGATTAGTCACTTTTCCTAAATAGTACCTACCCGTCCTTTAGCCTACATTACAACCATGGAAGACCTAATTGATCCTATGTTTCAACATCCGGCTATTAGTGGAGTAGTACACTAAGGGCAAGCTTATGGTTCATTATCTATCGTCTATGAATTATTTGTTGAGAGTGAGTGATTAAACTTTGATATTCCCCTAGTAAGAAATATGGAAAAATTGTGAGTAACATGGGGAAACTTTCTTGTTGTGAGGGTGCATGCGGATGAAAATCCGAACCATTTATTGTGTTGTTTGATTGAGTGATTTGGTTAAGTTTTCCAACAAATCGGATGTCACTATTGAGACGATAAGGTTTGAAAAAAATTGTTCATGTGCACAAAGATATTCTTGACATGTTTTAAGAAGAAGAGTCATTGTTATAAATCGTAAGTGCCCAACACAATTATAAATCTTAGGTTGTGATGTGAAACTAAATTCGGTACTATGCTTGTGATTGTTCAAGGACAAACAAGGTTTTAAGTGTGGGGTAGTAATCTTGGGTGCATTTATATGTCCAATCACCGATATTTGCACCTATTTAAATTTGTTTTAAGAGACGAAATGTGCTATTTTTATTATATTTGAGTCCTGATTTTGATCTATATCTCACCAGCGTAATTAGTGATGCAGGGTGAATTTCTAATGGAATTGAACAATAATGAATTGTATGAGATGAAGCAAGTGAGAATTGATGCACGGAATTGACTATATGGGTTCGAGAAGACACTTTCACCGGATTTTTAGAACATTCATGGATAGCTGAAGCAAATATGAGGAGCAACTAGCCAGTGAAGACTTTGCCTTAGCTAAAAATTTTGATTGGACTTCCAGTGGTCTCTTGCGAGTAGCTCGTATCGTGAGGCCCACAAATGCAAATAATTCTCGAGTCGCAAGGCTCAACAAGGAGTAATACTTAGCCGACATTATCGATGACAATTCCAGTGGCTTCTACTGAATTGCTTGTGTCGCGACCTATAGGAACGGTTATAATTCTCACATCGTGAGGCCCAATAGGGAGAAGGACTTAGTCACAAAATTTAAAGGCAATTCCAGTAAGCTCTCGCGATAAGGTCACATCGCGAGCTTCAAAAATGAGGAGTACATCTTGTGTCATGACACTCATTCCCACATAGGAAAATTCTTCCCAACTATAGAAGGAACATGTGAACATAAATTGAAGGATTTTTGGCAAGCATAGCAACGACGAAAAAGCATAAAATTCTCTCTTTTAGGGTTATTATTATTTATTTTGAACTTCTTTACTTCAAGATTACTTTTAGGTATGATTAATTAATTATTTTAGATTTTTACTTCAAACATGAGTGGCTAAATACCCTTGTTCTAGGCTTGAGGCTAAGAACATGATTACTCTTTGATATTCTTTATAGTAGTTTGTTTTTGGATTATCATTTGGGTTGTTCTTAATTTTTTGAGCTTACTTTTTTTATAAGTGGCCACCATCAGAATAAATCAATATTTCTATGTGAATTTGGAAGGAGAATTATAGGATAAAATGAAGAAATTAAGGAGCAAGGTTCTTATCTTTTTACGAAATAAGGGGTTTGAATTAGCATCAAGGATAGAGATATACCTAGAAGCCTTGTTTGGTTCAATTTCAAGAAGATGACTTTATGAATCTACAAGAGTTGTTATATCTCTGCAGGAGTTGTAGCTGGAATATTCAATAGATAGAAGATTTGAGGTCGGGAGACAAAAATCGTAGCATAAACCTTGCGAATCAACAACCCAATAACCAATTAGAATGCTATAAGAATAGAGATTTGTATGATTGTTTGAAATGCCTCAACCCTATAATTCTCATCATTACTATTTTCAAATATTGCTTGCTTTGCCCTAGTCACAACTTATTATTTATTATTTAGTAATTTACATTTTTCTTCTTAAATACACAATCATCTTTATACTTTACAACACTTAACATCTCATTGTCTAAAATTAAAAGTAGGTTGAATTTCTAGTTGTTTAGTCCTCGTGGGAATGATATCCGACGGTCTAAGTCACTATATTACTTGTACAATCACGTGTACTTGCGTGTAAATTTGAGTTGCAATATTTTTTTAATGCTATTGTCCACCTTGATGGTATTTCTCGAGAAATAGCCAAGGCAAATATGGGTCTTGAAAAATTGGGCTCGGATATGTCTACTATACTTTAGAGGGTGGATCGAGATGAGATTCGAAGGAATTCTCGTGTTTCTATAACTGAAACTTTACCTCAAACAACAATCCTCTAAGACCACCACCAAATGACATAGACATAAGACAAGGCACCAAATGTCCTTTAACCCAAGATCCAAGTAGGTCACTTCTCCCATAATTCGATCAAGTCCAACAAGAAGGAATTGGAAGCCAATCTCCACCCATCAAAGCTCCACAATCGAAGCTCTATATTACAAAATCAATCTTGTCATCCTAAACTCCGCTTCACTTAAACTAATATGTCCATATAGAGAAGTATGGTAGAAAGGAACATGAGGCACATGGAGTTTACAATGATGCATATATAATGGAAGAGAAGTTTAAGTAAAGACGTAGGGAACCACAAGGAACCCGCTACCAAGAAAAGAGGTGGGATATATTTAGTGTTTCCTTTGCCATTCACTATAGGTTTCAGATGAGGATGAATACAAGGATCAAGATGGATGGGATATATTGAGCCCTTGGATTCTTCATGTTTTTCGTGGACTATTTTTGACTTATTTTTGTGACTTGTTTGCAAACTGTTTTGAGTAGGTTTCCTATGAAGTTATTAATTGAACGAGGTGAAGCCGTGAATATGTGGACAAATTCCTCTCAAGATAGAGAGGATGATATGAGAATAATCACAGATATGTACTTATGAGAGTGCAGTTGGACCTGAGCCTTGGTGTGTGCAATTGAAGTGTAAGAGAGTCCCAAAATACACCAACACTAGTCCATAACTTACACTTGATAGACGCCCACTCTTTGAAGAGACTTTTGGTCATTTTAACTTTTATTTTGTAGTAGCTATAAAAGGAACATTGTAGGACTTTTAGACTTAGTTTTTATTGAATACTGAAGTTGTAAACTATAACTCCCCAAGTCTGGTACCCCAGATGCTACACGATGCTAACAATCCTGAAGGACCACTAGCTAACCCATGACTGATATCTGTAATTGAGCACTAAATAATATACTATAAGAATGCAGAAAACTAGCAAAAAACTTGCCATAAGGTTCAAAACTGAATAATAGTAATACTGAATATGGTATAACAATACCAAAACTAAACATCAATACTAAAAATACTGAAGTCTAAATATCTAGTCTGAAAGCCTCTAAACTTTTTGAATAAGGAGTTGATGGGACAATCCCCAAACTAACTCCATCTACTGAAATACTGAATATGATAACTAAATGGAATAAGAGAATATCCTCAAATGATGAGGACTCACTGCTAGTCTATCTGTTGAACGTCTGATCTGCTAAGGGTGCTCTGAACCTCGTATGTTTAAACCTATGGTATAAAACACCATAGCGCAAAAGAAAAGTATGTGTCAGTGCATGTGAAGATACTGGTATGCAAAGTGTGGTAAGGCTGAATGCAAGGTTTCATATGCATGAACTATAACTAACTGAATATATGAACATGACGGTGTGAGCATACATTCATGAATACATAACTATAACTGAAGTCATAAGGATACTGAATATTGAGTTTACTAATTACATAAATAACTGATAACTGATATAACTAAAAACTGCGTGACTATGTCTGAAAATCCTGATTCTAATGGAACTAGCTAATTTTTGTACTGAGATGAGTGACTGTATCTGACAATCCTAAAATCAGTAGAACTATTTGAGTTCTTTACTGAAGATTGAGACTGAGGCTGTGGGAGGTAGTCATCTAACCGGTATACCCCAAATAAGATATTATAGCTAAGTTGGGGCCCAATATATAACCTCAATTGGAAGGCTGTCAATAGCGCGCCAATAGTAAGGACAAGCTGTGAGTGACCCTCATCTAGCAGGTACCCTAATGAGAATGATGAGACCCTTATCTAAGAGGTTAAGCTACCTTATTGACCCTCATCTAGTAAGTTTGATGTCTCAACCTATATTGGCTACGTAGTTTTGGAGCACAAGGATTGCTTCTAAGAACCACACCCACTACTAGCGGGTGAGTTCCCATCCTTGGGCTCTCTCGGTGCTAAATCCTACTCCCATATAAATAGACACTGAACTGAGTATACTGGACTTAGTTCACTAAGTTTTGTTGACTGACAGAATACTACTGAATTCTATCAATTGATAGAATTACTAAAGACTGAACTCAATACAACTGAGTTTTCATGAGTTCTGAGACTGACTGAATTCTACTGATCATGAATTGGCTAAGATTATCTTGAAAATTGATACTGGAACTAGGCATATAGATAAATTGTCGGGTATTAAATACCCCTAGGACTCGATAGTATGTAAATAAATAGGACATGATACTTCTTGAACACATGACCATAGTCAACAATTCATAACACTATCATTGAGGGATTTCATGAAGCATTCGCAAATCATAAGCTTACACATGAATAGGAATGCATGCTAACATATCATAACTTCACAAACCCATACTTATGAGAATTCCACCAAATCATTACAGGACATAGCTAAATCATGGGAGTCATTTTGAACATCTGGGTACATCATGAGTTCATTATTTAAATCACAAATGGGACATAATGCACAATTCTTATTCACTTAGGCATTTTAACAAACACATGAAATGCATAACCTTTTCTAGAGCATGAATCAACAACTAATATATCATGGCTATATCAAGCACTTGAAATTTAAGGATTTCAATCCATATACTAACATAAAGTCATGAAATTTAATAAAGATTCAATCTTGGAAATCATATCAAAACATTAAAATATGTACAATCAAACCCACAACATGGAATTTAAAATTCAAATTTTGAAAATGGTTTCTTGATCTCCAAGGGTGGAAGGGACCCTTGGATGAACACTTTACATACCTCAATTTCTAAATTTGTGAAGATTGTAGTGAATTGTTAAGATTTAATGCTTGAACTTGAAAACCTTAGGGCTTGTTCTTGAGAGTGTTTTATGAAAATAATGAGTAATAGGGCTATTTGGGAGTTAAATCCAGTGTTTTAGAGCTGTGGGGTGAAGGGAATTGACCCTTTTGTCCATCAAAATATGGAACTAGACTATAGAAATTTGGCTTAGGCAGACTAGCTAAGGCGACACCCTACCTGGAGGGGCAAACTAGCCAGGGAAGTGCCTTGCCTAGAGCAGCGGACTAGCCAGGGCGGCGTGGGGAAATTGCCTTGAGCTACTATTTTGGGAACCCAAACATGCCCTTGTGCTATTCCAAAAATCTCAAAACTAACCTGAGATGTACTATAGACTTGCCCCATTGTGAATCAACCTAAGAATAAAAAAACAGAGGTTAATATGGTCATGAAATAAATCCTCGAAGTTTGATGGCTTAAAAAGAGACTAAGTCCTTTAACACTTGGCAAAAATTTCTAAGTGTTGGATCTTTTATCAAGCTTTAAGGGGCTGATTTGGACTTAGGATTATGCAGGGTCTTACAATATCTCCCCCTTGAGAACATTCATCCTCAAATAAGACTGACTGTAGGAGAAATGTTAAGCTGAAGTACATATTGAACATGAATAACTGAAACATGATTACATGACTGACATTACTGATTTACTAAGATTTATACTAAGCAAGCATATCTGATGCATGATTTCATGACTGAAGTAACTAATGAATGTATAACTTTGATTTTTGATGAACTGAGTTTATCATGAGGAGAATGCATATCTGATGCATGAACATATGACTGAATATTAAATGGTATTTGATACCAAGTTTATAATGAGAATTTGAGCATGGAACTGAATACAAATTTTGTAACTGAAATCTGAATATGAAACTGAATAAGCTTAAGAAAAGCTATTACCTTGGGCTGAGTCTGAGTTTGCAGAGAAGAAGTGAGGATACTTGGTTAGTATGTCTGCTTCTGCTTCCCAAGTAGCTCCCTCAATGGACTGATTCCACTATAGAACTTTGACTAGAGGGACTTTTTTGTTCCTCAGTCTGTGAATCTGCTAGTCAAGGATTTTAATTAGAGTATCCTTATAATAGAGACCATTCTGAATATCTACTCCCTCAATAGTGACTACAACTGTTGGGTCACCTATGCACTTCTTAAGCAAGTATACATGGAAAACTGGATGGACTGAATGAATAGATCTCCCATAAACGACTGAGAATTTTGAAAGGACCGATATATCGGGGGCTGAACTTCACCTTATTGCTGAACCTTTACTCTCTTCATGGAAGAGATTTTTAGGTACACATAATTGCCAATCTCAAACTCGAGATCCTTTTTGCGCACATCTTTGTATGATTTTTGTCAGCTCTAAGCTGTCTTGAGCCTCTCTATGATTAACTAAAATTTCTCTAAAGTATCAAAGACAAGTAAGGCCCTACTACTACGGCATCACCGACTTCGTACCAACCGATTGGAGATCTATATCTTCTACTATAGAGAGCTTCGAATGGGGACATTTGAATGCTGGAATGATAGTTGTTGTTGTAGGCAAACTCAATCAAAGGCAGGTGGTCATCACAATCACCGTTAAAGTCAATTGCATACGCTTGCAGCATTTCTTCTAAAGTCTGGATGGTCCTTTCTTATTGACCATCAGTCTGAGGATGAAAGGTTATACTGTGGTGAATTCGAGTACCAAGACCCTTTTGGAACGTTTTCCAAAAATAAGAGGTGAACTGGGTACCTCTATCTGAGATAATAGACAGTGGAACACCGTGTAATCTAACCAACTCTTTGATATAGAGTTTGGTGTAATACTCGACTAAGTAAGAGGTATGGACTGGTAGAAAATGAGCTGATTTGGTCATCCTATCTACAATGATCTAGACTGAATCATGCTGATGATGAGTACGAGGCAAATCCATCACAAAGTCCATGTTCAATTCTTCCCACTTCCAAGTAGGAATACTAAACTCCTTCATTGACCCACTAGGCTTATGATGCTCAATCTTAGCCTGCTGCCATACTGAGTACTTAGCTACAAAATCTTCCATATCTCTCTTCATACCACTCCACTAATAGATCTCCCATAAATTATGATATATCTTAGTGGTCCCTGGATGAATAGAGTAACGCGCACCATGCACTTCGGTAAGAATTCACTGCCTTAAGTCATCAACACTAGGCACACATAGATGACCCTGACAACACAAAACACCATCTCCCCCTTAGGAGAAAACCTCTACTTTCTGGTCTCTGACCGACTCTTTCAACTTGACTAAACTATGATCTCTATCCTGCTTTTCCTTAACTTCGAAAACTAGGGATGATTCTAAACTATTCTGAACCCACATACTACCTTCTATTGAATCGACTAAGAGAAACCTAGTCAGGCTAACTGATGAACTTTCTTGAGCTAAATTCTTCTTACTGTCCTCAACATGAGCAACACTACCCATAGATAGTCTACTGAGAGCATCATCCACTACATTGGCCTTGCCCGGATGATAAAGGACACTCATGTAGTAATACTTCAAGAGCTCTAACCACCTTCTATAATGGAGATTGAGATCTTTCTAAGACAATATATATTAGAGGCTCTTGTGATCTATGAACGCATATAAATACACCCCATACAAGTAGTACCTCCAAATATTTAAGGCAAAGACTATTGCTGCTAACTCAAGATCATGAGTTGGGTAATTTTTTTTATGGGGCTTAAGCTATCTGGAGGCATAGGCTATGAATTTACCATGCTGCATGAGGACACAACCCAAACCTACCCTAGATGCATCATAGTACATGACATACCCATTTGGACCATCTAGAAGAGTTTAAACTGGAGCAGAGGTGAGTCGAGTTTTCAACTCCTAAAAACTCTTTTTGCAAGAATCTAACCACTAGAATTTGACTTTCTTATGATTTAATTTGGACATAGGGGATACAATAGATGAAAATTTCTAAAAAATATCTTTAATAGACAACTAAACCCAAGAAACTCCTAATATCTAATGGCGTGATAGGTCTAGGCCAGTTTCTCACTGCTTTGGTCTTTCAAGGATCAACTCTAATTCTATCACCGGAAATGATATGACCAAGGAATGCTACTGACCTTATCCAAAATTTGTACTTATTAAATTTGACAAATAACTGATGATTTCTAAGAGTCTGTAATAACAATTCTGAGATGGTCTGCATGATCATGCTCACTGCAGAATAGACAAGAATGTCATCTACGAAGACTATGACAAACATGTACAAGTACCACTTGAACACGCAGTTCATCAAGTCTATGAAAGCTATTGGGGCATTGGTAAGACCAAATGACATGAATAAAAATTTATAGTGAACATACCACATTGAAAAAACTATTTCTGAAATGTCACATTCTCTGACTTTGAGCAGATGATAGCCTGATCTGAGGTCTATCTTAAAGAAGTAACTGGCACCCTAAAGTTGGTCAAATAAATCATCAATTCTGGGAAGGGGATACTTTTTTTGACTATGACCTTATTTAGCTGATGGTAGTCAATACACATTTTGAGAGAGACATCTTTATTTCACATAAATAAAATTGGTGCACCCCATGGGGAAATACTGGGTCTGATAAATCCATTTTCTAAGAGATTCTTTAAATGTTCTTTCAATTCTCGAAGTTTTGCTGGTGCCATTCTGTATGGCAGAATAGATATGGGTTGAGTACCAGGGAGAAGATCAATGCTAAAGTCTATTTCCCTTTTGGGAGGAGTTCTGGGAAGATCTTCAAGAAAGACATCAGAGTATTCATTTACGATTGGGATAGATTCAATACTGGAAGTTTTGGAACTAGAATCCTTAACTCAAACAAGATGATAGACACATCCTTTAGATATCATTTTCCTTTTCATTAGGTAGGAAACAAGCTAACCCCTGAAGGTTAAAGTATGAACCCTTCACTCTAGGATAGGTTTATTTGGGAGCTGAAACTAGACAACTCTGTTTCTATAGTCAACTGTGGCATGACAGGAATGGAGCCAATCCATGCTGAGAATGACATCAAAATTAGTCATCTCTAATTCGACTAAGTCTGTTGAAGTAAATTTTTGAGATATCATAACTGGACAGTTCCTGTATACCTATCTAGCTATGAGAGTTTTACCCAATAAGGTAGAAACTGTGAAGGGCTCTTCTATAATTTCAAGACTGACTCCAAAATCAACTACTATATAAGGAGTAACAAAAGATAAAGAACCTCCTGGATCTAGCAAAGCATAAACATGAAAATAAAATATCTTTAACATACCTGTAACCATATTAAGAGAATTTTCCTGATCCCATCGAGATTTAACAACATAGAGTTTATTTATGCGTTGCCAACTGGTGGTGCTGGAAGTGGAACCTTACAGATTTGAGCGACCAGACTGAGATGAGGAATGGTTATGTTGACCCTAAAAACCTGATTGGGGACAATCTCTGACTCTGTAGCCTGGCTTACCACATCCAAAACAAATATCACTGCCAACTCTTCAAATACCCTGATGGTTCTTGCCACAAGTCTGACAAAGAGGATGTGTTCAGGCACTGCTAACACTGCCCTGAGACTTCGAGCCTGGCGCCCTTATATTTGTTACCATTCCCAAACTTAGGAACTAGACCACTGGCTGAGGATGGAGCTAGAAGTAAGGACTTTGGGCAGAACTGAGAACCATTTCCACCCTCTGACTTAGGCTGACTGAAATTGATGCTACCTTTTCTAGCTCTCTTATTCTACTTCTCCCTCTCCTTATTCTTCTGCTCTTCTATTTACTGAGCATGGATCATTATCCTGGCTAAGTCCATCTCACTAATCAACATTGTGGTCCTGCACTCTTTGACCATACTATCATTTACTCTAGATACAAACTTACTTATGAGGACCTACTATCTGCCACCACATGAGGAGCACATCTAGCTAATTGAGTAAACTTGAGAGAATACTCTTTCACTGTCATGTTGCCTTGCCTGAGATTGATAAACTCTAACACCTTAGCTTCTCCTAGCTCTAGGGGAAAGCAACTATCTAGAAAAGTTATGGCAAACTCCTCCTATTCTATGAGCCCTACATCTGCAACCCTCTTTGCTTTCTACTACTTGAACTAAGTATGAGCCACATCCAGCAATTTGTATGCATCTAGCTCAGAACTCTGAATAGCAATCACCCCATAATATCAGTAATCTTCTACACCTGATCAAGATATTTCTGTGGGTCCTTGTCTAAGTCAGACCCTGGTAAAAGATGGAGGGTTCATTCAGGTGAAGTCCCAAATCCTGGCTGTAGCAGAATTGGCCATTGGGTTAGCCGAAATAATAACTGGACGTTCATTATAGGTAGCAACTAAATGAGCTATAGTAGTGAATGCAGCTATGAATTTTACATGAGAGACATGTTCACCTATAGGATGAAGCTGATCGAGATAGGGGGGCTAGCAGATCTCCCGTTCCTCTTCCTTGAGTCCTCTTTGGAGGCATTTTCTGTAAACAAAAGAGAAAGAAGGTTTATACTAAGAGTTTAATTAGAGCTCATGCTTACTCACATGACATGAATATTGAAAGAAGGGAAACTATTCCTAAGACATTTCATAGCCTACTGTATATAAATATGGCGCGCAACACACCTATGTACAAAACTCATCTAGATGTGGCGTTTAGAGTTCCTAGTACACTATTGAACCTTAGGCTCTGATACCAAGTTTGTAACACCCCGAGTGTATAAACCCGGATGCTATACTATGCTAACAATCCCGAAGGACCACTAGCTAACCCATAACTGATATCTGTAATTGAGCACTTAATAATATATTATAAGAATGCAGAAAACTGGTGTAAAACTTGCCATAAAGTTCAAAATTAAATAATAGTAATACTGAATATGGTATAACAATACCAAAACTGAACATAAATACTGAAAATACTAAAGTTTAAAAATCTAGTCTGAAAGCCTCTAAACTGTCTGAATAAGGAGTTGATAGGACAATCCCCCAACTAAAATACTAAATATGATAACCAAACGGAATAAAAGAATATCCTCGAATAACTAGGACTCATTGCTAGTTGATCTTAGGTGTATTTATATGCCTAAGCACCAAACTTATCCATATTATAGCTATGTTTAGAGAAAAAAGTGCCTAGTTTCTTATGTTTTTACTCTACTTCTATGTAATTGAGCTAACCGATATGATTAGCATGATTTCAGGTATTAATGAGATAGATGAAGACATAATGGGACTATGGAAAGCAGATGGCATATTACACAAGAGAGAGTAGAAATCTGGACCAAATGTGGCACCTAGAAACTATTCCCAAGACTAACTTGTCATTTATAATTAGTTCAGGAACTTAGAATAAAATTATGAGAGAAGAGATTATTAAAAGACTTATTTGCTGAATATTTATTCACTATTCATTACTCTGTATTATTCTGAGAGAGGAGAAAGGCGCTTAGCTTGAGGAGAGAGAGAAAAATTTTTCTCTCTTGTTTTCACTATTTGTACACCAAGACCGTCTTCTAGTTTTTGGTATGATGAATAGATTTATGATACTTTTTGTTTTATTCATGAGTAGCTAAGTTTATTATTTAGGGTTATGGAAGCCTTGTAGCATACAATCTATCACTTTGGGTTTTGAATTCATTATGCATTGATTTGTTTACAGGAAAAATAGCTCCAATGATGATCTTTATGCAAGTGGCATGACTCTTAATGTTGATGAGAAGTACTACTAGCCATGTTCTTTATCTTGTTATTTGCACTGGGGATAGTGCTGAGCTTAAGTGTAGGATGGCTGTTTACTTTGCTACTTGTTTTGTAAGAAAATAGGGCATTCTCCTTAGTATACTTCTGGATAGGATCAGTTATTTTGTTCATTTTGTTAGTTATTTAGTCATAATTAGGTGCTTTTCTCGATGATGGATGGATGACAATCGTCTTAATAGAAAATTAGTCATTTAATTGCATGTAACTATTCTTGTCGATCACATGACATTATAACATAAATATGTGATGGATCATTACATTTGAAACACCCAGGCTCTAGTTGTGACTCTTGTTGCGATTGTTGGTTTTAATTGAATTCATGTAATTTTTTGATCGAGAATCTATAATGCTCCTAATTGAGTTGACCATGTGCCATGAGTGTGTAAGACTGTTGTATATTCCTTATTTCAACTGATGCTAGAACTTATCTGGTGCGTGTGCAAAGCGAAATAAAGATTGTAAGTTTAGGAGATGGTTTAGGCATTTCTTTGATAGCCATTGTTCGTACCTTCTCTTGACCTTCCTTTGTACATTATCTTAGCTAGCCTCATTGAGCCTTTAGCTTGTTCTTTTGTTAGCCTCATATGTATCCTAATCCATTCTTGAATAGACCGTAATTTGATCTAAAAGTTCCTAAGCACTTTACTGTAAAATCAATGTGACTTAGGAGTTTGACAATTAGAGGAAAAAGGTGAAATTGATGCCCCAAAGTCTAGTTATTGGCATGTGAAATTGATGTGGTTGGGAGTAGCAAAAATTATTGAAAAAGTTCCAAATTTTATCTTGGACATGTTACAATGAACCTGTTTTGGCCCTGGTCCTTCTTGAATATTGTGCACCTCAACTAAGGCAAATCTCTTATGTTGAGGGTGGCTATTATAAGGGTGCGTAACATAAAAAGGGTGCCAAAAAAATATATTTGAAAGGGTTACATACTCCCACCATAGTGTTATTAATTAAGCTTAACGAGTTGGGGTGAGAATCAAATCTGTGAAGATAGCAGAAGTGGAAATTAGTTTTTAGAGATTGGTCTTAATTGCATAATGTAGTGTATTAAAGCTCTTAGGGAAGATAGTCACTATTTCTGGCCAAAAATAGTTCCTACCCATCCTTTAGCCTGCATTACAACCCGTAAAAAACCTATTTGATCCTAATCTTAGCATTCTAATATTAGTGGAGTATTCACTAAGGGCAAGCATATGGTCATCAGTTGTAATTTGAGAATTCTTTGTGAGAGTGAGCGCAACTTGATTTTTGTACCCATTTTGTTAGAAATTGCATAATTGTCAGTGATTATGGGTAACTTTCTTGTTGTGAGGGCACACGATTGATGAAGGTTGGGTAATTTATATGATTTCTATGCTTAAATGATATGCATGAAATTGCCAACTTAATGAGTCTATTCTTGAGGATAGGTTGTCTCTAGTAATGATTCTTGAATCTACTTCTTGTTCATAATTGTTGTGTGAGCCTATTTGAGCATTTTGTCTTCCTTTGTGGGTGCTAAGGCTTGTTTAGTATGTATAAATGGATATGTTGTTCGAGGAAAAACAAAACTTTATGTGTGGGGTGGTGATCTTGGGTGTATTTATACGCCTAATCACCATACCTTATCCATATTCTAGCTATGTTTAGAGAAAAAAGTGCCTAGTTTCTTATGTTTTTACTCTACTTCTATGTAATTGATCTAACCGATGTGATTAACATGATTTCAGGCATTAATGAGGTAGATGAAGACATAATGGGACTATGGAATGCGGATGGCATATGACACAAGAGAGAGTAGCAATCTGGTCCAAATATGGCACCTAGAAACTATGTCCAAGACTAATTTTTCATTTATAATTAGTTCAGGGACTTAGAAGGAAATTATGAGAGAGGAGATTATTAAAAGACTTAATTGCTGAATTTTTATTCATTATTCATTATTTTGTATTATTCTGAGAGAGGAGAAAGGCGGCTTAGCTTGAGGAGAGAGAGTGAAATGTTTTTCTCTCTTGTTTTCACTATTTGCACACCAAGAGCGTCTTCTAGTTTTTGGTATGATGAATAGATTTATGATGCTTTCCATTTTATTCATGAGTAGCTAAGTTTATTATTTAGGGTTATGGAAGCCTTGTAGCATACAATCTATCACTTTGGGTTTTGAATTCATTATGCATTGATTTGTTTACATCATACTGTCTTTGCTTATCTTGAATTCTCATGGTTGCAAACATAGAGGATACGCCTTAAAACGCAACTTGTTCAAAAGAAAGGTTGATGTTTGAAAAAATGAGTAGTGATAATAAAATAGGATTACCAACCCCTATTTTATAAGTTAATGCCTTAGCAGGATTAACTACTTGGAGATTTCGTATTGTTTTTGGTAAACGCTTTTGATTCGAGAGAACTAAAGTGAATTATTCCTTGATAGTTAAGAAACACTAGGATTATGTTTTTAAATACAATATGTTTCTCTATAAACGCGATGCATGTATGAATTCGTAAGGCCCATAGTTAGAATGTATTGAAAACTACAAGGTGGACATAACCCTAGCATGCTATTTCTCTGAATTTGAATACTACTACACATATTTCATCTTGTTAAACTGAAACCATTAATTTGTGAGCTGAACCAAATCCCCCCTATTTATTTTACGAAAACAAATGATTAAAAGTCAACTAATCTGCATACAACTTAATTAGCACCATATTCCCTGTGGGATTCGACTCCAACCTAGTTGGGTTATATATTTGACAACGACCCCTTACTTTCTCATAAGAGAGATATAATTTGAACATTCTCACTAGTCTGTCTGCTGAATGTTTGATCTGCTAAGGGTGCTACAGAGCTCATATATTTTAATCTTTGGTATAAAACACCATAGCGCAAAAGAATCGTATGCATCAGTACGTGTGAATGTATCGGTACGCAAAGTGAGGTAAGGCTAAATGCAAGGGTTCATATGTATGAACTATAACTGACTGAATACATGAACATGACTGCGTGAGGATACATGCATGAATACATAACTGTAACCAAAGTCATAAGGATACTGAATATTGAGTTTACTGATAACATGGATTACTGATAACTGATATAACATGAATTACTGATAACTGATATGACTGAAAACTGAGTGACTATTGGAACTAGCTTAATTCTATACTGAGCTGAGTGACTGTATCTGATAGTCCTGAAATCTGTAGAACTATCTGAGTTCTTTACTAAAGATTGAGACTGAGACTACTGGAGGTAGTTATCTAATCGACATGCCCCAAATAAGATATTATAGCTCAGTTAGGGACTAATTTATAACCATAATTAGAAGGGCGTCAATACTTTGCCACTGGTAAGAACAAGATGTGAGTGACCCTCATCTATCAAGTACCCTAATGAGAATGGTGGGAACCTCATCTAACAAGTTAATCCACCTCATCGACCCTCATCTAGCAGGTTTGATATCTCAACCGATGCTAGCTACATAGTTCTAGAGGGCAAGGATTACTTCAAAGAATCACACCCTCTACTAGTGGGTGAGTTCCTATCCTTAGTCTCACTCGATGCTTAATCCTACTCCCATCTGAATAGACACTGAACTGAGTATATAAGGCTGAGTTCACTGAGTTTTGTTGACCGATAGAATACTACTAAATTCTATTAACTCACTGAGTTACTAAGGAATGAACTGAATACTACTGAGTTTTCTTGAGTTCTGAGACAGACTGAATTCTACTGATCATGGCTTGACTGAGATTATCTTGAAAACTGACACTGGCTTTAGGCACACAGCTAAATTTTTAGGTATTAAATACGTCCAAGACTTGATAGCATGAAAATAAATGGGACATGATACTTCTTGAACACATGACCATAGTCAACAATTTATAACACTATCATTGAGGGATTTGATGATGCATTCACAAATCATAAGCTTACACATTGAAGGGTTTCTTCATCTCTAAGGGTGTAAGGGACCCTTTGATGAACACTTTACATACCTTAATTTCTAAATCTTTGAAGATTGTAGTGAGTTATTGAGATTCAATGCTTGAACTTGACAACCCTAGGGATTGTTATTGAGAGTGTTTTATGAAAATAATGAGTAATATGGCTATTTGGGAGTTCAATCCCATGTTTTTGAGCTGTAGAGTGAAGGGAATTTACCCATTTGCCCTTTAAAATACGGAGCTGGCCTGCAAAAATTTGGCCCAGGCAGACAAGCCAGGGCGGCTACCTTCCTGGAGCAGTGGACTAGCCAGTACGGTGCCTTTCATGGAGTGGCGGACTAGCCAGGGCGGCGCAGGGAAATTGCCTTGAGCTACTATTTTAGGAATCCAAACACGCCCTTATGCTATTCCGAAAATCTTAAAACTCATCCGATATGTACTATTGACTTTCCCCATCATGAATCAACTTAAAAATTGACAAACATAGGTTGGGAAGATCATAAAATAAATCCTCGAAGTTCAAAGGCTTAAAAAGAGACTAAGTCCTTTAACACTTAGCTAAAAAATTTTAAGTGTTGGATCTCTTATTAAGCTTTAAGGGGATGATTTAGACTTAGGATTTTACGGGGTCTGACATAAACACTTATAAGGACAAGTCCTCTCTCCTTTAGGCATCTTGGCCGAAACTAGGGCAAGATCTATTATAGAATTACTAGTGATTGTATTTTGCTTGGAAATATAGATGCTCGAGAGGTGGAATCTGATCTTGTGTCATGTAAGATATAGGTGAATCATTGTGTGTGGTGTTAAGGGTCCAAGAATGGAATGGTATTTTGAGTTCTTATGATTATACCTTTGTGGAGTTTATCTATCTGTCTCTTTTCTTCTATTGTAATTCTTGTAGTGTTTATTCTAGTTCTTGTAATCTGTAACTTGTTGTTCTTGTTATAATATTGTCGTTGTTCATCCTTTATACATATTGTTTTTGATAATCATAGTTTGGATGGATCTTTTGGTGTTAAAACACACTCTTCATCTCGTTATTGTTGTTGTCATTGTTGAATCCGAGTGTGGTCTCCAATCGGTCCAAGAATCCCTTTGATTAGTGGACTGTTTTAGGGTATGTTTCGTGCTTCCTAGTTTGTCTTGTATCAAACACAAAGTGATAGGTATCATTAGCCGATCACATAAACATAATATAAAAATTATAAAAAAAATATGACAACCTATATAACAATCTAATTCGTGACACTATAATTCATTTGTGTCGCCTAAGAGTATTCTCATCCTTTGTCTCCTTCATCATTCATCACATTCACATCAAGCATCATCCATCCTAACTCTCAAAGTTTGAACTAATAGTTATTAAGTCAATCGATTTCACTTTATAAAACATAGCCTTTTTAAGTAACTCTACAACTTTAATCAACTACAATTCAAGAGACAACATGTCAAGTCAAATCATGGCCAAGTCAACAATCCTGACTCTAATGATATCAAAGTCAAAAAACCATGACTTTAACTATATCTAAGTCAATAAACCATGACTCTAACAAAAAGAATCTCAATATATATGATAAATAATTGGACGACACCAGAACTCCAAATATATTAAGCAAGATCATAATCTGGTTCACTGAAGAACCCACAACAACAACCACAATATAACCTGGTCCACTATTAAAACCAATAAAAATAAAAATAATAACATAATCATATACCTGGTTCACTCAAGGAACTGTCACACTCATATATACCTAGTACATATATGCTAAGGGTCTTATGTTTATCCATAGTAATAACCTTAGGGGAAGGGCACTTATCCATGTATTATATCAATATGGTACCCGAGACAGCTAATGAATCATATCAATGAACTCCGTGAAGATGTTCAAATATTAATACATTCCAAAATAATAACCAATATCACAACCAAACTGAGAATAACTAATCATATTTATACAGTCAGCAAGCCTTTAATATAACCTCATCATATGTGATTAACACATAGGATACCATTTAACAAATATATTCCATAAGTATTTATTGCAACAACAGACAACCAGCCAAATATATACTTGACCAACTCGAGTTAATCAATTCATGTAAATAACAATAATACTTTAGCACACTAAATCACAAGTAGATATGAATCATTAGTTTAATCAATTATAGCACATCCAAAGAAAAATTCCCAACTTATTCAAGTAAGCATTATCAAGCAATATTCACTAAATTCAAGTAGTCATTTTAGGAGTGCACGTTTAATCAAATGAAGTCTAAAATATAGTAATTCATTCATTTATCCAATCTCTTGTTATTTATTTCAAAACTAGAAATTTTACTATTATCTAGCAACCCTTACATTCAAGTTATTACTAGGTCCAAGAACTACTCCATTAGCCAATCATTCAACTTCATTCAAATTACAATTTAGCTTTAGTAATATACCATCATACCTTTTACTTCCTAGACTTAGAATAACTTGACTTTAGGCTCTTAAGTTAAGTTACCACCTCCTTACACCATAATTAGTCATCATCACAAACCTTAAGCAAGATTATATCATATTCCAACCACACATACTACCAACTTCACTCACTTATGTTAATTAGGCTAAATAACTAGATTATGAGTTCACATCATTTTATTGTCATCTATATTCACATAATTCATATTAAAATTTGTTAGAATCCTACAAGCACAAAACATCCATCAAACATTCATACATTAACATATTAACACACAATTAGGTTCCTATACATTAAATTTATGTTTTATCCATTTAAACTCTATGCCCTCAGGCCTAAGAATTATTTTCCCATCAAATTTACATTATGCATGTGATTACTAACCATAGTCTACTTCTTATAAACCATAACCTATTTGGGGGTCAAGCTACTGCAATAAGTAAGCTATAGCATGGATGATCTTCCTTCTTCTTTATGATTCTAAAGGCTAAATCATCTAATAGTAATAATTACAAGAGTAATTAATAAAATACTTCAAAAAAATACCTTGGAAATTTAAACCCACTAATTCTACCCTCATTACGGTCTTAAATATTACCCAAGAGTCAATTAGCTATCAAAATAGTTCTATGAAGCTCAAACCAACTCCGTTAATGCATTTTTAAAGATAAAGGTCCCATATTTATAGAATGTAAGATCCCCAACTATCAGTTTTCATGTTTTAAAATCCTCAATTCATTCTAAGAACTGATTATTAACAATTTAGAGGCGATTCTCGGTGATATTACCTCAACCCATAGATTTTTCCCAAAATATCATAAACTTAGACTTCAAATCCCTAAGAATTTCACCATAAAATGTTGTTCTAATGATTATAGGATGTTAAAGGATAATGAAAAATGAATAAGATAATCGAAGAAACTTACCTTAATGAAGAATCTCCGTCCATACTAAGACAAAATCACTCCTTTGGGACTTAGAAATGAAATTTAAAGGTTTGGAGGCTGAAACCCATTAAAAATGGGTATAAACTATTTACATATCACTATAACGCTTGACCCACTATAGCAACGTTCTCTATAGAGACCTAACCCATTACAGTCCCCTCATATTTTTAGCATGGATAGTCTTTAGTAAAATGGTCATAACTTTTTACTCAGAAAGCGAATTAACAAAGGTTTGTTGTGTCAGAAAGAAGACTCAGATATCTTTAATTTAGTGGGTATTAGGCCCCTAACTTCTTATACTCTAAGAGGAATGCTCATTTGAAGGTGGCTCAATTTTAAACTTAGCCCTAAAAGAAATCGGTATGGATACTTTCAACTTATCTTTGTGCTAATAGTATTTTATGACCTTAGTACATATCAAATTAACTCTCATACTAAAGAATTGATCCTAACACATGTGACGAATGAGATTCATATCCTTTTCCACAAATATTTTTAGTAATGATGGATTTGATCACTATAACAAATACCAATTTACCATCCCTTTGTCCCTAAATTAGATTTAGGTGAATAAAAGAACAAAGTTAGAATTTAGAACGCCACTACTTTTAGAGTTGCTTAAACAACACCTAACTTACCCACTCACTATAGCTTATCCACGAAATCACCACAAATTGCTCTTGACCTTCCCCAAAATCAGTTTTAGAATAATTGAATATTTTGAGGGAAAAAGACTCATTAACAATGATTTACCCAAGAATTTTTCTACTTAGGAGCATATATCTATAGTGAAATGGGAGAGGTAGAATGTCTGATTTTCTTCAAACCCCCTTTCATAATGCACATTAAATCCAAGACATCCCAAACTAACCACTTTATATCAATATTGATATCGAGAGTTCTACTCGCTCATCTTAACTAGCATAAAATCAAGATAAATCTTATTTATATCTACCCAATCCATTTCTGAATTACCTTACACTATACCTTTCTTAAATTTCACCTAAGACTAGCCTAGCCTAAAAATTCTACCTCCCGGTTTGAAGAAAAATATTAGCCTGGGCAATTACATCATAAGAAATAATATAATAAACATATCATCACCAAGTACTACAACATGTTTTCCAATAGAATAGATTATCAAAATGATGTCGCCCAAAACTATACTCCAAACAGAAGTATAATGCGACCACTTGCAAATATAATAACCCAACTAGGTTGGGGTCGATCCCACAGGGAAGACGTGAATAGTTGATTGAGTTGATGTAATCTATGAGTTGTACAAGAAAGTAAATTGGGGGATTTTAGTATCAATTGCAAGTAGTAACCAAATCTTGAGTGCTTTTGAGTTGTAGACAATAAGAGATGAACACTAGGCTTGTGTTCCCCCTAGCTTCTCAACTCCATAAATTTCTTGTATTAAATCTAACTGTTTTGCTATTCTATATGTAAAGTCTACAAGATAGGTATTATCAACTGCTATTTGAGTATGAAAATAAATGTGAAGTCTTAGGGTGTCACCTTGTTTCTTCTTACTATGACCTTAGTTCACCACTCCTTTTCGGATCAAATGATTAGATGAGAAACGAGGACTAAAAGGTGGGCGTAGAAATCTCAAATCACTGTCTTAACTTATTTTCCCAATCGTAAACTTGGGGATGGACGCGAATATAGGCTATCTCAAGCTACATCAGCTACTTTAGATTAATTATCTTGAAGAAGATTAAGATACATGCATAACCCCAGAATAGATGAGTCTCACACTTCCTCTGGGTAGCTAATCCGCCAGGGTTCCCACAACACTAGTAAAGGAGATTAGCCGCTCATGTTTTTACAAGAAACTATGATTATCAAACAAGAACACATATAATTAATTTGACAAGAATAAGTCAAATAAACTCCAAAGTCTTGAATTGAATAAACCCAAAATCTCAAGAATAATTGTAAAAGTATAGTAAGAGTTTTTATCCTCTGATAAGAATGTGTAACCTAATAAAAGGTAAACCATAGAGTATTTATAGTATCTCAAAATAACATAAGAATCCTAATTAAAATAGGAAAGGTAAAGTTAAGTCGGAAGTTGGTACGACTCGGTCTTCACTCGTATAGATATCATACGACTCGTACCCTGCCTTCTCGTATCCATTTCAATGTTTGTTCTCCTAAGGCTTAAAATTTTTATTCAACATAAGAATCCTGCTTAAGAGTCATACTTGATTATACGACTCGTGTCTTTCACTCATATCCAACTAGGAATTTGATCTTTCTAATCTCTAAACACTAATTTGTGTACGACTTCCCTATATGAGTCGTACTCTAACTTTTGACTCGTATACTTATAAGACTTTAACTCTTGAGTAGTAGTGTAGGTTCTGTTTTTAATTCTCTGAGAGCACACCCTAGGCACCACACAATGCTTACAGTCATGAGGGACCACAAGAACACCCATGATCTGATACCTGTTATGAGCACTGAATAACAAAATATCATAGATGGAATTAACTATGAAAGTACATAAGGTTTAGGTCATAAATCTGATAAAGTCTTTAAGAAAAAAAATCATAACACTGATAAAAATGTCTGACAATGACAACTAAAAAATAGATGACTGATTAACTGTCTTTACTAGTCTGAAAAGCCTTTACTAACTGACTGTGGAGCTGATGGGACAAACCACCAACTAACTCTGACTAACTACATAAATGAAAGCATGAAAATAAATATAGCCTATCCTTAAAATATAAGGACTCACCACTGCTATGTCTGATAATCTAGAAGGTCTATACATGATCTCGGAGCTGGGTGTCCGAACCTATGATATGATATATTATAGCACAAGAAATGAGTATACGATCAGAACTTTGAATATACTGATATGCTAAATGTAGTAAGCTAGTATGGATGGTTTCATGTACAAGAGTAATAACTTACTGAATGAATAACAGAAGTACTGAATAGAATTTGTGAAATCTGTAAGTACTGAGAATGCATGACCAAGAATAAAATATGTTTAGAATATAATCTCAAATCTAAAATACTGAATACTGATAAATGATAGACTGTCTGCTATGGTCAAGAAAGACTGGACTGAATTCTAGAATAAGTACTGAAACAAAAACTGTGGGAGGTATCATCTAACCCACATACCCTGCTCTGAGCTAATTGAGGTCCAATCTGTGACCCCAGTTAGAAGGGAGCTAGTACCATGGCACAGGTACTAACAATGGCTGTGTCGACCTTAAACTAGAAAGAAGACATCTTATTAACCCTAAACTAAAAGAAATACTCATGAAATATGTGTCAACCCTAAACTAGCTGGAAGATATCTCAAACCTACGCTGGATACATAGTTCTGTAACTCAGGGATTGCTACGAAGGGTCAAGCCCTATACTAACAGAAATGCCCCCAATCCTTGGGTTTGATTAGTGCCGAATCCTACTCCCAACTGAAATGACACTGATTAAGGAACTGAACTAGGCTTAACTAGACAAGTAAGTGATCATAAAGGCTAACTGAGAGGTAATGCTCATGAATTATCTGAACTATTCTGAAGATACTGAGACTAAGCAAACAACTAAGTTTTTGGTATTCATAACCCCCAGGACTCGATAATAATTACAATAGGACCACTTGAAAGCTTTGAAACCATGGAAGGAAATCATTGTTCACAATTATTCACTTAAGCATTTTATCAAACATATGGACTATAACATGGGGATACTTTATAAGTATGAAAATATCGCACAATCACATGACCAAATCATAAATGGTGGGTTTTATTCTTAATTCGCATGAACATGATATGAAAACCATAATATTTAAAACATACTAAAGCCTTAGGGACAATTTAAGTAGTCATTGTTCAACATCCTTTCATCTAGGCATTTTATCAAACACTTGATATTCATAGTGTAATCTAAGCATGAAAATAGTATAATGCTTGTATTAATAGCATGATTTTGATACTAACTCACCAATTAAGGTTTTAAATCCGCGAACGACATCATTCACACATGTAGGGTAACAATTTCGTGTAGACATGATATAAAATTCAAAATTCATGAAAAGTTCATAGACATAGTTCATAAAAGTTGTAAAGATCATAATTTTAAAACTTAAAAGTAGATTCTTGGACTCCATGGGTGAAAAGGACTCATGGATGAACATCTAACATACATGAATAGTTGAATTCTTGAAGTTTCTTGGTAATTTTCTTGAGAATTGAACTTGAATCTTAAAGTCTAGGATTTTCTGTTTGAGAGAGTATGCTCTTTAATTGAGAGAAATTGAATAACGTAACGACTAATTAGGATATTAGGGCTTTAATCTCGTGTTTGGACTGATTGGAGTCATGGAAAAAGACTAAACTGCCCCTAGAATAAATAAAATTTTTGTCATTGAAAAATCTTGATTTTGGCTTTCACCGCGATATGGTGCCATCGCGATGAGCCACTAGAATTTCACTGTAGGTGTAGTCTAAGGACGAGTGCAAAATTTTACTTTGGAGCGATGCGGTACTATTGTGTTGTATCACTGGTAAAGGATGAGTGCAAACTGGCACTTTGCTGCAATGTGATGCTTATAACAGTGCTTCACTGGAAACTGATAAGTTTTATTTTATCTGTCACCGTGATGCAGTACCATCATGGGGCCTATTGTCTGGAAAAAAATTGCCATAACTTCTTACCCAGTTATCTGATTAAGGCAAAATTGGTATTGTTGGAAAGATAATTCAATTTCCTATAGTTTGGTGGGTCTTGAACTGGAAAATTATGAGTAGAAAAATATAATGCCCCACAATTTGGGCTACAATATAGACCATGATTTCAATACATTGTTAATCCCAAAGCTATAAAATCCTCTGCCAATACAGCATGTTAATTATTGTGTAGCATGTGAATCCACTCAAGCTTGAATTTAGACCATAGAGGTCCTTTAACTCAAGGACGAGTTGAAACTATTTTGATCGACTAAGTTTTAGTGGATGTTGTAAAGTGTGTCAGCTTCCATCAACCATAACTCTCTGTATAGTTTGAATTAGGAAGCCTACTATGTGTCAAATGATAGGTATTCAAGTTAGCTTTCTAACGATATCAATTTGGCTAAAATCTGACACCCGAGCAAGAAGTTATTACCCTTCAAAGTGATAAGTGTTGCCTAACCAATCGCCCATGGCCACTAGAAAGCATAGGCAATAGCCTAGGTGGCGCCTATGTAAACATAGGCGATAGCCTAGGCGGCACCTATGTGAACATAGGCAATGGGATGGGCAGCGCCTATGTAAAGAAATCTAGTGACTTAAACACTCCGTGTTAGGGACAAAGTGGTCCTTTTCCACCCTTACTTAGCCCTAAAACACGAGATTTAGTTCCAAGGACCCCAAAATACATATTCATTCATATGAAGTTCTCAAATATTCTCCTTAGGGTTTCAAAAAAAACCCAAATAGTTCAACATTTGACCGTAGGTTTTCAAAGATAATTACATAATCGGAAATACCAATCCGCAAGCTTCAAGAAACATCTATTATCCTTGGAAATAGAGGTATGTGGGGTTATCCAAAAATATCATGGGTGTAGTTTTTATGAACATGCATGCTTTTAAATGGGGTTTTTTCAATCAAATGCTAATATCTTGCTTTCAATATGATTTCTAAGTCATTTACTTTATGTCATGGGAATTGTTTCCCTATATACTTCAATGGTTGAAATCATGCATATGTGATTTGAGATTTTTCATGGTAGTTTGATAAATATGAATGATAAATTGTTTTCAAATTCTCATGATAATATTTTGATACTCCATATTATATTGTGATCAACAAAAGAGAGCATGAATTTGAAATAAATATTGTTCACCACTTGTAAATGATGAAGCACCTTGGTTTTTACATGATTATGCATATGTAGATGTGATATTGATGACTTGAAAGTTGGGTATGAAGATACCCTACAGAATACGATATGTCATTGAATAAGATAAAATTTGAATGCATTGATTTTACATGAGAAAGGTGGATGCCGAAGAAGGCGTTTGAGACATAAGGGCTCATCGCTGGAAAACATGTTTGCCGACATGGAATATTGGTACCAGGCTAAGTCATTTTGTGTACTTGACTTCATGTCATTCCTAAATTGGGACTATAGGTAGGAGACTGGGCTAAGTGATCTTGGGCAGTACCCTTGGGTCAAGACACCATGCTATGTGATCTTGTGTGTCTCGCCCTCACTTATACTCAAATCTCGGTGGCAACCGAGGTTAGACAGTTCGTGTAAATTATGTAGGGTATTCCACCTAGATCAGTTGCATTTCATTGATTGTTGAGAAAACTATAGCATTACATATATGTTCTTTCAAATGGTTTGATGCAAAATTGCTTTATAATGGCTCTCAACTATATTTTGTAAAAATATTATGTTTTGTTTTGATATCTCTGTATGCCAGTACTTTTGTACTGACCCTCTCCTCTCTGCAACCTCTCAGGTTCAGAGGCCCAGTCTAGGGGTCAAGAGAATTAGCAGATCATTCAAACAGAGTTGCAGAGACAAGTGGTGAGCCTTCTATGTTTTGGAAGGTCTTATGTCCTACAATCCTTTTATCTTATATTCAGTTTTAGGGGTCTACTGGGGGCCTTGTCCCAATTTATATACGGTTACTTGACTCAGTCATTTGTTAGAGATTTTTGCATACAGTTGTTTAGAGGTTAATTGATGTTGAGGGAACCTTATCTCTCCGTTATTGTTTCTTTTCATATTTATGACCATGTTTCCAAATTATTGTTTATTCCATATTACTTTGATCATATGAATTAGGTGCATGATTACCAGACAGATAGGGGTGTTTTGGGCCTCCATGGTTTGAAATGCTCATCACGGCCAGGCCCTAGTTTGGGTAAGGATTGCTTTGATTCATCAAATAGCTTGGAGTTACTTAAGGCCTTAATATACATTAAACTCACTCATAAAATTGGCAAAGCATTATAACTTATTCCTTATGATCTTGAAACATGGTTCTAATATTGGTCTTGATTTTGAGGGTATTACAATATCTCCCCTTGGGAACATTCATCCATGAATGGGACTAGTTGAACTGAGAGTACTGTACTGAGGTAACTGAGATCATATACTGAACATTCATGACTTGGAACATGATTGTACAGCTGATCCGGAACATGACACATGAGCTGAACATCATGAACTGGATAAATTTCTTAAATACATGCAATGACATGATAATGGTTATAAGGCTAAGATATAATCGACAGAGTCGACTTATGAGTACCTTATTACTTCAAGCTACATCTTGCTATGTGGAGAGAATATGGAAGGTTTAGGACCTAAAAGCTCAGGGGATCACAGTACATCTCCCCCTTGGGATACTATGTCCAACGAAAGATACTGACTTGGTTAAAATACTGAGGGAAGATTGAGATTATGCACGAAACACATACGAACTAAATCATAACTAATTAACTAGAAATCTAAAACAAGATGCATGAACTGAACTGTATTCATCAAAGAGGACTAATCTGGGGATATGAACGACATAAGTCCTAATTTTGTTGATCATTATATGTGTAGAATGAGTATTGGAACTGAACATACTATAAAGCGTGAATGCATTAGTCATGAGTTGAATGACTGTAATACTCGCATTTTTGGGCTAGTCTTTGACCCATCGTTCCTATGTTTATAACCTATAATCTAAATGATTTACATGCAAATATGAATTTCATGATATTTATCCTCATGGTTGATTTTATTTTGCGGTGAAAAATATTCATAAGAATCACTTAGAATAATGTTGAGCCTAGAGCCTTTGATTCATCCAAAGTTTGGTATTTGATTCTACAAGAGTCTAATTTAAACGTGAATAAATTTTTATACATGTAGAATTTTGCAGGTCAAGACCCAACAATTCACAAATAATTGAATTGGCTTTCCAACGATACTAATTTTGCCTTAATCCAATACCCGAGCAAAAAGTTATAGCATTTTTAGTGTAAGGTAGTAAGTCGATGCATCATCCAGCGCGTTACAGAACTGTTTCACACACTAATTCAGTTTCTAAATGGTCTAGGGGCACTTTGGTCACTTTCCCTCACCCAAATCCACCCATAATACTTAATTTCATCCCCCAAAAGCATTATAAACTCTATTATTCATCTTTTCTCTCAAAGAAAAACCCTAGCCCCCTCAAGAACACCAGTAACTTCATCAATTTTTCTTCAAGGAAAGCAAGAACTTAAGTTTCCTAATTCAAGAATTCTTTCAAGATTGTGTTTCTCATTTGAGATTAAAGATTTAAGGTATGTGGAAGTTCATCCATGGGTCCTCTTTCACCCATAGAGACCAAAAACTTTTTTCTTTTAATGAAAGAATGAATTTTCCATTATTACAGTATTATGTATGTTCAAGAAAGATTGAATTTCATGTTTTCATGCTGGTTTTAATTCAAATCAGCCCTTGTGTGAATTGATGTAATATTTTAAATTCCTCATGCTATGAATTTGAATTTCCCATATTTTATTCAAGTAAATTCCATGATGGAACCTAAATTCATGATGTTTAGCAATATTCACATGTTTTAAATTCATGCCTTCCACATATTTGATGAAATTCCCATGTAATGTTATGTCAATTTCAAGATGAATCCCCAAGCTATGAACTTTTCCATGTAACTCTTTGTTTCCTCGTGTTTAAGACATTCTTACGTTCAAGCTATGGACTTCACATGTTTTGATGAAACGCTCGTGTCCTATTTCATGTGAATTAAATGTGAATTCCTAAATTCATGACATTAGTTATGTAATCATGCTATGCGCCTATGTTTAAGATATTCCCAAGTTCAAGTTCATGATCAGGAAATGTTATCATGTGGTCCCATTCATGTACAAGTTCATGCCTCTCAAGTGTTTGACAAAATGTCAAAATTAAAGCATTGTTAACAAGCTACTATTGTTGTCCTATTATAACCATGCCATGTTTTACTTTCAATGTTATCGATTCCTAGGGGTACTTAATAGCCGAAATCATGTTGTTTACTCAGTTGCAGTAGATATAGAATAGTCCCAGTAAAAGGTCAAGAATAGCATTACAGTTAGTTAACAAAACTCAGTGAACTCAGTCTAGTTCGGTCAGTTAATAGAATCAGTGTAGGTTCAGTCAAGCCTAGTGTAGTCTAGTTTCACTCCCAGTATTAGTTTAATCATTAATAATTACCTCAGAATTCGTATGCACTATTATTTTTAGAATACCATGACCCGAGCTTATCAGTTATCAATGATGCACCAGTTAGTATTCTAGTGTCTATTCAGTTGGGAGTTGGAATTAGTATAAAGCAAACCCAGGGAAGGTGGCATTCCTGTAAGTGAAGGGTTTGACTCTTAGTAGCAATCCCTGTGTTATAGAACTACATAGCTAGCGTAGGTTGAGATATCTTCCTGCTAGATTAGGGTTGATACATCTCGTATAAGTTTTTCTGCTAGTGAGGGTTGATGAAATGTCTTCTTTCTAGATAGAGTTAACTCACAGCCATTGTTAGTATCCCATGGCAAGGTGCTAACACCCTTCCAATAGAGGTCAGAAGCCAGACCCTAACTTAGGTAATAATTGGGGTATGTCGGTTAGATGAATACTCCCACAGTTACAATTTCAGTTTCTGACTCAGTATGGAACTCAGTTCAATTCTATAAAATCAGGACTGTCAGAAATAGTCACCTAGTAATCAATAACTCAAATATCAGTAATCTCAGCTATCAGTTACTTAGTTAGCAGAACTTAGTATTTAATTCTAGTATAGTCTCAGTTACAGTCTCAGTTATAGCTTCAGTTACAGTTTCAGTACAATCTTAGTTACAGTCTCAGTTATAGTCTCAGTTACAATCTCAGTTACAGTCTTAGTTATAGTCTCAGTTACATTCTCAGTTACCATCTATGTTACAGTCTCAGTCCAGTAATCAGATCAGTAACTAGTCCAATTTTAGTTTTTCTTGACCATAGCATACATTTATCAATTATTTAGTTATTAGTATTTTAGTACCTCAATTTACAACTATTTCAGAATCATGTTATATGCTTGGTCTTGTATTCTCAAATAACACAGTTTTCATAAATTTATGCTCAGTTATCTCATGTTGCTTAGTCAATCCCTTCCTTATATGCATAATACTCTACAGTTTCAGTCCAGTTATTCAGACTAAGTACAGTTCACTGTGACAAGCCCAATATTAAGCTATCAGTCATTAAGTTAATAATATAAGTTAGTATGTTTATGCATTCATGCTCAATGTTATTGTATATTTAGATCCTCAATCTATGTTAGTCTCTATCAGGTAGTTTCAGACCCAGTATTCATACAGTATCCATGTTTTACCATATCCCAGCTTTAGTTATTGTATATCATTAAAGTAAAGTTTACAGAAACTATTTGTAGAGAATCACCATCTTGTCAGAGAATGTTTGTCACTCATGCTTTAAGATATTTCAATTTTTTGGTTTATTCAGCCTATTGGTGAGTGTACTTACACTTAGAATGCATGTTTTATGATTACGTATGAAATTATTTTTTCTTATTGCATTCACCCCTTCATACTCAGTACATTCCAGAAGTACTAATTCACATATATGTCTGTGTGGCTACATTATTTCATAATATAGGTACCAGTTGCAACACGTACATCATAATTAGACAATTATAGATTCCAGCTAGCAGGTGATGAATTCTCTCACTTAGACAGTTTTAGTTCATGTACAGTTTATTTACTTTCATGTTTATTGATTAGTGGTAGTTTGAGGTATGTCCCAACTATCTATAGTTAGTATAATAGAGGATTCAAAGATGTCAGTCAGAGTCAGTCATGAAATTTTAGTTTCTTCCTTCAGATTTATCAGATTGTAAATCTTTATCAACATTGTATCTATTTCTAATTTTTAGTATGATTATATTTCCGTACAACAGAACAACTATTTATTATGCTATAATTCAGTTGCTTAATAGTATGTCAGTTTGTAATGCCCCAAGTATGGAACCCCGAATGCTACTCGATGCTTATAATCTAGAAGGACCATAAACTAAACCTTTTCTGGTACCTGTAACTGAGTACTACATAATATACTGAAATAGATGCAGAAAAACTGGCGGAAACTTGACATAAGGTTCAAAAACTAAAATACAACTGAATAAAGTTTATCAATATCAAAACTTAAATTACTGTCTGAACTACTAGTCTGAAAGCCTCTAAACTATCTGAATAAGGAGATGATGGGACAATCCCCTAACTAACTCCATCTACTAAAATATTGAATCTAAAGATATAATGAAATAATAGAAAATCCTCGAATAATAAGGACTTACTACTAAGTCTACTATTTTTGGCTTAATCTGAACTGCTAAGGATGCTTTGGATCTCGTGCTTCTGAACCTATGTATAAAACACCATAGCATAGAAAAGTGTATGTCAATACATAAGAATGTGCTGGTATGCTAGATGAGGTAAGGCTAAATTTAAGGGTTCATATGCATGAAAAATACTGACTAAATAATCTGAGCATACTAAATGAGGATAAATGCATGAATGCATAAACCATAACTGAAATCATAGTGGCACTAAATACTAAGTTTCGAGTGCTCCTTTACTGACATATGAGCTTACTAATACTGGGATACTGAATAACTAAATCTACTAATGTTGATAACCAAGTACTGAGGTTGAGATCCATCGTATCTAGCAGGTGATCTCTGAATCTAATGATAATGAGAATGATTAACTGAATCTGAGATCAGTCCTATCTACCGGGTGGTCTCTGAATCTACTAATAATGAAGATGATTGATTTAGTTTGAGATCAGTTCTATCTAGCGGGTGATCTCCTGATCTATTGAATAATCTAATGGTTGATTGTATCTGATAGTCTTGAATCTATACTAATGAGCTAAGTTCTTTTACTAAGACTAATTCTAAAACTGAGACTGTGAGAGCTGCCATCTAACTGACATGCCATGAATCTGAACTAGTGGGGTCCAACCTGTAACCCCAGATGGAAGGGTGTTAGTACCGTGCCATGAGTAAGACCCTACTATTGTGGAGTCAGTCCCCTAGGATCAGTCCTATCTAACGGGTGACCTCTAAGTATGCCAGTCCTATCTAACGGGTGACATCTCATACCTATGTTGGCTACGTAGTTCTGGAACTTAGGTATTGCTTCTAAGGATCTCAGTCCTCTCTAACGGGTGAGCCCTCATTCCTAGGTTTGCTCGGTGCTAAATCCTTCTCCTAACTGAATAGACACTGACTGATTCTTTTTCTTAGACTGTACTAGATTGAGCTGAATCTATTACTAATTATGTTACTTAACTAATCTAACTGAGTTCACTTAGTTTTGAAGACTGATGTAATACTACTGGGTTTCATTATCTGATTGAATGCTACTAAGTTCTAAATTGAAAACTTGAATACTACTATGATCTGAGTTGAGTACTGAACTGAAGCTGGAATTCTAATGATACTGAGATTACTTAGATTCCTTAAGTTCTGTAACTTTCTAAGTTCTAATGAGTTCTGTAACTGATTGAGAGTACTATTGATCAAGGCACGATTAAGATTATCTTGAAACTGACACTGGCTCTAGACAAGTAGCTAATTTATTGGGTATAAATACCCCTAAGTCTCGATAACATAAATAGTACAAGACATGACCACTCTTGAACATCATAACAATAGACTATCATTCATCATACACTCAATAAAGCATCTCTTCAAGCACTTAAAAATATTAAACATGTAATGATATAGGAAGGCATGGAATTGTCTCATAACTCATTCAATAAGGAATGCACTAAACCCTTAGCATGTGTTCAAGTAGACATAATTGGGAATTTCAGGATAACATGTAATAATTCATTCACTAAGGCTTTTCAACAAATACTTAGCATGCATGAACTTATACAGAATTGGGGATTTCTTGTCAACATGCTATAATGACCCTATTTCCTTCACACAAGCATTTTATCAAACATATGGGGAGCATGCTTTGGTTATACAACAAATATACACCTAAGTATCATGATTTCATCAACCAACATGCAACTTGTATTATCATGAACATCACACAATTCATCACATACTAGAATCATTTCTCGAAACTTGTAGTCTAAATCATGAATTAAATCTCAACAATACATAATCATGAACTTCAATTCACATAAATCATGAAAGCTCATAAATACACAAACTTTAAAATTTTGAAAAGGATTCTTAAACTTCTTGGATGGAAGGAACCCAATAAACAACATCTAACATACCTCAAAATCTTTAATATTGAAATATAACTAACGTTTCTTGAACATTCTTGGATTGGGAAACATATATTTTGATGTTTTTCTTGAAGGTTCTTGAACTTGAAGAACTTGCATTTCTTAGTTTCTTGAAGAAGGGTTTGGATCTTGTTCTTGAGGAATGATCTTAAAAGAAATCATAATTTTTATGTTATAGGTGAATGAGGAGTTATGTGCTTTGATTTGACGTGATTAGGTGTTAAATAGGGTGGAAAAGATCAAAAATCATTTTTAAAATGACTAAAAATCGCTAAACTAAGGTCCGCGATGGTTTGGACGATGAACCGTCACATTGGGGATGGATCATCCCTTCAACCCATAATTTTTTGGCCAGAAAATAGGCTTACTACCTTAGTTGCGACGGTTTCAGTAATGGTCCGTCGCAGGCGCGATGGTCCATCGGCCTTCCCGTCACACTTTGGCAGTTCAAATAATTTGCTATAAAACAGCCATAACCTTTTACTTCGATATTGGATTTTGGTAAAATTGGTGTCATTCAAAATATAATTCAATTATCTATATATTGGTGGGTCATGAGCTCAAAAAGTCATTGTAATACAAAATATAATTCAATCGGTAAGGGATGTTTTGATTCGCCTAATAGCTAGGACATATTTAAGGCATTAATATATGTCAAACTTGATCATCAAAATACCAAATCACTAAGATTTATTTATAATGAGCTTGAACCATGGTTCTATTATCTCCCCCTTGGGAACATTCATCCTCGAATGAGGTTGGTTAAGCTGAGAATACTAACAGGATGAACTTACTTACTAGACATGAGCATCTAAAACATGACTATATGACTGGAACTACTGATATTCAGAGTTCTTATACTAAAAATGCATATCTAATGCATGGATGTGTGACTGAGTTAATTTCATGAAAGCCTTTCTGAAATTTCTGATAAACTGAGCTTCTTCCACTGAACATGCATTTCTGATAAACTGAGCTTCTTCCACTGAACATGCATATCTAATGCATGGATGTGGTAAGCCAAGCCATAGGATGCTCTATACACACCTAGGTGATTCTTGCCATTTTTTTTAGAAAGTGGATAGGTATTCTTACTTCTCATGCTACTCTGGGCTTTGGAGATTGGCATTCCATCATACCTGACATCCCTGAAATTTGGTGTGGGCACCCTAGCTGAGGATGGAGCTGGGCCTGAAAAATTCTAACTATGCTGAGAATGATTACCACCCTATTACCCTTCCTGAGAGAAACTATAACTACCTGTTCTAGCTTTTGTATTCACTCTCTCCCTTTTCTTTATCTTATCTTTCTTAATCTGCTGAGCTTGCATCATTAACCTAGCAAGATCCATATCTCTATTGAGCATAGTAGTCCTACACTCCTTCAACACCAACCTGAACACACTAATTACAAACTCAATTATGCTAGATGTATGGCCAGCCATCAAATCAGGAGCATACTTAGCTAACTAGTTAAACTTAAGGCAATACTCCTTCACTGTCATGGAGCCTTGCCTTAGGTTTATGAACTCTTATACCTTAGCTTCTCTCATCTCAAGTGGGAAAAACTTATCTAAAAATTCATCCTAAAACACCTGCCAAGTCATGGAAGATGCATTCTTCCCTCTACCCTTCTTCCATATAGCTACCCAATCATGAGCAATATCATTCAACCTATAGGATGATAATTGTACACTTTCCTCCTCACACACAGGCATAATCTGGGTGATCTTCTTCACCTTCTCAAGTTAAATTTGTGGGTCCTCACCTGCTACTCACCCAAAGAATTCTGGCAGGTATATTTTCATGAAATATCTGATCCTGGCTATGGCTGAATCCCAATCTTACTGAGGTGGGTCTACAGCCTAACGGTTTCCCTAAACACTAGTTGTCATAGCTTAGGCTAGCGCCTCAAAAGCTACCCAAAACTCTGCATGTGACACGTTCTCATTCTCAATATTTATAGGTTGAGATGGATGGTTATCATCCCTATGGGCATTGACTTTGCGAAGAGGCATATTCTGTAAATGAAAGGAAGAATGAATTAGACTGACAATTAACTAGAACTTATGCATACTCGCACGACATGAATACTAAAAGAAAGAAAACTATTCCTAAAACATCTTATAGCCTCCTATACATAAATGTGGAGAGCAACACACCATGCACAAGACTCTACTAAATGCGGCTTTCAGACTTCCTAGGACACTATTGAACTTGGCTCTGATACCAAATTTATAACGCCCCAAGTCTGGCACCTTAGATGCTACACGGTACTTATGATCCCGAAGGACCACAAACTAACTCTTTTCTGGTACCTATAACTGAGCACTACATAATATACTAAAATAAATGCAAAAAATATGGCAAAAACTTTCCATAAGGTTAAAAAACTAAAATACAACTAAATAAAGTTTATCAATATCCAAACTAAAACAACTGTCTAAACTGCTAGTCTGAAAGCCTCTTAACTGTCTGAATAAGGAGTTGATAGGACAATCCCCCAACTAACTCCATCTACAAAAATACTAAATCTACAAATATAATAAAATAATAGAATATTCTCAAATAATAAGGACTCACTGCTAAGTCTACTGCTTCTGGCTGAATCTGATCTACTAAGGATGCTCTGGATCTCGTGATTCTGAACCTATGGTATAAAATATATAGGGCAGAAAAGTATGTGTTAGTACATAAGAATGTACTGGTATGCTAGATGAGGGAAGGTTAAATATAAGGGTTCATATGCATGAACAATACTGACTAAATAATCTAAGTATACTAAATGAGGATACATGCATGAATGCATAAACCATAACTGAAATCATAGTGGCACTAAATGCTGAGTTTCGAGTGTTTTTTATTGACATATGAGCATCTAATTCTAGGATACTGAATAACTAAATCTACTAATGCTGATAAAGAGTACTGAGGTTGAGATCAGTCCTATCTAGCGGGTGATCTCTGAATCTAATGATAATAAGAATGATTAACTGAATCTTAGATCAGTCCTATCTAGCGAGTGATCTCTGAATATATGAATAATAAAGATGATTAATTTAGTCTGAGATCAGTCCTATCAAGTGGGTGATCTCTAGATCCATTAAATATGCTAATGGTTGACTGTATCTGACAGTCCTAAATCTGTACTATTGAGCTGAGTTTTTTTACTGAGACTGATTCTAAAACTGAGACTGTGAGAGATAGTCATCTAACTAACATGCCCTGAATCTGAACTAGTATGGTCCAACCTATAACCCCAGCTGAAAGGATGTCAGTACCATGCCTCGGGTAAAGACGCTACTCCAGTGAAGTCAGTCCTATCTAACAGGTGACCCCTGGGATCAGTCTTGTCTAATGAGTGACCCCTGAGTATGCCAGTCCTATCTAATGGGTGATATCTCATACCTACGTTGGCTAAGTAGTTTTGAAACTTAGGGATTGCTTTTAGTAATCTCAATCCTCTCTAACGGGTGATCCCTCATCCCTAGGTTCGCTCGGTGCTAAATCATTCTCTCAGCTGAATAGACACTGACTAATTCTTTTTCTTAGACTATACTAGACTAAACTAAATCTATTACTGATCATGTTACTTGACTGATCTAGCTGAGTTCACTTGGTTCCAAAGACTAACAGAATACTACTAGGTTTTATTATCTAGCTGAATGCTACTAAGTTTTGAATTGAATACTTGAATACTACTAAGATCTGAGCTGAGTACTGAACTAAAGAAGGAATACTAATGATACTGAGATTATTGAGATTTCCTAAGTTCTGTAACTTTCTGAGTTCTACTATGTTCTGTAACTGACTGAGAGTACTATTGATCATAGCACGACTAAGATTATCTTGAAACTGGCTCTAGACAAGCAATTAATTTGTCAGGTATAAATGCCCACATGACTCGATAACATAAATAGTAAGACATGACCACTCTTGAACATTATAACAATAGACTATCATTCACCATACACTCAAATAACATCTCTTCAAGCACTTAGAAATATTAGACATGTAATGATATAGAGAGGCATGCTATTGTCTCAGAACTCATTCAATAAGGAATGCACCAAACACTTAGCATATATTCAAGTGCACATAATTGGGAATTTCAGGCTAACATATCACAATTTATTCACTACGACTTTTCAACAAACACTTGAAATGCATGAACTTATACATAATTGGGGATTTCTTGTCAACATACTATAATGACCCCATTTCCTTCACACAAGCATTTTATCAAACATATGGGGAGCATGCTTTGGTTATACAACAAATACTACACCTAAGTATCATGATTTCATCAACCAACATGCAACTTGAAGAGGGTTTATCATGAACATCATACAATTCATCACATACTAGAATCAATTCTTGAAACTTTTAGTCTAAATCATGAATTAAATCTCAAAAATACGTAATCATGAACTTCAATTCAGACAAATCATGAAAGCTCATAAATAGACAAACTTTAAAATTTTGAAAAGGATTCTTGAACTTCTTGAGTGGAAGGAACCCAATAATCAACATCTAACATACCTTAAAATATTTAATCATGAAAGATAACTAACGTTTCATGAACTTTCTTCGATTGGGAAACACAGATCTTGATGTTTTCTTAATGGTTCTTGAACTTGACGAACTTGAATTTCTTAGTTTCTTGAAGAAGGGTTTGGATCTTGTTCTTAGGGAATGATCTTGAAAGAAACCCTAATTTTGATATTATGGGTAAATGAGGAGTTATGTGCTTTGATTTGACGTGATTAGGTGTTAAATAGGGTGGAAAAGACCGAAAAATCCTTTTAAGATGACTTAAAATAGCTAAACGGAGGTCCTGGATGGTTTGGGTGATGAACCATCGCATTGGGGATGGACCTTCCCTTCAACGCATCACTTTTTGACCAAAAAATAGGGTTACAACCTTAGTTGTGATGGTATGTTGACAGTCCATCGCAGGTACGACGGTCTGTCAGCCTTCCCATCACACTTTGGCATTTCGGACAGCTTGCTATAAAATAGCCATAACCTTTTACTTCGATATTGGATTTTGGAGAAATTTATATCATTGGAAAGATAATTCAATTATATATCTATTGGAGGGTCATGATCTCAAAAATTCATAGTATAACAAAAGATATACTCATTTAAAGTTGACTACACCAAAATCCTTCTCAAGAATTCAATCGGTAAGGGATATTTTGATTCATCTAATAGCTAGGATGTATTTATGGAATTAATATACATCAATATTTCCTAATATTCCTTTAAAGGCTACATGGCATTTAGGAAATGTTTGCCTTCTTTAAAGACTTAGATCATGCAGTAGAAGTATTATCTAAGAAGTTTATGCAGATCCTCATCTTGCACTATTCATGCTAAATCTGCCTTAGTTTTGAGGTGACAGAAATAGTAAAGCTTAATTCCTTACAGACAGTATTTTCTCAGCCGGTCCCCACAGACAGTTATAGGATGCATGTTGGCTCAAAAAGTATCTCATCAGTTCCCTTATGTCATAAATTTTGTAATATTTCATTTATGTTTATGAAAATTGTGCATTAAACCAAAGTCATATGTGCTTTTAGATTCCTTCTTGGAATTCTATGATAGCATACAATCTAGAGTAAGAATTATGAACCTAGAAGTTTAGCAGTAATAGAGTTGGGATGGTGTTATCTAGATTAAATAGATTATGTATTAAAGGGGCTAGTTGTACAAAAGGTGAATCAGTAGGGTTGAACAGTGTATGCAACAATTTAAGTTTGTTGATTCAAGAATAAGTATGATGGCGTGGATGAGTTTATTATCCATGTGTATTATTATACCCCAGAATCTAGAGTAAAGTGATTGCAGTTTAGTTTAGAGTTTAGTAAAGTGGTCACATACTTAAGATGATGGCTTAAAGTTAAGGGGGATATGATAGAACAAGTAACCAAATTCAGCTCTCAAATTTTAGTAGGAGTGCCAGTGTGGGTAGAAAAGCAATATGGGAGGATGATTCCCATCCTATTCTTATCTCAGTGTAAAGTTTTTCATCTATCACAATATCTACTCATGCCTAACATGTCAGCTTTATCATCACAGCTCATATCCATGCACTTTATAGAAAAAGCATGTACACTTTCACTATCTACTATGAAGAGTTCTAGTTCAGTTAGTAGTATAATTCATGTTCCATGAAATTATGAACTCCAAACTCAGTTCATGCAGCTCATGACTCATGTACTTATGTTATACAGTATGTTGATATCTAGAAACTCATGATGCATTCATAATGATAAGCAAAATTCAGTTTATGCCATGTATGTCCTAAGTTTCACTACAAGAAAATCTACAATTAGCAACAACTTTTTAGCAACGACAATATTATTGTTGGCTTAAATCAATAAATGGCAACAACTTAATTTTATTGTTGCTATATCTTAAAATTTTTAACCATGGTTTTTATATTGTTGCCAAAAAAAATTATTTTGTAGCTATATTCTACAGTTAATATAAAAAAATTTAAATATTAAAAACTTGCAACAACTTTTTCGCAACAAACATAATTTTGTTGCCTGATTTTAATAAAAGACAAAAACTTGTTTTAATTGTTGCTATTTTATAAATTATTTGTCAATAATATTTTCTTTATATTGCTAATCTTCTTAATTAGCGTATAATTCATTAGTTTTTTTAAATTTTCCGCCAAAAATTAGTAAAGGCGGCAAATACCTTTAAAACTCCTCCAAAATAAAGTTTTCTTTTTTCATTGGATCATCTCTTCTATGATTCCTCTATTGTGGATTTACCCATTTTGTGATTCTCTGCTAATCGATTGCTTCTCTATTCAGTTTACTGTATTTCGTTACCCATTTGGTATGTACTCTCTTTATTATTTTAATTATTTATGGATTTTATGTTCGATTTCAATTTGAAGTTGCTAATTCAAAGTGATAATTGGGTGTTCCAATTTGATAAGTAAATAGTATAATTTTCCTTAGTTTAGAATTAAACAGCGACATATTTCCTCATTCAAATTAAACATGCACATTTCATCCTCTCCAGTTAAAAATGGCCGCCACTAAGAACGGCAGCACGCAACTGCAATAATCATTATTGATCTTCCTAGGCATCGGTTGTTCCAGTGTCGTTCCCAATGCATTGTGCCTCATCCATCCATCAAATCCTCCTTGTACCATTTGGTCCTAGTCAGTTACTATTACACCTGAAGATAACCCTAATTATAGTTCATTTCTTCATTATCTTCTTTTTTTAATCATATTGAGTAGTAATATTTTTTCAAATTGATTTTCATCTTATCGAGGACTTGATCTTTGCTAGGAGGTTGTTGAGGGTACATATTAGGGTGGTAGGTTAGCATATAGTAGAGTGTGGTCCCATTTATCCTTCCATACTAGTAATGGTAGCATTCCTTATATAGCTTTTTGTTCTTAGGTTTCTATTTTGGAATTGGTTTTCAGCTTATCTAGGATATGGCCTTAGATAAGAGGTTGTGGAGTGTATGGATTAGGATGGTAGATTAGCAGGTAGTAGAATGTGGTCCTTCTTATCTGTCGATGCTAGTAATAGCATTAATTCTGTAGTTTCTTGTTCGTAGATTTTTGTTTTATCTGCCACATGTTGTACTTCGATTATTGCATTTTTGTTGTATTTGTTATTCACTATGCTTTGTCATGCTTTATGCAATATTTTCAGTTCTTTTTTTTCCATTCTGAAATTATTTTGATCTATTTTTGTGTGAGCTGAGGGTCTATTGGAAGCAATCTCTCTACCTCCATGTAGGGGGTATGGTCAGGTACACCTACCCTCTCTAGACCCCACTTTGTGGGATTACACTGAATATGTTATTGTTACTGTTTAATTTGCTTTCTAGGTGAGTGATTGTGTGTGTATAATTTATATGTTCTTATTTAGTTTAGTCGAATCTAGCAACTTGTTGAGCAATGTGTTTGATAAGTAATTGTTACAGTTTTAATTGAGAACTGTTTAATTGTAGTTTATTGAGTTATATGGATTAGTGGTTTATGATAAAACCATGCAAAATAATTACTGGTGAATGCTAGTACAGATTGATCCTTCTCTTTGTACTTTTAGTTATTAACGTTGAAGTCTTTTGAGGATTGTTTATGCTGAATTCTATGAGATCTCATATAAAAGTTCACGTTGTTAGATAGATACATTTATATACTTTTATTTTTTGGTCCGGCTCCCTATGCATAGCTGTAGTTTTAGTATATCAGGCTATATTTTATTTATTTTTTTAAATTGAAAGTTCTTGTTCTTTTATAGTACTTTTCACGTGCAATCAACAAGGAATCTTGAAGAAAAAATTGAGTATCTGAGAATGCTTCTTATAAATTAGTTCAAGATTCAATTTTTCAGACACCATAGTTTTCATAATAGGTATATTACTCATGTTAAAAGCTTAAAAGTTCCAAGATTTAAGCAAGTATCCTGTAAACCCATTCTAGATGGATTTAAAGGTCAAAATCTATGTGTAAAGCACAAATCTTTAGCTGTTTCTTTGAATGTAGATGAAGTTAGTGTTTCTGAAAGTTACAATGTTGAAGAAAATATTAATGTGATTCAAGAAAAGAGCTTTTGGAGTGCTGTAGGTTTGACTGTAGATACTGCTGTAGGTCCAGGAATGTTGGGATTACCTACAGCAACTGTAAAATCTGGTCCACTTCCATCAACTATATCGCTTTTATTGACTTGGGTTTATGTCATTTAATCGATAATTCTTGTAGTTGAGCTTAGTTTTGCAGCAATGGAAGAAGATGGGGTTGTTGAAGTTAGCTTCACTAGCCTTGCAACCAAGGAGTTGGGAAGTAAACTCGATTCTTTAGTCACTTTGGTTTATGGTTCGTTAACTTTTTCTTTGTTAGTAGCATGTGTTTCAGGCATTGGTTCGATTATTTCTCTATGGTTTCCTAAGATCAATCCTATTTTTGCTAATGAATTATTTCCATTACTAGTTGGGATAGTTCTATGTTTGTTACTATTCAAGTTTATCGATGTAGCTAATAGGTGTCTATGCATTGCAATGATTTTCTCCATTACAACATTAGTTGTAACTGGAATAGTTGTTGGGAGAATGAGCATTCTTGATTCTTTTGGATTTGCTTCATGGAGATTTTCATCAGTCTTGCCTGCTATTCCGGTGGTTGTGCTTAAGATGGGGTTCCATGTAATCACACTTTTCATTTGTAAATTTACTGGTAACACTGTACATGATGCTAGAAAAGCAATAATCATAGGTGGAACTATTCCTTTAGTTATGGTTGTGTCATGGAATTTGATTGTTTTGGGACTTTCTGGTCACAATGCTTCACTAGTCTCAAATGGTCCGATTTCACTCTTGCTGTCTGTTAACTCCTCTACTATACCAACAGTTCAAGGTGTTTCATTTTCAACACTATTTCAATGATTCTCAAAGGCAGGCTACTAAAAATACAGGGGCTAAAAGTGGTCTGAAAGTGGAGGATTATTAATGAGCCTACTATTGTTGCAATTACTTATGGTTTAGATAAGAAGGCTGCAAGTACTAGAGAAAATAATGTGTTGATCTTTGATCTTAGTGATGGAACTTTTGATGTTTCGTTGACTATTGAGGAAGGGATTTTTAAAATGAAGGCTACTGCTGGTGATACACATTTAGGTGGTGAATATTTTGACAGTAGACTTGTCAATCACTTTGCGCAGGAGTTTAAGAGGAAGCATAAGAACTATATTAGTGGCAATCTGAGGGCGCTGAGGCGATTGAGAACTGCTTGTGAGAGGGCAAAGAGGACTTTTTCTTGGACTACTCAGACGACTATTGAGATTGATTCTTTATATGAAGGAATCGATTTCTATGCTACAATAACCAAGGTGAGATTTGAAGAGATGAACATGGATCTTTTCAGGAAGTGTATGGAACCTGTGGAGAAATGCTTAAAGGATGCCAAGATTGATAAGGGTCAAGTGTATGAATAAGCCAAAACTGATGAGGTTGTGGCTTATGGTGCTGTTGTTCAAGCTACAATTTTGAGTGGAGAAGGTGACCAAAAAGTTCAAGATTTACTGCTTCTTGAAGTCACACCTCTCAGTCTTGGTATTAAGACTTCAGGTGCAGTGAAAAGAGATACTACTTTTAAGTTAGCTGATATTGGTGTCTTGTTAATGTGTTTGGGAACAAATATAACAGCTATGTAGATATCTATGTCCTGAATAAAGCTTGTTTTTCATACCCAAGTACAAGATTGTGCCTCCTAGGTGTTTAAAAAATGCTTAATTGATTTAATTGTGCATTTGTGATCCCTTGGTGATCCTAGTGTTGAACTTATGTCATTACAATATGTTTCAGTTCCTATCATGCTAGATTCATGCCTTGCAAGTGCTTGTTCGAATGCCTATGTGAATTCAAGTAGTGTATTTATGACATGTTAGCATGTATTCCTATTCATGCACAAGTTTGACTTACCCAACAATCTAGCTATTTACCTAGAATTATAGTAGCTACAGGATAGTCTCAAAAATGTTGCGAGTAGCAGAATTCAGTTAGTTAACAAAACTAAGTATTATTTTGTCGGTCAGCAGAACCCAGTAAAATCAGTTCAGTTTAGTTAGAGCATACAATTAGTAATAGTTCAGTCAAGTCTAGTATAGTCCAAAGATCAATTCAGTGTCTATTTGGTTGGGAATAAGAATTAGCACCGAGCGAACCCTGCCTACATAGGGTTTGACCCTTAGTAGCAATCCCTGCATTATAGAACTACGTAGCCAACATAGGTTGAGATATCTTCCTACCAAACTAGGGTTGATACATATCATGTGAGTTTTTTGGCCAGCGAGGGTTGATGAAAGTGCTTCCTGTCAGAGAGGGTTAAGTCACAGCTTTATCTTTACCTGTGGCACGGTACTGACACCCTTCCTACTGGTAGGACCCCAAATAAGTATATACACAGGGTATGTCGGTTAGATTACCAATCCCACAGTTTTATTTTCAGTATCCGTCTTTAGTATAGAACTCAGTTCAATTCTACAGAATCAGGACTGTTAGACATAGTCAATCAGAATTAGTAACTCAGTTATCAGTAACTTCAAATATCAGTTACTCAATTATCAGAACTCAACACTTGGCTTCAGAAAATCTTAGTTACAGTATCTATATGTATGCAGTATATTGCATGCTTAAAATTTACAGTAGTTTCAGTTATCCTTATATTCTTATGCTCTGATACTCTATATCATTTGGTCAGTTATTTTTCATGCATATGAACCCTTGCATTCAGCCTTACCTCATCTAGCATACCAGTATATTTAATATACTAACATATACTTTTCTTTTGCGCTATTATGTCTTATATAATAGGTTTAGATGCACGGGCTCCTAACCATACTTAGCAGCCCAGACTTTCACTAGTAGATTTAATGGTGTGTCCTCATAGTTTGAGGATAGTGTTATTATTTTAGTATTTTAGTTTATCAGAACTTTCAGTAGTTAGAGTTAATTGGGTATAAGAGGCTACAAGATGTTTTAGGAAATGTTTCCCTTCTTTTAGTATTTATGTCGTGCGAATGAGCATGAGCTGAAGTTAAACTCTCTGTCTAATCCTTTTCTTCCTTCCGTTTATAGAACATGCCTTCGAAGAAGAGAAGAAGTAGTAAGGGAGACCAGCCAGCACCCCAGCCCGTCTAGGCAGATCCCATGGATGAGCATGTCTCCTATGATTAATTTTGGGTTACATTTACTACTCTAGCCAATTTAGTAGCAGCCCAAAATAAACTCCCAGCTGTCGTTCCGGCCAATCCAGTGGCCAATAATGCTGTAGCTAGAATTTAAGACTTCACCCGAATGAATTCTCCATTATTTATCGTGTCTAAGTCTAATGAGGACCGACAGGAATTCCTTGATCAGGTGTAGAATGTCACGATTATTATAGGGGTGACTACTAGTGAGAGTGCTGAGTTGGGTGCATATTAGTTGGAGGATGTGGCTCACTCTTGGTTCAAGCAGTGGAAGAAAGAGAGAGCCACATATATAGGGATCATAGAAAGGAAGGATTTTCCCACTGCTTTTCTGGATAGGTTCTTCATACTAAAGTTGAGAAAATCAAAGATTTTGGAGTTCATAAATCTAAAGAAGGGCAACATGATAGTACAAGAGTATTCTCTCAAGTTTACAAAGTTAGCCAAATACGCTCCTCATGTGGTAGTAGACAGCAGATCTAAGATGAATAAATTTGTGTCAGGTGTATCTAATAGTATGGTCAAGGAGTGTAGGATCACAATGTTGATTAAGAAGATGGACATATCCAGGCTAATGGTCTATGCTCAGCAAATAAAGGAGTCTAAGAATAAGGAAAATGAGAGGGACAACAAGAGAGCTAGAAAGGGTATCTTTAAATTTTCCCAACCAAAGTCAGTGGGTGGAAATCGTTCCCAGTTCTACCCAAAATCCTCAGTTCCAGCTTCGTCCTTAGCCAACACTTCTATTCTAAAATTCAAAGACAGTAATAAAGATAGGGCATCAAGCCCTAAACCCTAGGGTAGTTTTATTAGTGCCCAAATAAATTCTCTTTGCCAGAAGTGTGGAAAAAACCATCAGGGTGTCTGCAGAGCTAGCAGTAATGTATGTTTCAGATATGGCAAGCTAGGCCATAGAGTCAGACAATGTCCTCAGATGGGTTCGTAGAGTCAACATTATTATACCCCATCATAGTTCGGTCACTCAAATCAGCAGGGTGCCACTTCCAGTGCCACAAGTGGGCAACGCCTAAATAGACTATATGCACTTCAATCCTGACAGGATCAAGAAATTTATCCTAATGTGGTCACTGGTAAATTACAAATTTATCATTTATATGTTTATGCTTTGCTAGATCCAGGAGCTGCTTTGTCCTTGGTAACTCCTTATATAGTCATTGACTTTGGAGTCAGTCCTAAAATCCTTGCAGAGCCCTTCTCAGTCTCTAACCCAGTAGGTAAATCCATCATAGCCTGATGGGTATACAAGAACTGTCCAGTTATGGTATCTCAAAAAGTTACCTCAGTAGACTTAGTAGAGCTAAAGATGACAGATTTTGATGTCATTATCGGCATGGACTAGATTCATTTATGCTATGCTTTAGTTGAAAACAGAAACAAAATAACCTAATTTTAGTTTTAGAATGAATCTGTCCTAGAGTGGAGGGGTAGTACTTGTCCTAGAGTGGAGGGGTAGTACTTCAGCACTTAGGGATCATCTAATTTCTAACCTTAGAGCGAGAAAAATGATATCTAAGGGATGTGTTTGCCATCTTATTCGAGTTAAGGATTCTAGTTATGAAACTCTCAGTCTTCAGTCAGTTCCACTAGCATGTGAATTTCCAGATGTGTTTCTCAATGATCTTCCCGGAGTTTCTCTCGAAAGAGAAATTGACTTTAGACTCAACCTTCTTCCAGATACTAAGCCCATCTCTACCACCCTATACAGAATGGCCATAGCAAAACTTGAAGAACTAAAAAAAACAATTGACGGATCTCCTAGATAAGGGATTCATCATACCTAGTGTATCCCCTTGGGGTGCACCAATTCTATTCATACATAAGAAAGAAGGTTCCCTCAGAATATGTATAGACTACCGTCAGTTGAATAAGGTCACGGCCAAGAACAAGTATCCACTTCCCAAAATTGATGACTTGTTTGACCAACTTCTGGGTGCAAGTTACTTTTTTAAGATAGAACTCAGATCAGGCTATTATCAGCTCAGAGTAAAAGAATGTAACATTTTGAAAACATCTTTCAAAACTCAGTGTGGTCACTTTAAATTTCTAGTTATGCCATTTGATATTACCAATGCCCCAGCAGCCTTTATAGACTTGATGAACTATGTGTTTAAGTAGTAATAGGATATGTTCATCATAGTCTTCATTGATGACATTCTTATCTACTCCCATAGTGAGCATAATCATGCAAACTATCTCAAAATAGTGTTACAGACTCTTAGAGCCCATCAGTTGTTCACCAAATTCAGTAAGTGAGAATTTTGGCTAAGGTTTGCAGCTTTTATTGGTCATATCATTTCTGCTGATGGCATTAGAGTTGATCCCCAAAAGACCAAAGCGGTGAGAAACTAGCCCAGACCTATCTCTCCATTAGATATTAGGAGTTTCTTAGGTTTGGCTGGCTATTATTGATAATTTGTTGAGGTATTTTCATCTATTGCACCTCCTATGTCCAGATTGACTTATCAGAAAGTCAAATTCTAGTGGTCAGATTCTTGTGAGAAGAGTTTTAAGGAGTTAAAGACTCAACTTACTACAACTCCAGTCTTGACTTTACCAGATAGTTTAGATGGCTTTGTTGTGTATTGTGATTCTTCCAGAGTTGGTTTGGGGTTTGTTTTGATGCAGAGAGGTAAGGTCACAGCCTATGCCTCTAGACAGCTTAAGCCATATAAAAATAACTACCCCACTCATGATCCTGAGTTAGCAGCTGTAGTGTTTGCCTTAAAGATTTGGAGGCACTGTTTGTATGGGGTGCATTTTGATGTGTTCACAGACCATAAAAGCTTGCAATATGTTTTTTCTTATAAAGACCTGAACCTACGTCAAAGGTGATGGTTAGAGTTGTTGAAAGACTACGACATGAGTGTTCTGTATCATTTTAGAAAGGCCAATGTAGTGGCTGATGCTCTCAGTAGGATTTCCATGGGTAGTGTTGCTTACGTGGAGGATGGTAAGAAGAAGTTAACACAGGAAGTTCATCAGTTTTCCAGACTAGGTGTACACTTAGTCGATATAGGAGAGGGTAGTGTGTGGGTGCAGAATAGTTCAGAATCATCTCTGTTTTCCAAAGTAAAGGAAAAGAAGGACAGAGATCCCAATCTAGTTAAGCTGAAACAGTCAGTCAGAGATTAGAAAGTAGAGGTTTTCTCCTAAGCGAGAGATTATGAGTTACGCTTCTAAAGTAGACTATGTGTACCAGGTGTAGTTGAATTGAGGCATTGAATTATTGTAGAAGCACATAGTGCATGCTAATCGATCCATCCAGGGGCCACTAAGATATACCATGACTTGCGGGAAGTCTATTGGTGGAGTAGGAAGAAGAGAGACATTGCAGAGTTTGTAGTGAAGTGCTCAACATGTCAGCAGGTTAAGATTGAGCATTAGAAGCCTAGTGGGTCCATGCAGGAGTTCAGTATTCCCATATGGAAATAGGAAGAAGTGAACATAGACTTTGTGATGGGTTTGCCTCGTACCCGTCGTCAGCATGATTTGATTTGGGTCATTATAGATAGAATGACTAAATTAGCTCATTTATTGTCGTTCTATACCTCTTATTTAGCTGAGGATTATGACAAGATCTATGTTAGAGAGTTAGTTAGATTGCATAGAGATCCGTTATCTATTATTTCTGATAGAGGTACACAGTTCACCTCTTATTTATGGAAATCCTTCCAAAAGGGTCTAGGTACCCAAGTTCACCTCAGCAAAACCTTCCACCCTCAGACAGATGGTCAAGCAAAAAAACCATTCAGACTTTGGAAGATATGTTAAGAGCACGTGCCATTGACTTTAAGGATAGTTGGGATGACCACTTGTCCTTGATCGAGTTTGCATATAATAACGGTTATCATTCCAGCATTTAGATGGCTCCATTTTAGGCGCTCTATGAGAGGAGATATAGATCTCCTATTGGTTGGTTTGAAGTGGGGGAGGTTGTAGTGGTAGGAACTAATTTGGTATTTGATACCTTAGAAAAAGTTTAGTTAATCAAGGAAAGGCTTAAGACATCTCAGAGCCGACCAAAATCGTATATCGATGTGCTCAAAAAGGATCTCAAGTTTAAGATTGTGGATTATGTGTATTACAAAATCTCTCTTATGAAAGGAGTGAAAAGGTTTGGAAAGAAGGGGAAGCTCAGTCAATGATATGTCGGTGCTTACTGGATTCTTAGCCGTTTTAGAAAGGTAGCTTATGAGCTTGAGTTGCCTTCAGACCTAGCTTCAGTACATTCAGTATTTTATGTCTCCTTGATAAAGAAATGAATAGGTGACCTAGCAGTCGTAGTCCCTATAGAGGGCGTAGATGTTCAAAATATCCTTTCTTATAAAGAGATTCTAGCTAAAATTCTTGATCATCAGGTTTACAGACTGAGGAACAAAGAATTTTCTCTAGTCAAAGTTCATTGGCGGAATCAGTCTGTTAAGGGATATACTTGGGAAGAAAAAGCATATATGTAGACCAAGTATCTTCACCTCTTCTCCACAAACTCAGACTCAGCTCAAGGTAACAGTTTTCCTTAAATTTAATCAATTCCATGTTCAGATCTCTTTTATGAGTCTGACATCAGTCCAGTTGCATATCATTCTTATATCATGCATATCTTCATGAAATAGCTCAATCGTATGTCATGCCTTAAAAATTTAGTCATGAATCACTTATACATGTTCAGTATGATAATTCAATGTATTATTAGTTTTAGCCATGGAATCATGCTTCAGTTATGCATGTTCAGGGAGAAACTTCCTTATATAAGTAGCCTCTATCATGAAATCATGTTTCATTTATGCATGTCCAATATGTAAATTCAGTGTATCAGTATTCCTAGCTCAGTTAGTCTTATTCGAGGATGAATGTTCCCAAGGGGGAGATTTTGTAAGACCCCGCAAAATACTAAGCTTAATTCAGTCCTTTAAAGCTTGATAAGGGGCCCCAGACTTAGAGAATTTTAGCTACGTACCAAGACTTAGAATCATTTTATCCTTCGAAATTGGAGGATTTTATTTCCGACCTTCCCAACCTAGGAATGCCAATTTTTAAATTGATTCATGATCAGAGTCACTTGTAGGTCATCTCAGGTGAGTTTCTGATTTTTTGGACTAGTGTAAGGGCGAGCTTGGATGCCCAAAATAGTATGGGGTCACGATAGCCCCGCATCATGAGGGCCAATCAGCCCATCTAAGGGTCGCACCGCAATGAGTGCTTGACCCGAGCAGGGGTCGCATCGCGATGGTTACTTGACCCAAGCATGGGTCTTGATGAGAGGGGGACCCTATTCAGCATTATTTTATATGTGTTGTTCGGGAAAATAGGTCATTTTCCCCACCCTTATTCAACCTTTACACAAAATTAATTACTTTATAGGGAAAAATCTTATTCATTATTCATAAACTCTCTCAAGAACAAGCCTTAGATTCATCTAGCTCAAGAATCAAGTCTCAATAACTCACCAACATCTTCTCGAAATTAGTAATCAAGGTATGTTGGATTTTCATTCATGGTTCCTTTTACCCATGAAGTCCTAAACCCTTTTCAAAATGTCAAGCTAATAGTTTCATGAATTACATGTATGAATTGGGTTATTTACATGTTCATGTTTGTTGTGTGGGTTTTGAATTCAAGATTTAATTGGAGTTTTCATTTATGTAAGAGATTATGTATGTAATGGTTGTAATCCCAATATCAAAACCCTTGAATTGTGAATTAATGATTGTATTCATGATGCAACAATATATTATTCATACCCAAGTACAAGATTATGCCTCCTAGTTGTTTGACAAAATGCTTAATTGTGTTAATTGTGCATTTGTGATCCCTTGGTGATCCTAGTGTTGAAATCATGTCATTATAACATGTTTTAGTTCCTATTATGCTAAACCTATGCCTTGTAAGTTCATGTTAAAATGCCTATGTGAATTCAAGTAGTGTATTTATGACATGTTAGCATGTATTCCTATTTATGGACAAGTTCATGACTTCCAAGTGCTTGATGAAATGCCTCGTTGATTACATTGTGAATAGTTGACTATTTCCATATTCTATTAGCATAGATGCTATCTAGTCATGGGGGTATTTAATACCTGACAATATAGATGTTTACATAGAATTACAGTAGCTACAGGATAGCCTTAGAAATGTCATGAGTAGTAGAATTCCGTCAGTTAACAGAACTAAGTAATATTCCGTCGGTTAGCGGAACCCATTGAACTCAGTTCATTTCGGTTAGACAATACGATCAGTAATAGTTCAGTCAAGCCTAGTACAGTCCAGAGATCAATTCAGTGTATATTCAGTTGGGAGTAGGAATTAGCACCGAGCGAACCCAGGGATGGGGTCATTCCTGCCACCATAGGGTTTCACCCTTAGTAGCAGTCCCTACATTACAGAACTACATAGCCAGCATAGTTTGAGATATATTCCTTCCAGACTAGGGTTAATAGATCTCATATGAGTTTTTTTGCCAGTGACAGTTGACGAAAGTGCTTCCTATCTGAGAGGGTTAACTCACAACTTTTTCTTTACCCATGGCACGATACTGACACCCTTCCAACTGAGGTCACAGGTTAGACCCCAAACCAATATATACTCAGGTTATGTCAATTAGATGAACACTCTCAGAGTTTTAGTTTCATTTTCAGTTTTCAGTAGAGAACTCAGTTCAGTTTTATAATGTCAGGACTGTCAGACACAATCAATCAAAATTAGTAACTCAGTTATCAGTAACTTCAGATATCAGTTACTCAGTTATTAGAACTCAGTACTTAGCTTCAGAAGAGCTCAGTTACAGTATTTATATATATACATAGTATTGCATGCTCAGTATTTATAGTAGTTTCAGTTATCCATGTACTTCATAGTCAGTTACTCTATATCATTCAGTCAATTATTGTTCATGCATATGAACCCCTGAATTCAACCTTACCTCATCTAGCATACCAGTATAGTCAAAGTACTAACACATACTTTTATTTTGCACTATGATGTCTTGTATCATAGGTTCAGCCACGCTAGCTCCAAACCGCACTTAGCAGCCCAGACTTTCAGCAACAAATTTAGTGGTGAGTCCTCATATTTTGAGGATAGTTTTATCATTTTAGTATTTCAGTTTATCAGTACTTTCAGTAGTTGGAGTTAGTTGGGGACTTGTCCCATCAACTCTATATTCAGACAGTCAAAGGCTTTTAGACTAGAGTATTTTAGATGTTCAGTTTTCAGTTTATTATCAGTATTTGATATGGTTGTGAACCTTATGGAAGATTTAGCTTAATTTTTGCATTACTTTATTACTATTATTCAGTGATTGCAACAGGTACCTGTCATGGGTTAGCTTGTAGTTCCTTGGGATTATAAGCACCGTGTGGCACCTGGGGTGCAGACTCGAGGCGTTACACTTACTTTTCTTTTCCACACACTTGCTCAAATTTCAACTATTTCCCTTCTACACACTTCCTTCAAACTCATTTTCTCCAATTCACCCCTTATAATAGCCATCCTTAACCTAGGTGATTTGCCAAAGTTGAGGTGCACAATGTCTAAAGGATGACCAAGGCCAAAATAGGTTCATTGTAAGGAAAACTGGAAGTCGATAGGTATAATAAAAAAATTTGGTCTATCAAGGCTCAAAGATTTTGATCGAACGGATTCATTCATTTTGTTAGGGCATTTTAGGCTTAACTTGACTCACACAAAAATGGCCTATGAGTCACTTCCTACTTGACTATCTTAGACCTTAGAAAAAGCAATCCGGCAAGTTATAGATTCTGATACATTAGGAACTCAGTATACCTCACACGCACTTGCATAGGTTACACTACTACGTACCAGTTATCCAACTATGCAACTGTTTACCTCTAATTATTCTATCCCTAATTATTAATGCCATTTTCAGATTCACAACAATCTCACACAAGTATACATATCACGCAGCAAAACAAAGAATTTTTGTAGGGGTAAATTTTTAACACAATTTCATTAAACACAGATCTCAACAGAATCATTTCAAATCAGTAGTGTTTCACAAACCACAAATCAAATTTCAGCATCAAAAATCAAAAACAATATTTTCATTATAAATGAAAATTTTCAAAATCCTCAAAATCACTATAAAAATAATCTGCTACCCTAGGTGCGTTGATTTTCTCCCTATATAAGATGTCCATATCAAATCTACAAGTCATAACAAACTTTCAGTTTTAGCTACTTATACTTTTTAGCTACTCCTAGATTTTTTGGAATAACCCCAACCCTCAACAAAAATTGATTCACAATCCTCAATTCCATAAAAATAAGTCAAGTGAGAAAGGAAAGTCATACCTAGGCACTCAAGGTGCTGGCACATCTACATCAGATTGGGACCTACTCTCATCAGCTATTGTACTATCAGTCGGGAATGAATCAACAACAATCAGGTCATAACGTCTACCCCCCTCATAATAAATAATTGGTGATCTCAATCCATTAGCTCCCAAGGCTATCTCATGGACCCGCTGCTCCCGGTCCTGCTCTTCTTAAATGCTCTCAACTCTAGCTCTCTTCCTAGCTGCTTTGTTTTTCCTTTTTTTTCTTTTCTTCTCACTTCTTTGCTCTTCAGTCTTCTCAACTGGTGCATCTGCTGGGACTGCCTAAATTTCAACCATGTTGATATTAGGAATTACTATCTTGAGTACAAGCTCATTAACCACCAGTGTCTCATAAAGTTCTATAACCATTTTCTTGATTTTTGTAACCTCAGATCTAATATCTAAAATATTGTTCGTCTGCCCATAACTCAACTATCGAGTGATCCTCAACTTAAAAGCATCTAGGAACCCTTAAACCTATCTCTCTTATCTCTTAAATTGTGCATCGATTTAAGTTTTCACGCCTCCTTTCATATAACCTACCTTAGACTGGTCACAACCTCAACCCAAGGGGCCTGTGAAATAAGCATAACACTAGATGGCATAACTTGAGATCTGGGTGGCACGGATTTGACTGGTGGTGGGGCACTAGAAGTACCCACTACATCTATATGTGATCCCTCCATCAGTACACCTTCCTCAATAGCCTCAGCTACAATAGTGGTATCAACTTAACTATCTTACGGGAACAAACCTTTCAAAATATTTGTTTCCTTTCGACCCAATAAGTTTGTCGCATATCTAATCAGGACTAAGTCTGTAGTTCTCCTGGTGTCGATTATCTCATCTATCCCAAGGAGTTCCAGCACTTTCACAGCTAAACATATCTATGTGATCATACAGAGGTAGGCCAACAATGCCTTCTTTCCCTAACTACCCTATCCCTTATCTCTCATGATAAAAGTTATACTAAATTAAACTCATAGCCGAGCATGAAATTCGCTATCATATCTGCCCCGATCGAGCTCAAAACATCATCACCAGTGGTTAGACACAGCCTATGTCAGCCCAAAGTCCACCAAGCCATGCCCTCAAAGTTGAGGGTACTCTTTATTATCTTCTGTGAGACCACCCCAGGGCCTCCTACAATCCACACAATGTTTTTCTCATTCGAGGCTATACACTTTGCTATCCATCTAAAAATTACCATTTTGTCCTCAGAACCCAATGTCATCTTGGTTATCTTTCTCATCTCCTCCATTCTGTAGTCCATCTCACATGTGTTGAATGAAGCCTAATACTCTAGTATTTATAGGAGTCTTCCAATAGTCCATGGGGAAATATCAACCCATACACCACGAATTATTAGGGAAGTAATAGGCTCACCACCCTTCCACAGTTGACCCTGTGGGTATTGTCTCTGAAATTCACCCTTATATGTTGTATAAAATTGATACATGAGGACCTCACTATATTTTTTGGGTGCCTTTGTAATCCACTTAAATCTATACTACCGGAAACACTCTTGAAAACCCAATAACTCAGACATCCCGGTAGTAGTCAATCTTCTCTTAGTATATAGTACTCTTCTGATCTTGCCACCCAGAAGTCGAAATAACTCACTATTATATGCATTATACATTTTGGGGTACCCGCATCATTCAATGATGGCACCAGTGTAGTGGTAAATGCAAGTGGGGAGTTTTGTTGGTCTATTGGGGTTGCATCTACTCTTCTGATCCCTGATCTTCTTCAGAACTAGCCTCTACTAAACTGATTCAACATCATCATTATTGTTAGCAGTATATGGTTTATGGGGAGGAGAAATAGTAGGACTCTCTCCTAAGGCCTTTAGGGGGTAATTATGACTCTTGGGGAACCACTTTCTTCCCCTTCTCTTTCTTAGCTGCCTTTCCCTTTGGTGCAGCTTTCCTCGTGGAGGTTTACTCATATAATTCACCGTAGCTATATGTAGACACCACAAACTCAGAATCGCTAGACTTCGCACTAGCAACCGATGCTTGCTTAGTTACATTCTTATCTTGTCTAGATTAGGAAGTGTTCTTTGGAGGCATAGTTCTTGGAATTATACCTTTATTAGTAAGCAAGAAAAGAAACGAAAACAAAAATTTGAAACTAAATTTTAATATGTATTCCTGGTCAAAGTATGAGTTGTGGGTACTGGTCGTACCTATTGGCTACGACTCATACGGACGAGTCGTATCTTATACTATGCATGTCATTTGTTCACAGGTCAACTTATGAATCCTCCAAACCAGTTGTACCAGCAATGTATGACTCATTAGAAACAATCATAAGCATATCAAACACATTTATTCTAACTTAAATCCTTGCAGGTAGGTACGATTCTTAATGTACAAGTCGTATGGCCTGAGTACGACTCACATGGTTGAGTCGTATCCATTCCAGAACCTTAAAATTGTTAGTATAGTCTAGCCCTATCCATTCCAGAACCTTAAAACTATTAGATTTCCATATTGTTTATGGGTAAGAGTCCCATTACGATTTCTGTACCGGTGGGTATAAGTTGTAAAAGGTCTCGTATCCACTACAACGTAGAAGTCTAACTTTAAAGTTTGAATCCAAAGAAATTTCCCAAAATACCCACTATAATTTTTAGCAATATCAATCATTTTAGGCTACCCATGAAATAAAATCCATTTCCAAAAACCTTGTTATACCCCCAATTCCTATTTTTCAACAAGAACACATAAATTAAGGTACCAACAACTAAACAATTGTGTAGATTATACTCAAACCAAGTTCAGAGTATCAAACATCACTTAATTCAACTTGAAAAGTAAAGAGCTGAGGTTCACAACTTGGTGTTTGAAGATAATGAATTCTTGTTTTTAAATTTTATTTTCTCCTAAATTCGAATTCAACTCAAGAAGAATGAAAATTTTGAATTTGATAGTAGTTTAATCAAGTTGATAACATGTTTTTTTATGGAATAAATCTTGAATTTTAGGAAAAATTTGAATTAGGTACGAGTTTGGTCTATTGGGTGCCCATAGAGTGCCCCTTTTTCTTTTTTAATTTAAGATATGGGTAAGGTTAACCCGTGAGCTAACCTGGTAATCATAGGTATGAGTTGTGTATACGACTCATACCCAGGCTTATGGGTCATTTCATTGACTCGTATAGACCTAGAACTTTATATGGGTTCTGGAGTGGGTATGACTCAAGGTGATGAGTCGTACCTTGAGGGTAGACTCATTTTGAGAATTGTATCCATTCCAAAAACTTTTACCTAAATTTGATTTTTCTCCCATGTCAATACGACTCCTACTCATGAGTCATACCATCTAAATACGACTCATAAAGTATCTGTATGACTAAAATCTCTTCAACTTCTCTGGATATTTTTTTCCTTCCTTGTTCCTGCACATTAAACAAACATATTACTCTGTAAATGAATAATTCAAAAAATGGGTTGCCTCCCATGCAGCGGTTGATTTAACATTGAGGAACGACGGGGCTAAGTTGGATACTCAGATTTCACCAACTAGCCTCATGGGATGCTTCCCATTCAGCGCTTGATTTAATATCACAGTACGATGCAATTTCCTTAGCTACTTAGTCTTTACCAAGGGCAATTTCAACGACCTCATTTACATCTTCAATATTTCCCATATAGTTCTTCATACTTTGCCCTTTTATCTTGAACGGGGGCTCACCATACCTCTTTAATTCTAAAGAACCATAGGGATAAACTTTTATAATCGTGAATGGACAGTACCAACTTGACCTTACTTTACCTAGAAACAAATGAAGCTTGTACTTATAGAGCAACACCTGGTCACCCTTTTTAAATACTCTCTTCATAATCTTGCAGTTGTGATGCAGCTTCATCTTTTCTCTATAAAGTGCTAAACTTTCATATGCCCAGAGCTGGAATTTATCCAACTCATTGATCTTATTCAACCTTAGCTTGGCTGCATCTTTCCATTCTAGATTCAGTTTCTTTAATGCCTATAGTGCCTTATGTTCAAGCTCAATTGGAAAGTGTCAAGCTTTCCATACACTAGCTAATAAGGTGAAGCACCAATGGGGGTTTTGTAAGCTGTGCGGTAGGCCCATAATGTATCATCTACCTTTCTTGCCCAATCAGTCCTATTAGCACTCACAGTCTTACCAATATGGACTTGATTTCCCTATTGAAATCTCAACTTTTCCTCTAGTCTGTGGATGATAGGGTGTTTCCACCCTGTGTTTCACTCCATATTTTTCAAGTAAACTCTTGAATATATAATTGTAAAAATGTGACCCTCTATCACTAATAATAGCCTGTGGCATGCCAAATCGAGAAAAGATATTCTTTCTCAAAAATGCACTAATACTACGTGCTTCATTGTTAGGAAGCATAATTGCTTCCACCAATTTTGAAAAATAGTCAACAGCCACAAGTATATATTTCATGCCAAATGAACTCATGAAAGGAACTCATGAAAGGTCCCATGAAATCTATTCCCCATACATCATACAATTGCAATTCTAAAATAGGAGTCATAGGTAGTTCATTTCTTTTAGAAATAGTACCTTGTCATTGACATTGGTCATAAGCAGAAGTATAATCACGACCATCTTTGTAGATTATTGACCAATAATAGCCATATTATAGAATTTTATAAATTGTGCGGACCCCTTCATGATGGCCGCGATGAATGACAAGCCTCAAGTATGCTCATCATCTCTACCTCAGGTATACACCTATGAATGATTCCATCTACACAAATTTTGAATAAATAAGGTTCATCCCAGAAAAATTTCCTTACGATATGCATGAACCTATTTATTTGATGATATGAAAGATCTTCTGGGACTAGATCACTAGCTAAGTAATTTGCATAATCTGCAAACCATGGAATTAGATCTTAGGAAGCTACCAATATCTGTTCATCTGGAAAACTTTTATCAATATCCAACCCATTAGTAACCTTCTGCATAGCTTCGTCTTATAGTCTGGATAAGTGATCTATAACTTGACTTTTTGTTCCTTCTCTGCCCTTCACCTCAAAGTCAAATTCTTTCAACAACTACACCCACTAAATAAGCCTAGGCTTTATATATTTTTAGCCATCAGGTACCTCAGTACTGCTTGATCAGTATGTACAATCACCTTTGTCCCAATCAAGTCAGATCTAAACTTTTCAAAGGCAAAAACAACTGCCAATAACTCTTGCTATGTCATGGTATAGTTCTTTTGAGCAAGATTTAGTTCCTTACTATCATAGTAGATGGGATGAAGGATCTTTTCTTTCTGTAGGCCTAGTACAACCTCTAAGGCCAATCTGCTAGCTTCACACATAATCTCGAAAGGTAAGTACCAATCAGGAGACACGGTGAGTGGAGCAGTCACCAACTTCTGTTTTAGGCTTTCAAAAGCCTTCTTACATGTATCATCAAAATTAACTTTTACCTTCTTCTTAAGAAGCTTGCAAAGAGGATTAGAAATCTTCGAGAAATCCTTAATAAATCACCTATAAAAACCTGCATGCCCTAAAAAGCTTCTAATTCCCTTCATAGATATTGGGTAAGGTAATTTATCAATCACCTCAATCTTCACTCGATCAACCTCTATGCTTCTCTTTGAAATATTTTGCCCGAGCACAATTCCTTCTTTAAACATAAAATTACGCTTTTCCCAATTATGTGCCAAGTTGAATTCTTTACACTTTTGGAGAGCATTTGCCAAGTGCTTTAGGCAGTCTTCAAAACAATCACCAACAACCGAAAAATCATCTATGAACACTTCGATAGTGTCTTCTACCATATCAGAGAAAATTGACATCATATATCTCTGAAAGGTAGATGGAGCGTTGCATAGCCCAAATGGCATGTGCTTGAATGAAAAATTCCCATAAGTACATGTAAAATTTATCTTCTCTTAGTCCTCAGGGGAGATAGTGATCTGATTGTATCCTGATTACCCATCAAGAAAATAGTACCATCCTCTACCTGCTAACCTATCTAACATCTGATCCATGAAAGGCATAAGAAAATTTTCCTGCAGAGTCTACACATTAAATTTTCTATAATCCATGCACACTCTTCATCCACTGACCATCCTCATAGGCACTAGCTCATTCTTCTCATTAGGAATAACTGAAATTTCACCTTTCTTCAAAACTCATTGTACCGAACTGCCCCACTTACTAACAGCAATGGGATATACTACACCAATATTCAACTACTTGATTATTTCCTTCTTCACCACCTCCTTCATCAAAGGATTTAATCAACGTTGATGTTCAATAGATGGAACATAATCTGATTAAAGTTGTATTTTATGGGTACATGAATTAGGCAGAATACCCACAATATCTGCAATGGGCTATCCAATTGCCCTTTTGAATCTCTGTAATAATGATAATAATTCTTCTACTTATGACTACCTCAGATCAGCTACAATAATAACCATTAAGGTGTTGTTGGCCACAAAAAATGTATATCGTAAATGAGTTGGAAGGGCCTTCACCTCTAAAATCAATGGCTCTTTAATAGATGGACGAGCAGGTGGAGTAGTTCTATTTTTCAAATCTAAATCAAGCTTCTTTGGTGTATAATTATAAGAACCATTTCCATGCAGTTCGTACACCATCTCATCGTGCTCCACAATACCGCCACTATCAAAATTCATGATCACAGCTGCAAGAGCTTCAGCACCTAACCTTTCTTTAATAGGAACAACCGTATCAAAACCATTATCCAAAAGAGTAACTGCATTAACATCATGAAATAAGTTATCTCCTAATCATTCATACCAACCATAGATATAACTCTTAACTCATGAGGATACGGACAGGCTTCTTTTTTATTCTATCAGCCATCACTAGTCTTATGGTAGTTAGTTTCGAAGCTCCCAACCGCAACTGCTTGAATACGGCAAAGGGCATGAGGTTAATGCTAACCCCTAAATCACATAATGCTCGAGTGAAGTTGAAAGAACCAATAGTACAAGTATTATGAAAGTGATAGCATCCTCCTTCTTCTCTACCAAAAATATAGTAACTACAGCACTGCAATGATGAATATTATTGATTGGCTCATAGCTGACTGACCTCTTCTTGGTGATCAAATCCTCTATAAATTTTGCATATCATGGCATTTTATCCAATGTCTCTACAAGAGGTATGTTGACAGTCAACTCTTTTAACATAGCTAAAAAAAATTTATACTTACTTTCATCTTGTTTCTTTTTTCAGCCTTTGAGGAAAGGGAGAAGGGGATATTGAAATAGGCTTCAACACAGGCTCGGAAACTTTCTATTCTCCCATCTTCTACTTGATAATACTCTCTACATCTGATAATACTCTCTACATCTACAAACTCATAATAATTCTTTTGCTCATAAATGGTAGGTACAGGTGGGTCTACAGTGACTTTAACTCCTACTTACATGTTTTACCTGAGTGTATGACTCGTGTCCTTCATTCGTATCCACCTTGTACTTTAATCTTTCAAAGCTCTAAACACTGGTTTATGTACGCTTCCCTATACGAGTGTACTCAGACTTCCATCTCGCATACTTTTGAGACTTCAACTCTTGAGTAGTAGAACAGGTTCTATTATGCTTATGACTTCTCTATACAATTCGCATCTTAGATTATGACTTAGATACCTGATTTGTATCTTCCTCATACTTAGCTCAAGATTGGCTTTTGGTTCTATTGTGTATATGATTCAGCATACGAGTTGTATCGGATGTTTACAAATTAGAAGTTGACTCGTATCCTGATTAGAATTGGTCTTTTTCAGTTCTTTTTCTTCTCTTTTCATTCAAACACAGTTAAAGACCTATTTTACCTAAAATATACACCAAAGTGCATCATATCTAACAAAATATCTGAAGTTCATTCATAAATTTATGGTTTTAAGCATCGAAAGTGTAGTGTTTGTATGACACATCACTAGAGTACAACCACTAACCAACACACCACTATAGGCATCATTAATACATAGATTTTCCACCACCACTTTTTTAGTCTATTCAACCTTCAACAATCAATCATCTATAACCAACCAGCTTTTTAGTTATCACCTATGGACAAACTATACTTATTTAGCCTCACAATTAGCTTACAACTAGTTAAATTACTGATCCAACATACCTCAATCATTTAAAATCAATAACAACGAAGTATTATCATGATCAATCAAAGGGATGTGAATATTCGAGAAAACGTCTAATAACTCCATTCCCTCATCGACCCTACAACTATGGATCATTAGTTATAATTAAGTTATCTCACTGCAAGGACCCTAGCAATTCAATTATACCATTTCCAAGGAATACTATCAATCAATAACTATTATCATATAATAACCTTATGAACAATGTCAATAATAAATAGCAAAATGACAAGTCATTTTTGTAATTAATACATGGGTGACTATTTCTACTAATAAATAATCATAATTTCATGAAAACCTAGCAACTTAGTTCAACCATAATCTCACGATTTTCTCATCAACTATATATTATTATCAAAATGTAAGTAGTTACTCAATTAATAGTAAAAACCACTGAGTTTGATAAAGTCTAATATTTAAATATAAATGTTACCTCAACCGACAACATCATCCACATCAAATAATTAACTTTCATGTCAAGGGCTATCATAGTCACCCGTTCATTTACTAAGGTGACAATTCAATCATTAATTAAACCTTTAAGTTTTCACAAAATGTGGAGTCAAATTTTATTTTCTTAATTCACAATCATGAATTACCATAAAATTTTCTTACCACAATTCTCATTATCAAGCAACAATAGACCTTTTTCTACTGTACTTATTCATATACCAATCACTTGAAAGTTTATACCATTTTTCCTTACTATTTTATCAATGATAAGACCATGTCCAATATTTAGCATACTATTTCTTACTTAAATTACATAACATGAATTTCTTTAATTATTAACACATAAGCAAGTTATGACCTTTCACACTTAATAATATTTATAATAATTTAAATAACTATGATTGACATAAGCATCAAGCTCCATTAACCTTAAGTGCCAACTTAAACCTTTATGTTACTACCAATAATACAATCAACAATCATAGTCAAATTCCTTCACGCACCACACAACATTTGGAAACTTGTAACACTCACCTATCTCTGATTCAAAATTAATCAATCAACAACAAATCACAAACACATGAATTTAGAGAATTTCAAAATCAATAAATGATTCTTCCTATCTCATTAACACAACCTTTACTCGTGTACTTTATAACTCTGAGCTAGTTGTATAACCTGTTCTACATAGTCCTTACGGTTAGATATCAATTAGAACCTTTCTAGTTTCAATTTTTATTGCTTGTATCCTTTCAAGCAGAGTCAAGTGACATCTACTTGCCTAGTCAAGATCATAAGATACAAATTAGACTCAACCCATACAACAACTGAACAAGCACACGAGAGAAAAGGGTTAAAACCATCGACAGGCCCCTCAACTTGGCCCCATCTTTCACTTTGGCACCTCAAGTGGGCTTTGTTCACTTTTGACACCTCAAGTAGCTTACGGATATGTTATTTTGATACTTTTTATTGAGTCATTAGGACATGTGTTATATGAATTTTAAGCGTGTTTCAAGGGTATTTTTGTTATTTTTCATCTTTCTTCTTCACACTTTTAATCCTTTAATTTTCCACCATTTTTTTTCATTTTCTTAACACATCTATATGCTAATTTCTCCTTCATTGATCGAATTAACAGAGAAAAAAAAGAAATTTTAAACAAACAATCTTCCTTCTTTAATGAGAATTTTCTATTTGATTTTGTACTAGCAGTACTTCATTAGTGTTAGTAACTTGTTATGTTTAATTCTTTAATGTCATTATCAGACAAATGAACTACTGCTTCGCCGTACTTGTTACCCTTGAAGTGTTGGAACTTGATTTCCTATTGAGAAAAGTTTTAGAGATGGAGAACAGTATGAGTTCTTTGAATCATTTTAGCAAAAAAAAATCAAAAATAAGAATGGTAAAATCAAGAATTTTTGTTCTTTAAGAAACAAGAAATTAATAAATAAAAATAGTTGCTTTTAACAAACAATTATGGTTGATGTTTTCTTCTGTTGATTTTAATCATTCTTGTTTTTTAAAATGGGTTCCCTTCTTAAAATGGTTTTCTTTTATTTGATCGAATTAACAGAACAAAAGGCACATTTTATAGCTTTTATATAAAATTCATGAAACTTTTCATGTGTATCTGTCATCCTTAGAGAATGGGGAGGTATGTTTATCATCCGTAGAAAATTTAACCTCCATTAATAGAGGCTAATAAGGTTGGGTGGGTAAGACATAGTTGAGGCATTTTTGTAATTATTTGATCAAAAAAACGTGTATCATTGATTCATTGGACATAATTGCCATGTATTTTAGTCTTTTTTTAAAATAAAAAATTGTAAGTGCATATAGTTGTCACACCCCTTTTTTCACCAAAAAGATTTATTTTATTTTAAGTTTCAAAAAGGTTTTATTATTGTGTGACGAAAGATGAAAATTTGTTTTGAAAAGGATTCTTTTGTATTTAAACTCAGAGTCGCATCTTGACATAAATCGGGTGTGCCATGTCACCTTTGGAAATCCTTTTTCAAAATGATTTGACTCCTTAAAACTAGCCAACTAACAGAGATTTTGATTAAGAAATTCAGTTGATCGAGGGGAAGGTGTTAGGGACCCTTCGGTCCCATGGTTCGACCATAGTCGCTTCATGGAGTATATCGGCTAGTATGACACTATGAATGTATAAACTACATAAAACACATAAAAAAAGTCAAACAAACAAACAAAACAAAATAAGTCCAAAAATATAGTGCGCAGTCCAATTATTACAGTCCTAAATAAAAGATACAAAAATAAAACTATGCTAAACTACACTAGTCCTAAACTATGCTATACCCAATGCCTCGAACAATAATTACGATAATCCTACATCAACATAATACATCAGGTCATTCCCTGGTGAATAAATACAATGAGCCACGAGGCATTTCCCGTCTAAATGAATACATTTAATGAAATGCGATAAAAATGGAGAAATCACTCAATACAAACATTTGCACATTTGATAAAATCCTACGAGTTGCCTACCCCAAAACCTAAAATTTGCCTATCGATTTAATGGCCTAATCATGCAAATATCATTTTTAATAATATTCATATTTAAATCAAACTAAACCAACATCAATGAATCTACATCAATCCACGTTTACCTTTTTATCAATTTTTCATTTCTGTCCCCAAATTTAACACAAGGTTCTAACATAACAAGTCATGATTACTCTTTTCTATCAATCCACAACCATTATCAATGAAATCAAATAAAAGATCAAAATCACCAACATTCATATAATATCATGCTTCACACAAATCAATCGTGTATAATAAAATAAAAATAAGAAGAGATGGAATTGGACCTTCGATCAAGCTTTTATTGTTCAAATTTATGTAATTGGGATATGGTACCGAACTAGAAAAACCTCAAATCACCAACTCGATATCGAATTCAAACCCAAACTCAGTTTTTGCCAAAACCCAATCACAACTGGTATATTTCGAAGCTATGATGGACTATTATTATATTTTCCCGACATGTTTTGGAGTTGGTTATAATTTCTGATGTGTTGTCGGTGTTCCGATGAGTTTTTTCGAAACTTCAATGATGGTTTGGTACGAAATGGGCTCAATTTTGTGGATTTAGTCGCTAGATCGGGAATTTAATATGGGTTTTGGTTTTGTGACTGTCGGAATTGATTCGTCGGTGAAATGGTGTTTTTTGGCGACTTCTTGTAAAACCTCAACCTCTTTTTATAGTATTTTTCTTCCCAATATCCTCCTCTTGATCTATCTTACCTTCACTAATTTTTTTGATCACCTTTTTTGTTGTTTTCTCTATCTTCGATCGTCATTCTTTGTAACTTTGGTTCTTAATTGGGTGTGGTGTAGCTGTGCGTGTGTGAATTATTCTATGGATTGTTCATCTACGTATGTAAGTGTGGTAACTGGAATTGTGGAGTCCATGAGTATGTATATATGTGTATGTTAATATAATGGTGATTGTTTTTTGATTGTATGTGTATCTGTGTGGTGTGTATGGAATTGTGAGGAAGAAGCCCCTATCCAATGATGTATCTGTATGTATATAGCGTGTGTATCATATATTTTTTCGTCTTTTTTGAGAGAGTTTGTTACAAAAAATGGAATCAAACGTGAGACAGGGGTATGTGGGATATATGGGGTAGGGTGTGAGGTGGATAGGTTGTTATTTTGGTTAGGGTGAGGTGTAAAAATTGGGATATTTTTGTTAGGTTAGTTATTTTGTCTTTTTATAGAGAAATTATTAAATGAGGGAGGGTGTATGATAAAGTGAGGCAAAAAATGGATAAAAAATTGTTTTAGAGAGGGACAAAATTACGTGTCTACACTATGCCCCTCTTTAGATATAAACCAAAAATGTTTGCAAACAAAGAAGTAGACAACGATACGGAATTTTACCCTGACCATTATTCAAAGGTAGGAAACAGAAGGAAGGAATGCAACCGATCCTTGATTTTGGACATCCTACTTACCTAGATTATAAGGGAATCGAGTTACAAACTTCTCATAGGGTTTGAAAGGAAGTGGACTATACCGGGTTGGAGAGTCGAGTAAGGCCCTGTTGAGGTTACGGTCTGCAGCTCTTTCATTACATCAAAAATAAAAATTACATGTTAAAAAGATAACTGAAATTATAAAAATTCAATCTATGCAGCTTCTTTTGGACTCTTGATTTGAGTTTATAATGATTTCAAAATTTATAAAAGATATGTTCATCTTTGGGTTGAATTTGAGAATAGATTCTTTGTACATACAAAATTTGATGTTCGAGATGAACTCACAAATTGACCATATTCTGTTAGTGGTACTTCTGAACCTTGATCCCAAATTTGAAAATCTTCACCCTATTCTTCAGGCGAGCTCTTGACTTATAATTTCTTCACCTTGTTGCATGACTTTCAATTTCATCACCCTATTCAACAGGCGGGCTCCTGACTTGCCATTTCATCACCTTGTTCTTCATGCGGGCTCCTAATTTTCCATTTCATCACCCTGTTATTCAGGCAGGCTCTTGACTTTCAATTTCATCACCCTATTCTTAGGCGGGCTCCTAGCTTGCAATTTTATCACCCTGTTCTTAAAGTAGGCTCCTAACTTTCAATTTCATTACCCTATTTTTTAGGCAGGATCCTGACTTTCAATTTCATCACCCTATTTTTCAGATGGGCTCCTAAATTTCCATTTATTCACCTTGTTCTTCAGGTAGACTCTTAACTTTGAATTTTATCGCCCTGTTCTTTAGGCGGGCTCCTGACTTACAATTTCATCATCCTATTCTATAGGCGGGCTCCTAACATGCAATTTCATCACCCTATTCTTTAGGATGGCTCCTGACTTGCCATTTCATCACCTTTTTCTTTAGGTGGGCCCCTGACTTTCAATTGCATTATCCTGTTCTTTAGGTAGGCTCCTAACTTATAATTTTATCACCTTGTTCTTCAGGCGAGCTCCTGAAATCACAATAAAACTAGAATGAAAATTATACCATACAAAGATGTAATGCCCCGAGATCCCATCTCGTGACGTCACACGGTGCTTATAGAACCGAAGGGCTGTACACTGCATAATATCTAAAATAAATATGAAAATTGGCCATAAGGTTCAACACATCTGTACATACTCAAACTGGAAACTGAATACTAATACATCAATATCCGTCTAAAAAGCCTCTAAACTATCTGAACTATGGAGTTGATGGGACATATCCCCAACTAACTCCATCAACTGAAAATATAAACAAAATCCGATGTAATAATAGTAAATTGAGATTCTTCCTCGAAGGAAGAGGACTTACTGCTACTGCTGCTAACTGGGACTAAACTGCTGAGGAAACTCTGAATCCTATGCGTCTGAAACTATGGTGTCGAATAATACACCATAGCGCAAATACGTCAGTACAAAAATGTACCGAGTATGTAGAAGAGGTAAGGCTAAATACAATGGCTCATGCATGCACAATACGTAAATTTAATAGTCATAAAAACATCGCATGAGAACACATACATGAATGCACAGATCATAATCACAATCATCACAACTCTAGAGACTGGAACTCAGATACCACTTTCCTACAAACTGAACTCACTACTGACACTGAGATACTGAAGTACTGACTCATCTGATATTGATAATTAGGAAATATGGATGCAATTTCTTCAAGGAGTGGGTTCTAAAATCTCTAAACATACTGAGATTACAAGTATCTGAAGCTTCTGAAGTGGATAGCAACCCTATCTAATAAGTTGTCTTTGAGTCTATGGATAACAATACTTCTTCATAAATGATTTTAAGATCATCCTCTCTAGCAATGGATCTTCGAATTAGCAAGTAATCATACTTAATGGCCTGTATCTAACAGCCTTAAATTATATACACTGAACTGAGCTCTATCTTGAAGTCTGAGACTGATTCTGAAACTGAGACTATGGGAAGTAGTTACTTAACTGACATGCCCCTACTATCTATTAGGGGTCTAACCTTTACCCCCAGTTGGGAGGGTGTCAATACCGTGCCACAGGTAAATACCTTATCTTTATATGACCCTCATCTATCAGGTCCTCATACGAGAATGGTGGAGCCCTCATCTAACAGGTCAAGCTACCTCATCTACCCTTATCTAGCAGGTATGATATCTCAACCTACGCTTGCTATGTAGTTCTTGAGCACAAGGATTGCATCTAAGGATTACACCCTCTACTAGTAGGTGAGTCCCCATCCTTGAGCTCGCTAGGTGCTAGTTTCTACTCCCAACTAAAAGACACTTATTTGATTCTTAAATGAACTTAGACTGAGATAACTCTGATACTGGTTATATTTCTCAAGATATCTGACTGAGTTAAGTTGAGATTACTTAGTTTTGTATCTGACAAAAAGGTATCGAATCATAGCATCTAATGACGATGCAGAGCTTGAATAAATTATTCAAATCACTTCTGAGATTAGAATTGAATCACTTGAATACTATTAGATCTAAGCTGATTACTGGATAGAGGCTAGATTACTAGAGATACAGAGATTACAAAGATAACTGAGATTACAGAGCCTAATTAAACTCCGCACTTGTCTGATGATACATAGTTCTATAGTTCACTGAGTTCTGAGAATCATGGCTTGATTGAAACTATCGCAAAACTGACACAGGCTCTAGACAACAGCTCTATTGTCAGGTATAAATACCCCCAGGACTCGATAACATAAAAGTGAAACATAATTATTCTTACCATAACAATCATTCATAAATCAACACAAGCAATCATTCATGTATTATAGTAATCATACCTTAATCGTCACCATCATTAATGCATCATCACAATTATAAAAGGGTCGCTTTAACCATCTCAGGATATTAATCACATAATAATATAGAGGAAACATGCTACTAGATCATACTCCATTCAGCAAAGTTTTACCTCAACTATTTCATACCTATATCGACCTTAACATGTATTTGGATTTCACACCGCTTGGGAAACTTCATACTATCATGTCATAGCTTACTTAAAAATCACTTGGAATATATTAAAAACTTGACATATATCAAGGGGTACATAATGGGGAATTTACAACCATCACATCTCCACTCTATCACTAAGGTCCTTCAGCAAACACTAGACATGCATAGGTTCACACTTATTTGGGGATATCCTATTAGCATGGAATAATTTATTCACTTGGTTATTTTATCAAATACTAGGCATGCATAGACTAGCTCACAATTTGGGGCTTCCTATTCAACATAATATAATGGCCCCTATTCTTCTCCTAAGCTTTTATCAACCTATGGGAGACATACTCTACTAAATCAACCAATTCTACACTCAGAAGTCATGAACACATCAACAATTGTAACACATAATCGTATCTTAAAAGTCATTAGATCATGATTTAACTACAATTCTTAATTTATAGTCTCTTAGACATTTTATCATATATTATCATAGATTCATACAAACCACATAAGTATCCCATCTTGGAGGTCATTCAATATCAACAACAAGTACATAATCCATTTACTATACAAGTACCACATACTAAGGCCAAGGCTTGATAATCTTATAGACAAACATGAACCAAAACTCAATCATGGAAAGAACATCACTTTCAACTTACAAGAATCATTAAAATTTCATAAACATAAATCTTGGAGATTTAGAAAAAGGTACTTGATCTTCTTGGATGAAAGGGACCCAAGAATCGACATCTGCATACCTTGGGGAAACTATTTCTTGAAAGCCTTTGGAAGAATTCTTGATTTTTGCTCTTGATTCTCTCTAAATTTTTGGTGGAAGAAGAGAGAATTTTATATTTTGAAAACCCTAGTTTTTGGGTGAAAGAAGAGAAAAGAAATGAGGCCTTCAACCCTTAAGTGGGTATTTATAGAGGTTAGGGAAAGAGTGGAAAAGACCAAAATTTCCTTTAAAGAAAAGAGTTGAAAACTGCTGATCGGGGTCTGTGGCAGTCAATCTGATGGACCATCAAAGGGACTGACGGTCCACCAAGTCGTTCGTCACTAGAGTGACAAAACTGAGATATTTTACCTTGACGTGATGGTCGAAGTGATGGTCCATCAGGAATCTGACGGTCCCCCAGATCGTCTGTCACCCGAGGGTCAAGAATGAGCCATTCTATTTTGACCTGATGGACCCCTTAACGGTCCATCAACTTTTTGACGGTCCACTAATTTGACCGTCACTTGGGGGAAAGAAATGGGATATTCTTTCTTGGCTTGATGGACACTTGACGGTCCACCATGGACTTGGCGGTCCGCCAGGTCAACCGTTAAACCTGGGCGATTCCGATACCGTTTAGTAAAACAGCCATAACTCCCTCGTCCGATGTCAGATTTTTATGAAATTGGTATCGATGGAAATCTTATTCAATGATCTACATAAAATAAATTTGAAATTAGAGAAATACAACATGATTCAAAGTGTTTCATACTTGGGAAGATATTTCAGAAACTTTTTGACTCAGATATTTGTTTTTCCGAAAACGCTCTAAGGCTTAGACTAGTAGAGAACTTTGCGGGTATTACAAATATTATGGAAAAATAAGATTTCATTTTTCGGAAAAAGAAAGTCTTATTTAGATAGGAGGTTCCTAAAGTAAAGTTCCTAATAACAAGAATTAAATATTCTTTTTGCCCTAGTTCATCGTCAAAAGCTTTTACGGGTGTCAAACCCAATCACAATCACTTGCAACATTGCATAATGCAAAGATGAATCAAGATTATGATCAAGAAATGCACCTTTTGAGGATAAAGTTGAATGACTAAGACAAAACAATTCATCTCTTAAGAGTGAAAGTGAAAAGATGTGGTAAAAGTGCATCTTTTATGATTAACAACTCAAATTAGGAAGTGCACCTCCTAGCCATAAGACATGAAAGACCCAAATTAGAGAGTGTGTCTCTTAGGGGTACAAGATAATAAGTTTTACCATAATTGTGATTACTAAACCTGTACAACAACACTGCTCTTGCATTTGCAAAAATGAGGAATTGCACCTCTAGATATTTCCGCTTTGAAGCCTTTAATTAGAAGGTAGAAATTGTTCTTGTTTCATACAAAAAAAACTTGTGAGTTTAAACAGGGTGGTTGGCTTGAGGCTTTGGCTTTTGAAGTGATTTCTGTTGTACTTGCCCCATTAATTTTCTTTCAACTAATGACATATGTCATTGACTTATTGCACCATCAATCCAAACTCAGATTATTAAAGATGACTCAGAAAGAAACACAATATCTCCAATTTGCTATGTATCTCAGATGAATCTTTCGAGCCTCTGTATTTTCTTGATCCCCAAACTTGTATTCAGATAAAAATTTCTACTTGTCTTATTTCTATTTACAATCATGTTTTTTTCATGGACTGACCTTTTGTCTTGCTTTATGCAATTAGAGAAGTTGATAGCAAGTTTTGAAATCATTTATCACTTACTTTGACATGACTTGACTCAAAGACACGAGAAAAATTATTTTTTATTCGAATGAAAAACTCAAAAGGACAAAATAGAAATAAAAAAAAGAAAGAAAAGACATTGTTTATACCCTTTTTGAAAATAAAGAAAAGAAAAGATTTATCTGAAAAATGACGATTAATTCTAATGATTATGGCATGCATTTTCGATTAAGCTGCCTTATTTCTTCATTCAAACTTTCCATCAATTGTTGTTAAGTTAATGTCCTTGACACTGGGTTGCTTCCTTAGGTCAAGTGCACTTGTAAACCTTATTCGGCAAGTGACACCTTGAAAGGTTTTCTCCAATAAGCCTCTCTCATTCTTTTTTATCTTAGCTCACCAATGCTCTAACGTAATAAGACTCTCTTATTCTTATTCTTCTTAATTTACCATCGCCTTATGCTTTCCATAAGGGTTTTCACCAATAATCCTCTCTCATTTTTATTTCTCTTAACTTACCATCACCTTACTGTGCCTATGAGGGTTTTCACCAATAAGACTCTCTCATTTATATTTCTCTCTGGATTTCTTATGCTAAGGAAGAGAAGTAGTTCCCAGAATGCATCATCATATCCATTGGATGCTTAGCCTTAACATTCTTAAAGATTGATCTAAAGGTCTTTCTTTTGTTGTAACTTTGCTTTTGGATAAGGTTAGTAAAAAAGGAAGGCATGAGGCCCAAACGACACTTGAAGTGGGGTGGGACTTACAACTTTTGGAATCGACTCAAACAACAAAAATTAACTCATGGCCCAATTTATTTTGACTGGGTATCTCTACATTATTTATTTGGTTGGACCAAGCCCAGAGTAGGGAAACCTACATATCTCACCCTCAAGAGAGGAGAATCAAGTCACATGTAGTTCCGACAACTTGTTCCTTTGCTTGACTCTGTTTTTTTTGTTGACTTCTTTTTCTTTGAAACTTTTTTGGCTCTATTTTTTTGACACTCATCTTTTTTCTTCCTTTTTGACACATTTTTTCTCTCTTTTTTTGAAACTTTTTTGACTCTATTCTTTTGCTCGACACTTTTATTTTGAGTTTTGTTGATTCTATCTTGATTTCAAAAGAGTGGTATGAAATAAAATAGGACTAAAGCTCAAATGGGGTAAACAAAGGATGACACAATGTTTGGATAGTAGAATGAAATGCCTTCATCAGATCAATCCTTGAAAATGCAAGTACGCATTATGTAATATAAAGTGATAGATGAAGATCATTTGTGATACTTTAACTGAGCATGTGTACCACTTCTTTTTCTACACTTGTTAAATATACAACTCCACTTTTACTGTACATCCCTCACATTGAATGATCCATGCTTTCATGGAGCTAATTATCTTCTTATTTCTCTTGATATAGGGATCGCGCATCCACTATTTGACCTAATTGGGATATGTTTTTCAATTGATGACCAAGTTATTCTTGTGATTCTCAAAATAATTACCTTAATTTTGAAAGAAGGCTTCAACGTGGTCACCAAATATGTCAACACTCTATCAATCTCTCAAATGCTTTTTCTAACATTAGCTTGTTGATTCAAAGTTCATGCTTAAACTGGATTTTGAGATCTAACTAAAAATTCTATCACCAATTCATATCACTAGAACCAACATAAATGAACTGTGTAAAGAAGACAAACAAACAACTTAAAATAAGACAAACAACAAGGACACCACATTCTATTAAAAAAAGATAGAAGGATTTAAAAAAAATGACAAAAACAAAACAAGATAGATTTTGAACTACAACCCTAAAATAGTTTAGAAAATGGAAAGAAAAACAAAACAAACTACCTACAATCCTACCAATTAAGGAAAGGAGTGACTTCCTAATCGTTGAGCTTGACATCTTATCCACTGGTTTGCATATCAACATGACTAGAGCTTCTACCGCTATCCAACATATTTTCTTTAACACATAAGTTCTGGATCCCCATGATTAAGTCATTTCTTCCCACGTATTGTGAATTATCATGTGTTGGTGAGGGATTCTGTGTGATGCTCGTAATGTCAATATTTTGCACTACAATTATTCTTGAATTATCCTTTCTATTTCTCTTTTCAAAGAACAAAAATCCTTAATACTTTGACCCTGAACATCAGAATGATATGCACATCGTATCTTAGGATCAAAATTTCTTGAATGCAGGTTTGGACTATACCCAAGGAGAGGAGTGATCATGCCCCATTGTACTAATATCTAGTACAGACTGGCATATGATTCTCTAATTGGCTTAAAACTATCCCTAGGCTTCTGCCTCTTTTTATTATTTGACTTGGATCAAACATCGGGCCTAGAAGGGCTTTGATATGTTTGTTGAGTTAGATAATGACTCTGAGAAATTGGTGCACACCATTATGAGTAAGAAGTCGGTTAAACATATGGTTGTGCACTATATAATGGGTATGGATATAGGAAAATGAAGTATAATGGATTTTGGGAGTGATTATATGGAGCTTGGATATGAACTTAGGCTTGATACTGAGGGTAATGATAATGTGTTCATCTTAGATGTGCCCGTTGTCCAACTACAATAGCAGTTGTATCTTCCTTATTCTTCTTCCCTCCAGTTTCTCTTAATTGATTACAATATCGTCCCAAATATTTCATAGAATCCTCATGTTCATTATGCTTCTCAAATTTTGATATCTCAAAGCTTTTAGAAAGTTTAACACTTGAAGACATGCCCCAGTCTTTTTATGAAACATTTTTTTTACCCGCAAGTCCTTTACGAACTTTTCATAGTATTTTCTACACTTTTTATTTTTTCAACCATTTTCGCTAGCTTTTTTGGCATGCTAGGCTTCTTGTTAAGAAATTTTGGTGGTCCAGTTTACTTAAAAGTAGGCTTAGGAGTATAGCAATGGTCATAAAGAGTAATGAACATGGGTTTGCTAGCAACATAGGGAAACACAACCATTGGCCGGATAGCCAACGTGGAAGTCTCAGTAGAAGGTTGAGCAACAAAAGCACAGACAATATGTGGTGCTGTTAATGTGGTAAATTTATACTGAAGAGCTAGAGAATAAGTGATGGAAGCATTGGGATGCTTTTGGCTGGGAATAAATTCTAAGGCATGTTGTGGTGCATCAACAACATTAGAAAATGGAGCTTGCAATTGTGAATGAAACCTCAAGGTATTTGTGGGGTCAATAGTGGGAAATGGAGGAGGAGGCAGCTCACTGGTCCAAGCACGATACATTCCCATCATTTGTTTTCTTAATCTCACAATCTCTTACTTTAAATTATCATTTTTTGACTCTTTGTTTGATCCATGATGTCACTCTCTATATCCTTGTTAGATATAACTAACCCTTCCTTGGATTTGGTGTGATGTGAAAGACCAGCTACAATGTCACAATGCCACAAACCAACCACCTTAAACTAACTGAACATGAGATAACAAACGTGTTAGAGTTCAATACTTTCTCAAATCTTTTTATTTTTCCTTTTCTCTGGAAAAGATCACCGAACCCAAGAATAGCGCCCACGTATCTCACCCCCAAGAGGGGAGCATCAGGTGTGCATAGTTAGTGAAGTTTGACCACAAAAGGACCAATAAATCTCTTTTTTTTTTAAACATTTGACAAAAATCTTTCTTGCATTTTTCAAGTTCAAATCCCTATACAAAATGAAACCTATGATTACCAAAGAAAAATCTTTTTGGATTTTTGATTTTTAACTTCATACGAAAATGAAACTTAAAGCTATTAAAGAAATTTTTTTTGTGGTTTTCTTTTAAAGATGTATTTGAAACACCTCTTCTATGTGGAGAGTGAAGAAAATGTTTTTGGATTTTTCTTAAATAAGATCACTGAAACCATGTAGGGTTGCCTACGTATCTCACTCTAGCAAGAGGAAAATCAGGTGTGCCTAGTTCGTTCAAATTGAAAAATTACAGATTAAATAACAAACTAAACATTAACTTAAGAGACACGACCAAAGACAGATGATAAAAAATGTCAATAAAATCTTTTTAAAGTTTTTATTTTGATACAGCACACAAAACTGACACCAACAACTATAAAAGAAAAATATTTTTTGGTATTTTAGTCACATGAATGTACAAAACTTCTGCCGTCTTGTTTTGGATCTTTCTTATATAGAAAGCTCCTATTGGAAAAAATATTTTTGAAGTTTTTAAATTATGAATGCTTGATAAAGAACCAAAAGGAAAAATCTTTTTGATATTTTTGGCTTTTTTGAGAAAATGACTGCAAAGGGTAAAAATCTTTTTGAATTTTTGGATTATGGATAAAAAAAACAAAAAGAACTTAAAAAACTATGGAAATATTTTCTTTACTCACTTTTTTAATCTCTTTTTCAACCTTTCCTTTCCTACACACTTTCTTTAATTCTAGCACATGTTTTCCTCCCAAATCTATCCATCAAATGACCTTGTTACCCTCAAAGATGCAACAATTAGCACGTAAGGATGTTTAAGGGGTGAGTCTCTTACAAAGGACCAAGTGAGGCTCGTTAGGTCTCAATATGATGTAGATAAGCATGAACTAAAGGGTAACCTAGGCTGGGATCCACTAACATGACTATTTGGGGGAGCGTATGGTCAATAGTGGCTACAATAGCTTTCCACCTAGTCCATTCACCCAACGGCTCTCCCTCCTAGAATAAGGGTGACTCAACTAGAGGTCGTGCACACCTGTGTACTACGAAACTTGTTGCAAAAAAATGACTCGAGTAATGCATATGATGCAAGATATAAAGCGGTTACACATAACAGAAAAACTATAAACACATAGCACATAAGCATTCAACAATGCTAAAACAATAACACAAACAACATATATACACCCATAGTGTTAAACTAAGTCGATACAACTCAAAAAAATAAGATCGAATTCTTGAAATTTCCCAACAGAGTCGCCAAATCTGTCACACCCCTTTTTTACACCAAAAAGATTGATTTTATTTGAAGTTTCAAAAAGGTTTTATTATCGAGTGACAAAAGATAAAAATTTATTTTGAAAAGGATGCTTTTGCATTTAAACTCAGAATCGTTACTTGGCATAAATTGGGTATGCCAAGTCAACTTTGAAATTCCTTTTTTAAAATGATTTGACTATTTAAAACTGATCCACAAATAAATATTTTTGTAAAGGAATTCTATTGACCGAGGGGAAGGTGTTAGGCACCTCTCAGTCCCGTGGTTCGACCACAGTTGCTTCGTAGAGTATATCAGCTAGTATGATCTAGGAATGTATAAACAACATAAAACACACAGAACAATCAATAAAACAAACAAAAAAAAAGTCCAAAAATATAGAGTCCAGTTCAATTATTACAATCTAAAATAAAAGATACTGAAATAAAATATAATACCCCGAGAAATTTTTTGTTGAAATTTTATGCGTAAATGTGTTGGGTTCTATCTTCTAGAATGAATTATAAATTTTTCCATGTGGAATGTCTTAGATTATGACCCATCATTGCGTAGAGTATCTAATAAGCTTTCTAACTATATGTGGATTATCCAAAATGGACACCCGAGCCATGAGTTATGAATACTCCGATCGAACTGTGAATAGTGATGAACAGTAAAACGTGCAGAAAAAAGTACTGAGTCCTAGCGTATTTTTGCACCAAATTTAAATGATCATAAATCGTTCTACATAATGATATGGGTGATCTACTATATATCAACGAAAATATCTACGAGTCCTCTTTCCAATGAAATTGGTTTCATCCAATTTGTCTATCGGAGCAAAAAGTTATGGTCGATCTACTTCAACCTACCAAAAGCAAATTTTTGGGTCAAATTCAAATGATTATAACTCCTCGTACACAATGATCTGGGTGAGATACTATATATCAATGGAAAGATATGAGAGTACTCTTTCTAATGAAATTAGTTTTATCAGATTTGGATATTGGAGTAAAACGTTATGGTTGATCTACTTTAGGCTATCAAAATAGTCCACCAAAGAATAGATTCGAGAATTATTTGATTTTTAGGATCGTTTTGTTCATTTTCCCTCACCCAAAATCTATCCAAACCCTATATTAAATCCTATTAGAACCATAATATGTTATATTTCATCAAATTCCCTCAAAAAGAAAACCCTAAGCTCCTACATCCAACTTTAAAAACCTCCAAAGTTCACCATTAATTCTGCAAAGATTCCAAGTTCCAAGTTCAAGAACTCCAAGAACCATCATTCAAAGGCACGATTAATATCTCAAAAATAAGTATCGATCTAAAGTTCATCATTCAAGATATGTGGGGTTTTTCAACAAGAACTCTCTTTCGTTCCTGTGCCCAAAAGTAATTTTCTTCACAAAGGCATGATTTTTATTTGACTTTTATGAATTTGAAGCATGAACCCATGTCTTATGATTATGATTATGAAATCTTGATTTTTATGATTTTGTAAGATTAATTTACATGTGTGGAGATATAAAGCATGAATCTTGAACGATATTTATCATGATTTTGATATTTGGGTCATGAATCCCCATTGAAAATTGTGTTTTTTTAAGAAAGTGTGTGTTATAAGCACGTTGATGTTGAATATTTGAGATATTTTGAATGAGTTGATCTTTTGGTCTTAATGGAGTTGTTTTGAACTCAAGTGTGAAAGAAATCCGCAACGTGGTTAATTTTGATAGATGGGAAACATGATGGCTCCCAATGTATATTTATATATTATTGAAATTGTTTTGTTGTGAATTTTCTTTGAAATGATCTGAGCTAAGTCTGGGAGAAATCTTTAGCACCGAGTGGGAGGTATAAAGCGACCTTACTTTCCTAGAACTACATGCCCCCGTAGGAGTGAGCCTGAGGCTAATTTATATAGTGATCACTAGTTTTTGTGGATTTGATATCGATAGTCCTACTCTGATGGCAAGGATAGGATGGCTCTCCCCAACTTGGCTTGTACGCTGGACTCCATGTAGCTCACATGGTTTATGTCAGTTATAGGATCTCCCAGTGTGTGTGTTTCCTTGTGTCTATGGTGAATGGTGAAGTGATTTGAAAATAGAATTGTGAAATTTATTCTTTCAAAAGATTTAAATGATATTTACATTATGAGAATTGATATTCTTGATGAACTGAAAGTGATTGAGAAATTATATGATGACTCACATGTGTTATTGTACTTATTTCATTCTCTCATGATTATGATGATTTTCTTTGGGCTATGGGAGTCTTTCATACATCCTGCATATTTCTTATAAATATTTATAATGATGATGTTTATACAACTGCATACACCCCCTATACTCGGTTCTTTTCCCAGGTACTGACCCGCATCTTCGGATGTGGGCTACATTTTCTCGGAGTATAGGTTCAGGTGCTCAGTTCCAGGTTTGACAGTGATTCTTTGGGTATGTTGTTCTACATCCTCTGTTGTGGTAATTTCTTATGTTTCGAGGACGTGATGTCTGATGTTGGTTTCACAAAAATTTTTACATTTGATAACTGAGCATGAGTCAGTTGGGGCATGTCTCAATGGCTTGCTGGTTTTATTGATTTTCTTAGAGGCTTATCAGACTAGTATAGATGTTGGGAGTTGACTAATATGTTGTGTTTTGTTATCTTTTTGAAATTATTTTATTCTTGGATGATGATTACTCTATTGATATTTGAGGTTTATTTATGGAAACCCCATTAATTTGTGTTGAATAGAATGCAAATGGCTCAAAGGTTTAGCTTGGGGCTACTCGTAGCCTCAAGCACCGTGTGACGCTTCGAGACCCATTTTCTGGGGCGTTACAAACTTGGTATCAGAGCCTAAGGTTTTAAGGTGTCCTAGGGAGTCTGAAAAGCCACGTTAAGTAGATTCTTGATCATCGGTGCATAGCACACCACATCTATAAGCAAGAGGATACAAGATGTTTTAGGAAAATATGTGATTCTCTCTTTCAGAAGTCTATCATGCTTAAAGTGTCGCTCTCTTCTATTGATTCGTGCTCTTCTCTTTTATAAATATGCCTCCACCTTGAGTGAGAAGAAATAATGATGGTCAGTAACCTCAACCTGGTGACCCATTGAATGAAAATGTGTCTCATGCTGAATTTTGAGTAGCCTTTCAAGCATTAGCCCAAGCTGTTATTGTAAATGTTCAGGCCAAACCAGCCTCGACTCCACAGCAGCAGGGAGATGGTTCAGCTGCTACCAGGATCTGTGACTTCATGTGGATGAATCCGTTGAAATTCTATGGGTCCAAGTTTGATGAGGATCCACGGTTGTTTTTAGAAGAGGTGTGGAAGGTTACTCAGGTGATGCATATATCTGAGGAACATAGTAAGGAGTTAGCTGCGTATAGGTTGAAAGACCTTGCTTATGACTGGGTTGTTGCTTGGAGGAAAGGTAGAGGTAAGAGAGTTGTCCCTACAACTTGGCAAGAGTTCCAGGATGCATTCCTGGATAAGTTTTTCCCTTTGGAGATAAGGGAGGCGAAGGTGGAAGAGTTTATGAACCTGCGATAGGGCTCTATGACTGTTAGGGAGTACTGTCTAAAGTTCAATCAATTGGCCAAGTATGCTCCTGACTTAATGGCTGATAATCGGGCTAGTATGAGTAAGTTTATGACTAGAGTGTCTAGTTATGTGGTTAAGGAGTGTAGGTCTGCTATGCTGAATAATGAGATGAATCTTTCTAGGCTGATGACTTATGCCCAACAGATTGAGGCAGACAAGATTAAGGAGAGAGATAGAATAAGAGGGAATAAGAGACCTAGGTCTGAGCAGCACTGACAGGGTCAGACTAGATTGCAAGGAGGGAATCGCCTTCAGTATCAGGATCATTCATCTATGATAGCACTGTCATCTGCTAGTGCTTCCATGCCTAGAGATAGGCAGGAGCAAGGTAGCAGGTCATACGCATCCAGGTCCTAGTACAGTATTGGCAGTAAGCCAAATTATCCCCTGTGTCCTAAGTGTGGTAGGGCTCATTCGGGTGAGTGTTGGGGTGAGAAGAGGGGTGATTTCCGGTATGGTGACATGGGTCACAGAGTTAGAGATTGTCCCAAGGATGAACAAGGGCGTCGTGACTATCACCCTCAGACCCAGACTCAGACTATTAGTGCTCCAGTTCCAGTGACTCACCCAGCCCCAGCTCAGGGCGCCTCTTCTAGCAATGCTCGTGGGCAGCGCCAAAATAGATTCTATGCTTACTGTCCTGCCAGGAATAGGAGGACTCTCCCAATATTGTTACTGGTATGCTTCGTATATTTTAGTTTGATGTGTATGCTTTGTTGGATCCTGGATCCAGTTTCTCATATGTTACACCTTTGATTGCTGTGAATTTTGAAATGAGTCCTGAGATTATTCCTGAGCCTATCCTAGTTTCTACCCTAGTGGGTGATTCGATTATTGCCCAGAAAGTGTATAAAAAGTGTCCTGTTACCATTCTTCATAGAGTCTTGTTGGCTGATCTAATTGAGTTAGACATGGTAGATTTTGATGTAATTTTGGGTATGGACTGGCTGTATTTTTCTTATTCCTCTATTGATTGTCGGATCCGACTGGTCAAGTTTCAATTTTTAGGTGCATCCATGTTTGAGTGGTCTGGGAATTCTGTGTCACCCAAGAGTCATTTTATCTCTTAGCTCAAAGCTAGAAAGCTTATTTCCAAGGGGTGTATTTACCATTTGGTTAGAGTCAAAGACACTAAGTCTGAGACTCCAACTCTCTAGTCTGTTAACATTGTCAATGAGTTTTTTAATGTCTTTCTGGATGATCTCCCAAGGATCCCTCCTGATAGAGAAATAGAGTTCGAGATTGATCTTCTTCCCGATACTCAGCCTATTTCTATTTCTCCTTACCGTATGACTCCTACAGAACTTAAGAAGTTGAAAGAGAAACTCAAAGATATACTAGATAAGGGTTTCATAAGGCCCAGTGTTTCTCCTTGGGGTGCTCTTGTGTTGTTTATAGGAAAGAAAGATGGATCTTTGCGTATGTGCATTGATTATCGCCAACTGAATAAAGTCACCATCAAAAATAAGTACCCCCTTCCGAGAATAAATGATTTGCTTGACCAATTGCAAGGTGCAAGTTATTTCTCAAAGATAGACCTTCATTCCGGCTATCATCAACTCAAAGTTAGGGAGTGTGAAATCCCAAAAACTGCTTTCCGAACTCGTTATGGCCATTTTGAGTTTCTTGTTATGTCTTTCAGGTTAACTAATGCCCTAGCAGCTTTCATGGACCTCATGAATCGAGTGTTCAAACCATATCTGTATATGTTTGTCATAATGTTTATCGATGATATACTAGTGTACTCCCGTAGTGAGGATGAATATTCTGATCATCTCCGAACTGTCTTGCAAACCTTTAGAGATCACAAGTTGTTTGCCAAGTTCAGTAAGTGTGACTTTTGGCTAAGATCAGTTGCTTTTCTAGGTCATATCATTTCTTCCGAGGGTATTAGAGTTGATCTCCAAAAGACTGAAGTTGTTAGAAATTGGCCTAGACCTATTTCTCTGATTGATATCCGAAGTTTCTTAGGTTTAGCTGGCTATTACCTCTATTTTGTTGAGGTTTTCTTCTCTATAGCATCTCCTATGACTCAGTTGACCCAAAAAAAAGTAAAGTTCTTGTGGTCCAAATATTGTGAGAAGAGTTTTCAGGAGTTGAAGACTCGTCATTTCAGCCCCTGTTTTGACTTTACCTGATGGTGTTGATGGTTTTGTGGTGTACTGTGATGCTTCGAGAGTTGGGTTGGGTTGTGTATTGATGCAGAAGGGTAAGGTGATAGCTTATGCTTCTAGACAGTTGGAACCCTATGAGAAAAATTACCCCACCTATGACCTTGAGTTGGCTGCTGTTGTGTTTGCTTTGAAAATCTAGAGACACTATTTGTATGGTGTCCATGTTGATGTTTTCACTGATCATAAGAGTCTGCAGTATGTGTTTACCCAAAGAGAATTGAATTTAGGTAGAGACAATGGTTAGAATTGTTAAAGGACTATGATATGAGTGTGTTGTACCATTCCTGAAGGGCCAATGTTATGGCGAATGCCCTAAGTAGAGTATCCATGGGTAGTGTTTCGCATAAGGTAGAAGGTAAGAAAAGTTTAGCTCGTGATGTACATCATCTAGCTAGATTGGGGGTTAGGTTGTTTGACTCTACTGAAGGTAGTATAGGGGTTCAAAGTAGTTCCGAATCCTCCTTAGTTTCGGAAGTGAAGGAAAAGCAATACTTAGATACTAGTTTGGTCAGATTGAAGGAGTCAGTCAAGGACCAAAAAGTAGAGGTTTTCTCCCAAGGGGGAGATGGTGTGTTGAGATTGTAGGGTAGATTGTATGTCCCAAATGTTGATGATGTTATACAAAGGATTATAGCTGAAGCGCACGGGGAACGATATTCTATTCATCCTAGTGCCACCAAGATGTACCAAGACTTGCGGGAAATCTATTGGTGGAGTGGCATAAAGAAAGATATAGCAGCATTTGTAGCTAAGTATGCAACAAGCCAACAGGTTAAGGTTGAACACCAAAGAACTGGTGGTATGATGCAAGAGTTTAGTATTCCCACCTGGAAGTGGGAATACTAAACTCT
>NC_061116.1:196459073-196461326 GCF_002878395.1 Capsicum annuum | reverse complement strand
AAGATGTACCTAGACTTGCGGGAAATCTATTGGTGGAGTGGCATAAAGAAAGATATAGCAGCATTTGTAGCTAAGTATGCAACAAGCCAACAGGTTAAGGTTGAACACCAAAGAACTGGTGGTATGATGCAAGAGTTTAGTATTCCCACCTGGAAGTGGGAAGAGATAAATATAGACTTCGTGATTGGTTTACCTCCTTCCCGATGCCATCATGGTTCCATTTGTGTTGTGGTTGATAGGTTGACTAAGTCTGCTCATTTCTTGCTTGTTCATACTTCATATACTGCTGAGGATTACGCTAGATTGTATATCCGAGAGCTAGTCAAACTACATGGAGTTCCCTTGTCTATCATTTCGGATAGGGGTACTCAATTCACTTCGCAATTTTGGAAAGTTTTTCAGAAGGGTCTTGGTACCCAAGTGCTTATGAGTTCTGCGTTTCATCTGCAGACCGATGGTCAGGCTGAGCGGACTCTTCAGAACTTAAAGGATATGTTGAGAGCTTGTACACTTGAATTTAAGGGAAATTGGAATGATCACTTACCATTGATAGAGTTTGCTTACAATAACAGTTTCCACTCTAGTATTGGCATGGCTCCGTTTGAAGCCTTATATAGGAGGAAGTATAGACCACCCATAGGTTGGTTCGAGGTGGGTGAAGCGGCTGTGAGTGGTCCTGATTCGGTATTTGAGGCTATGGAAAAAGTTATGTTGATTAAGGAAAGGTTGAAAACTGCGTAGAGTCTTCAAAAGTCATATGCGGATGTTAGAAGAAGAGTCCTTAAGTTTGAAGTTAGTGACCTAGTGTATCTGAAAATTTCACCCATGAGGGGGGTGAAGAGATTTGGAAAGAAGGGGAAGCTTATTCCCCGTTATGTTGGTCCTTACAAAATTCTTAGCCGTGTTGGTAAGGTAGTTTATGAGGTGGAGTTGCCTTCCGAGTTATCCTCTGTTCATCCAATATTCCAAGTCTCCATGCTTAGAAAGCATATTAGCGATGTTGTGGTAGTGGATTCCTCTGTGAGTGCTAACATTTAAGAAAATCGTTCTTTTGATGAGATTCCTGTTGAGATTCTTGATTTTAGTGTCTGAAGACTAAGGAACAAAGAAGTTCCCTCGGTCAAGGAGTTGCGGCGAAACCAATCCATTCAGGGTGCAACTTGGGAAGTTGAGGCGGATATGCAATCCAAGTACCCGCACCTATTTTTCGCGAACTCTGATCAAGCCAAAGGTACCGTTCTTTCCTAAATCATGCACTTTTGATAAAAGTTGCAGCAGTTCGCTGTCATTTATTATGTGTTCAGCTGTAGTTTCTTGAATTTACGGATTCTATGTTGCATTCGGAGTGAGAAATGATGTGGTGATGAGTTTAACGAATGGTTTTAGCTGTATGCTCTATTCCCTATCTAATCTTGGCATGTCTACGTCATTCGAGAATGAATGTTTCCTGGGGGGATGATGTAATACCCCGGGAAATTTTTCGTTGAAATTTAGTGCGTAAACGTGTTGGGTTCTATCTTCTAGAATGAATTATAAATTTTTCAGTGTGGAATGTCTTAGATTATGAACCACCATTGCGTAGAGTATCAAATAATATTTCCAACTATATGTGGATCATCCAAAACAAACACCCGAGCGATGAGTTATCAATATTCCAATCGAACCATGAATAGTAATAAACAGTAAAACGTGCAGGAAAAAGTACTGAGGTCTGGTGTATTTTTCCTCCAACTTTAAACGATCATAACTCCTTGTACAAAATGATCTGGGTGATCTACTATATATAAACAGAAAAAACTGGGAGTTCTCTTTCCAATGAAATTGGTTTCATCCAATTTTTCTATTGGAGTAAAAAGTTATAGTCGATCTACTTCAGCCTATCAAAAGAGAATTTTTAGGTCAACTTCAAACGATCATAACTCCTCGTACACAATGATCTAGGTGAGATACTATAAATCAAAGGAAAGATATGAGAGCCCTCTTTCTAATGAAATTGGTTTCATCCAATTTGGATATCAGAGTAAAATGTTATTGTTGCTCTATTTTAGACTATCAAAACAGTCCACTAAAGGACAGATTCGAGAATTATTTGATTTTTAGGGGCGTTTTGGTCATTCCCCCTCACTCAAAATCCGTCCAAACCCTATATTAAAGCCTATTAGAAGCATTACATGTTATATTTCATCAAATTCCCTCAAAAAGAAAACCCTAAGCTCCTACATCCAACTTTGGAGGTTCTTGAAGTTGGATGTA
>NC_061116.1:196428369-196458973 GCF_002878395.1 Capsicum annuum | reverse complement strand
TCACTCAAAATCCGTCCAAACCCTATATTAAAGCCTATTAGAAGCATTACATGTTATATTTCATCAAATTCCCTCAAAAAGAAAACCCTAAGCTCCTACATCCAACTTCAAGAACCTCCAAAGTTTTCCATTAATTCTGCAAATTTATTCAAGATTCCAAGTTCCTAGTTCAAGAACTCCAAGAACCATCATTCAAAGGCACGATTAAAATCTCAAAAATGAGTATTAATCTAAAGTTCATCATTCAAGGTATGTGAGGTTTTTCAACAAGAACTCTCTTTCGTTCTTCTACCCAAAAGTAATTTTCCTTACAAAGGCATGATTTTTATTTGACTTTTACGAATTTGAAGCATGAACCCATATCTTATGATGATTATTATGAAATCTTGATGTTTATGATTTTGAAAGATGAATCTACATGTGTGGAGATATAAAGCATGAATCTTGAATGATATTTATCATGATTTTGATATTTGGGTCGTGAATTCCCATTGGAAATTGTGTTTTTTAAGATAGTGTGTGTTATAATCACGTTGATGTTGAATATTTGCGATATTTTGAATGATTTGACCTTTTGGTCTTAATGGAGTTGTTTTGAACTCTAGCGTGAAAGAAATCCACAACGTGGTTAATTTTGATAGATGGGAAGCATGATGGCTCCCAATGTATATTTATATATTACTGAAATTATTTTGTTGTGGATTGTCTTTTAAATGATCTGAGCTAAGTTCGGGAGAAATCTTTAGCACTGAGTGGGAGGTATAAAGCAACCTTACATCCCTAGAACTACGTGCCCCCGTAGGAGTGAGCCTGAGGCTAATTTATATAATGATCACTAGTTTGTGTGGATTTGATATCGATAGTCCTACTCCGATGGAAAGTATAGGATGGCTCTCCCCAACGTGGGTTTTACGTTAGACTCCATGTAGCTCACATGGTTTATGTCAGTTATAGGATCTCCCAGTGTGTGTGTTTCCTTGTGTCTATGGTGAATGGTGAAGTGATTTGAAAGTGGAATTGTGAAAGTTATTCTTTCAAAGATTTAAATGATATTTACATTATGAGAATTGATATTCTTGATAAACTGAAAGTGATTGACAAATTTATGATGACTCACATGTGTTATTCTACTTATTTCATCCTCTCATGATTATGATGATTTTCTTTGGGCTATGTGAGTCTTTCATACATCCTGCATATTTCTTATAAATATTTATGATGATGATGTTTATACAACTGCGTACACCCCCATATACTTGGTTCCTTTCCCTGGTACTGACCCACATCTTCGGATGTGGACTGCATTTTCTCGGAGTGTAGATTCAGGTGCTCAGTTCCAGGTTTGACAGTGATTCTTTGGGTACGCTGTTCTACATCCTCTGTTGTGGTGAGTCCTCATGTTTCGAGGACGTGATGTCTGATATTGGTTTCACGGAATTGTTTACATTTGATAACTGAGTATGAGTCAGTTGGGGCATGTCTCAATGGCTCGCTGGTTTTATTGATTTTCTTAGAGGCTTGTCAGACTAGTATAGATGTTAGGAGTTGACTAATAAGTCGTATTTTGTTATCTTTCTGAAATTCTTTTATTCGTGGATGATGATTACTCTGTTGATATTTGATGGTTATTTATGGAATCCCCGTTGATTTGTGTTGAACTAAATGAAAATGGCTCAAAGGGTTAGCTTGGGGGTACTTGTAGCCTCAAGCACCGTGTGATGCTTCGGGACTCGTTTTCCGGGGTGTTACATAAAACTATGCTAAACTACACTAGTACTAAACTATGCAACACCCGATGTGGTGGGCCTTGATCATGATCATCCTCCGCCAACACCCCCAAGTTAAAAAATATAACGGGCCTCGGGGCATTCTCCGACTAAATGAATACATTTAATGAAATGCGATAAAAATGGAGAGATTACTCAATACAAACATTTACACATTTGATGATTAGAATCCTACGAGTTGCGTACCGCAAAACCTAGAATTTGCCTATCGATTTAACGTCCTAATCATGCTACTATCGTGTTAAACAACTTTCAAATTTAAACCGAACTAAAGCAACATCAATGAATCTAAATCAATCCATCTTCACCTTTTTATCCATTTTTCATTTCCATCCCCAAATTCAACTCAAGGTTCCAACGTAACAATTCACAATAACTCTTTTTTATCAATATACAACTATTATCAATGAAATCAAATGACAAATCAAAATCACCAAACATTGATATCATATTATGCTTTACACAAATCAATCTCATATAGTAAAATAAAAATAAGAAGAGATAGAATTGGACCTCCGATCAAGCTTTTATTATGCAAAGTTATCAAATTGGAAAATGAAACCGAACTAGAAAAAACTCAAATCTAACCTCAAATCACCAACTCGATATCATATTCAAACCCCAAACTCAATTTTAGCCAAAATCCAATCACAAGTGGTATGTTTTAGAGCTTAGATGGACTATTTTTGAATTTTCCTGGTGGGTTTCGGAGTTGGTTATCGTTGTTGTTGTGTTACCGGGGCTCCAATGAGTTTTCCGGCAACTTCAGTGATGGTTTGGTATAAAATAGACTCAGTTTTGGGGAGTTGGTCGCTGGATCCAGAATTGAATGTGGGTTGCAGTTTTGCTACTGTCAGAATCAATTTACAGTTGAAATGGTGTTTTCTGATGACTTCGTCAGAAACCTCAACCTCTTTTAATAGTATTTTTCTTCCAAATCTTCTCCTCTTGATTTCTCTTACCTCCACTAATTTTTTGATCACCTTTCCTCTTTTTTCTCTATCTCCGATTATCAGTAAATGTAACTCTGGTTCCTGATTGGGTGTGGTGTAGTTGTGCGTGTGTGAATTATTTTATGGAGTGTTCAGTTGCACATAATAGTGAGGTCACTGGAATCATGGAGTCTGTGAGTATGTATATGTGTGTGTTAGTATAATGGTGAGTGTTTTTTAAGTGTATGTGTCTGGGTGTTGTGTATGGAATTGTGAGGAAGAAGCCCCTTTGTTGTGATGTATCTGTAGGTATATAGTTTCCTGTGTCATATATATTTTTGTCTTTTTTGAGAGAGTTTGTTAGAAAAAATAGAATCAAACGTGGGGTAAGGGGGTATGTAGGGGTATATAGGGCAGGGTGTGAGGTGGATAGGTTGTTAATTTTGTTAGGGTGAGGTGTTAAAAATGGAATATATTTGTCAAGTTGGATATTTTGTCGTTTTATAGGAAAATTATTAAATGAGTGAGGGTGTATTATAAAGTGAAGCAAAAAATGGATAAAAATGGCTTTAAGAAGGGACAAAATTACGTGTCTACAATAGTGATGTAGCAATTTAAATGGGTTGGCACAAATCAATTGGCCGTTTTATCCATGTTGGCGGCGTTTAAAATACTTGTAGTAGAGTTGATGCAATAAGGTGCCAAAATGATACATTTTATAGTTATTATAGGTGTTTAAAATAAATATCATTTACTTGAGGTGTCAATGTGAAAGATGGTGCCAAGTTGAGATGTCTGTCGATATGTTTGGCCAGAGGAAAGAATAAGTGAAATAATTTTTCTAAAATACCTCATAGCTTCCAGATTATCAGGTGTATATGTCAACACCACAATCCGCAGGGCTCTGCTCAAAATTTGTTGTTGTACTAGAAGACTGTCAATCAAGGCTCTAGTACTAAATTGTCACAACCCAAATCTCCAGAGGGAACCTATTCTAATCCGCATAGATAGGAGATTCCCTTACTCCCTTTAAGAAGATATGCAAAACTCTTCATAAAATATATATAACACAACTTTATTACAATTGTTTATAAGAAAATACGAAAAATGAAATCTACCCAAGGGCTTAGTCTTAAAAGGTACATGATCTTCTAGGGAAAAAGTAATATTGGACATAACTTCTACCATGGGTAAGAGGAGTGGGAGCTGCTGAAGAATCGTTATCTGCAATAATCATAAAATAAACATTTATTCCTGCAAAAGAAAATACCCTGAAAAGGGTATATCTATAGAAGTATCAGTAGAAATAACACATACCGGCAGGTATCATTAGCCAACTAGAGTTATATCACGTAAACACAATATAGAGATCACAAAAAAATAAAACAACTTATATAAAAATTTAATTCATGGCACTATTATCCACTTGTGTTATCTAAGAGTATTCTCATTCTTATTCTCCTTGATCATTCAACACCTTCATATCAAGCGTCATCCATCCTAACTCTTAGAGTTCAAACCAAATTGTTATTAAGTCAATCCATTTTACTTATTCCTTAATTAACCTCAATGGTAAATGAAAATCAATAATCATCACCTTGTAACAAATACAACTACAAACACACATTAGGATAAGTACTGAAGTTCATGACACTTAGTCTTTTAGACTAACTCTTCAACTTCAATCAAGTACAAGTCAAAAGACAACAATTCAAGTTAAACCATAAGCAAGTCAACAATTTTTACTCTAATAATATTACAAACCATGTCTCTATCTATATCCACGTCAATAAATCATGACTCTAATCATATCCAAGTCAATAAATCATGACTTTAACAATAAGAATCTCAAAATATATGACAAACAATCGGACTACACAATAATCCCAAACATACCAAGAAACATGATCATTCTGTCACTCAAGGAACACACAACAATATAACTTGGTCAACTCATGTAACCAATATAAATAATAATATAATAATAATTATTATATACTTGGTCAGCTCAAGAAACCATCACACTCATACATACCTTGTACATACATACTAAGGGTATTATGGTTTTCCATTAGTAATGATCTGGAGGGAACGAGCTCTTAGCCATGTACTATACCAGTATGGTAGGCAAACCAACTAATAAATCATATCAATTGATTTCATGAAAATGTCCAAAGACCGGTATATCCAATTATATTAACCGATATATAAACAATCATAGCCACAATGAGAATAAGCAATCATACTTGTATAGTCAACAAGCATTTAATATAACCTTATTATTAGGATATTATTTAACAATTACATTCCATAAGTATTCAATGCAACAATAGACAATTCCAAATATATAGTTGGTTAACTTTGAGTTAATCAATTCATGTAAAGAATAGTTATACTTTAACACTCTAAATCACAAGTAGATATAAATGATTGGTTTCATCAATTACAGCACGTCCGAAGATCAATTTCGAACTTATTCAAGTAAGCATTATAAAGTCATATTCATTAAATTTAAGTAGTCATTCTAGGAGCGCACGTTTAGTAAAATAAAATCTAAAATCTAGTAATTAATTCATTAATAAAATCCCTTTTTATTCATATCAAAACTAGAGATTTCATCATTATCTAGCAACTATTATATTCAAGTCATTACTAGGTTCAAGACTTACTTTATTAGCCAGTCACTTTAGTCATACACATTTGTACCTTTTACTTTCTAACCCTTATCCTAACTTAACCTTAGCCTCTTAAGTTAAGTCACCACCTTTTTATACCATAATCAATCATTGTCACAAACCTTAAGCAAGATTATCCCTATTCTAACAACATATAATACTAACTTCACCCTCTTATGGTAATTAGGCTAAATAATTAGATTATGATCTCACATCATCTCATTGTCATTTATATTCACACAATTCACATTACAAACCATAGAGTCATATAGACAAACATTAATATATCAACACACAAGTAGGTCCTTATTACATTAAATTTATATTTTATCCACCCAAACTCCATATCCCCAAGCCTAAGCATTATTTATCCCATCAACCTCCAATATGGATATGATTACTAACTACAACCTGCTACTCATAAACCATGACCTACCTAGGCTCTAAGATGCTGTAATAAGAGTTATACCCATGCCTTTTTCCTAGCTTGAGATCATCTTAAGGATGTTAAAACTTGCTGAGGAATACGAATCCATTTTTGTACACATGGTCTTTTTAATAGTTTCACATTTTTTATGTGGAAAATTGAATTATCTTTTCAAGGATACCAATTTCATCAAAAACCGACATCGGAGGAGAAAGTTATGACCAAAATACAGAAGAAAGTAAAACCGCCCAGATGCGACGGTGAACCCGATGGACCCTAGCGACGGACCGTCGCCCATGACCGTCACAGCAAGGTAATGAGAACTACCTTCTACCTAGGAGTGACAAACCTTCAGACTAGCGACGAACCGCCGCTCAGGTCAGCGCAAAGGAAACAGTGAGGTCATCTTGTGGATAAGGTGCGACGATCAGGTTGATGGACCATCGAACAAGCGATAGACCATCTCCTAAGCCATCGCAGCCCACACAGCAAGACCTCATTCTTCCTAGAAGCCACGTTCAGGGCCAACAGACCATCAACCCATTGATGGACCCTCACAACCACCATCGCAGGTCTTGATTCAGCAAAATTAAAGCCGTTTTTAAAAGGATATTTTGGTCATTTACCACCCACATATATATACTCAATCATATCCGTTTTAATCCATTTGGTTTATTATTACTTCACAACCAATATTAAGGTTTCTCTCAAACATTAATCTCCAAGAACAAAATCCAATATTCTTCAAGAACTAAGGGGTTTCCAATTCTTCAAGTTCAAGAACATCAAGAATCTTAACCCAGGTATGCATAGTATTCATTCATGGACTCCTTTTATCTATGAAGTTCATGGATCCCTTTTTTTAACTTCAAGTTATGTATTTTCTTTATGATTTCATGATTGGGTTGTTCTTGTTCACGTTAAAAAATGAGAAATTGAATTTTACTCCATGTTGGGTGATATTTCTATGTGGGTTTAATTATTATAGACATAGATTTATGCAAACCTATGACTAAACCCTCAGATGATGAAATTAGATTGTGACCATATTTTAATTATTGTACAATGATGTTTATATGTACCATGCCTACAATATGTTTGATTTAATTCCTAAATGAAGAAAAACTGCCTAACTAGCATGTTGTCATGAAATTCCCATGTATGTACAAGCTTATCCCTATCATATATTTGATGAAATACTTCAGTAAATGCATTATCGCAATTATTATATATTCAATTAAGCCATGCTTTGTCAGTTTCCTTCTATCAAGTCCTGGGGGTACTTGTACCCAAAATATTAGTTGTGTGCCTAGAGCCATGTCATGTTTTCATGATACTCTCAGTCGAGCTATGAATCCTTAGACTTCAGATAGTATTATCACTTAGGAAATCTCCATGAACTCATGAACTCATGAACTCAGTTAGTTTTCAGATATCAGTAGTATTCCATCAATCAATGAAATTCAGAAACTCTTTCCATGTTTAGTTCAGTTCAGTTAATCATGTTCAGAGTCTAATCAGATGGGAGTAGGAATTAGCACCGATTGAACCCAAGGATGGGGACACACACTATCAGATAAAGGTGTAATCCTTAAAAGTTATCCTTGTATTCCAGAACTATGTAGCCAGAATAAGTTAAGACATCAACACTATCCGATGAGGGTTGATAAGGTGGATAAGCACCGTCAGATAAGGGCCTCACCATTCTCTTTTGGGGATACTATCAGATAAGGGTCACCTACAGCTTGTCCTTACTGGTGGTGCAGTATTGACACTCTTCTAATTGGGGTTACCGATTGGACCCCAAGTCAACCATAATGGCATACTAGGGGAATGTCGATTAATTAACAACCTCCCATAGTTTTAGTAGCATCCTCAGTAAAAGAACTCAGATAGTTCTTCAGACTTCAAGACTGTCAGATAATGTCAACTCAACACATTATGGAATTCAGATAGTTCCATCAAATTCAGGACTATCAGCTACAGTCACTCATGTTATCATTTATCAGTTATATCAATTATCAATTATATCAGTTATGTTATATTATCAGTATTCAGTTATCAGTAATCATGTTATAATGGTATTAGTGTCAGTCATCATGTCTCATGCCTATATTCTCAGGCTCAAGATAGTCTGTCAGTTATTATTATTATTCATGCATATGAACCTAATGAATTTAGCCTACCTCACATATATACCAGTACATTCAAAGTAATGACACATTAGCGCTATGGTTTCTTATACCATAGGTTCCAAAACATGAGCTCCAGATCAGCAGTAGATTCCAGCCTCAGCAGTCAGAGTTAAAAATGAGTCCTCATCCTTTAAGGACATGATTATTTCTATATTATCTCATTAATTACTTTATTAGTTGGAGTTAGTTGGGGAAATGTCCTATCGACTCCTTACTCAGACAGTTCAGTCATGTTGGAGGCTTTCTAGACTATCACTTTTTAGACTTCACAATTCCCAGTTTTGTTTAGGTATTTTATTACCCTACACTGATGCTATACTATTTATGTTATATTTCATATTGAACCTTATGGCCTTTTAGTGCATGTTTCTGCATTATTATGTTATATTATGCAGTGTACAGGTATAGATATTAGTTATGGGTTAGCTTGTGGTCCTTCGGGGTCATGAGAACCTTGTAGCATTCTGGCCACCAGGTTCAGGGCGTTACAAACCTTGTATTAGAGAAGTTCAATAAAGTCCTAGGAAGTCTGAAAGCCGCATCTAGTAAAGTGTTGTACATAGGTGTGTTGCGCGCCATATTTATGTGCAGGAGGCTATGAGATATTTTAGGAACAATTTCCCCTCTTTTAGTATTCATGTCGTGCTAGTAAGCATAAACTCAAGTATATCCCTCAGTCTAATCCGCTTTTTCTCTTTATTTCAGAATATGCCTTCCAAGAGAAGAACCCAGCCTATCCAAGAAGATCCCTTGGATTTTTATGTTTCTCATACGGAATTTTGGGCCATATTCACCAGTCTTGCTCAGTCCGTAACTGCCCAGAATGAATGACTAGTTGTTGTTCCGGCCAACCCAGTGGCCAATTCAACTGCAGTTAAAATTCGGGACTTTATCCGAGTAAACCCTTTAACCTTTCTTGAGTCCAATATAGACGAAGACCCACAGGAATTTATAGATCAAGTGAAGAAGGTGAAAGACATCATGGGGTGAATACTGTTGAGAGTGATGAGCTAGCTTCATATCAGTTGTAGGATGTTTCTCATACTTGGTTTAAGTAGTGAAAATCAGTAAGGACAGATGAATAGGGTCAGTTGAGTGGGAGGAGTTTGCTTCATCTTTTCTTGATTGACTCTTTCACTGTCAGGAAGAGCAATATGATAGTGAAAATGTAGTCTCTCAAGTTTACTCAATTAACTAGGTATACCCCTCGTGGTTACAGATAGCAGGGCAAGGATGAGTAAGTTTGTGTCAGGGGTAAATGATAGTATGGTTAATGAGTGCAGACCACAATGTTGAATAATGAAATGACCTTAGCTAGACTTATGACCCATGCTCAGTAGATAGAGGAGCAAAAGATCAAGATAAGGAAGAAGCAGAATAAGAGAGCGAAGATAGGTAGTTTCAACTTCGCTCAGCGTAAGTTAGAAGGAGGAAACCGTTCTCAGTTTTGTCCTAAGTCATCAGTTCTACCTCACTCTATAGTAGTATTCTAGTTCCTAAGTTTAGAGAGGGAAACAGAGATAGAGCACCAGGATGTAAGACCCAGGGTAGTGTTAGCAGTGCCCGAGCTAATCCTTTTTGTCAGACTTATGGTAAAAACAACAAGGGTATATGCAGAGTAGACAGTGATGTCTGTTTTAGGTGTGGCAAGCCAGGCTACAGAGTTAGAGACTGCTCTCAGTCTGGTTATCAAAGTTATCTCCGCTCCTCAGCTCAGTCTGGTTTCCCGAATCAACAGGTACCACCTCCAGTGCTACTAGTGGGAAACACCCAAATTGTCTTTATGCTCTCCAGACCCAATAAGATCAGGAAAATTCTCTTGATATAGTTACTGGTATGTTACAGATCTTTCATGTGCATGTTTATGCTTTGCTAAATCCAAGAGCTTCCTTGTCTTTTGTTACTCCTTATATAGCAGTCGATTTCAGAATTCGTCCCAAAATTTTAGCAAAGCCCTTTTTGGTCTCTACCTTAGTGGGTAAAACCATCATAGCCCGGTGGGTATACAGGAACTGCCTGATTATGATATTTTAAAAAGTCACTTCAGCAGACTTAGTCGAATAAGATATGATTGATTTTGATGTCATTCTCGGTGTGGATTGGCTTCCTTCCTGCTATGCCAAAGTAGACTATAGAAACAGAATAGTCCAATTTTAGTTTCCAAATGAACCCATCATAGAGTGGAAGGGTAGTGTATTCGCTTTCAGAGGTCATCTTGTTTCCTACCTTTGGGCAAGGAAACTGATATCTAAGGGATATGTCTATCATCTTATTTGAGTTAAGGATTCCAGTTCTAAGACTCCCAGTCTTAAATCAGTTCCAGTTGTAAATGAATATTTAGATGTCTTTCCCGAAGATCTTCCAGGAATTCCGCCCAAAAGGGAAATAGACTTTGGTATTGATCTTCTACTAGACACTCAGCCTATCTCTAGTCTACCATACAAAATGGCACCAGCAAAACTCACAGAACTGAAGGAATAATTAAAGGATATCTAAGATAAGGGATTCATCAGACCCAGCATTTCTTCATGGGGTGCACCAGTCTTATTCATGTGCAAGAAATATGGTTCTCTCATAATGTGCATTGATTACCGTCAGCTTAATAAAGTTACTATCAAGAACAAGTATCCCCTTCCTAGAATCGATGACTTGTTTGACCAACTTCAGGGTGCCAGTTATTTCTCTAAGATAGACCGCATATCCGGCTATCATCAGCTCAGAGTCAGAGAATGTGACATTCCAAAAATAGCTTTCCGTACTCGGTATGGTCACTTCAAATTTCTAGTCATGTCATTTGGTCTTACCAATGCCCCATCCACTTTCATGGACTTGATAATCCGTGTGTTCAAGCAGTACTTAGACATGTTCGTCATAGTCTTCATAGATGATAATCTGGCCTATTCCCGCACTGAGCCCAATCATGCAAACCATCTCAGAACAGTACTTCAAACTCTTAGAGATCACCAGTTATTCACCAAATTCAGTAAGTGTGAATTTTGGCTAAGGTCAGTAGCACTCCTTAGTCATATCATTTCTAGTAATGGCATTAGAGTACATTCTCAAAAGACCGAGTGGTAAGAAATTCGCCTCCCCCTATCTCTCCATCAGATATTAGGAGTTTCTTAGGTTTGGATGGCCATTATAGATGGTTTTTTGAAGGATTTTCTTCTATTTCATCCCCTATGTCAGGATTGACTCAGAAGAAAGTCAAGTTTTAGTAGTTAGATCTTTGCGAGAAGATTTTTTAGGAGTTGAAGACTCGACTTACCTCAGCTCTAGTCTTAGCTCATCCAGATGGTTCAGATGGTTCATAGTATATTGTGATGCATCCAAAGTAGGTTTGGGTTGTGTCCTCATACAGCATGGTAAGGTCATAGCCTACGCCTCCAAACAGCTAAAGCCCCATGATAAGAATTATCCTACATATGATCTTGAGTTAGCAGTCATAATCTTTACCTTACAGATTTTGAGGCATTATCTATACGGTGTTCGTGTAGATGTTTTCATAGATCATAAGTGCCATCAATATGTCTTTTCTCAGAAAGATCTTAATCTTCGTCAGAGAAGGTGGTTAGAGCTCTTGAAAGATTATGACATAAGTGTCTTTTAATATCCTAGAAAGGCCAACGTACTGGCTGACGCTCTCATTAGACTTTCCATGGGTAGTGTTTCTTATATTGAGGATAGTAAAAAAAAGTTAGGTTAGAAAGTCCATCAGCTTGCTAGACTTGGCGTACACTTAGTCGATTCCTCAGAGGGTGGTGTATGTGTTTAGAATAGTTCAGAATCATCTCTAGTTTCCATGGTGAAAGAAAAGCAAGATAGAGATCCAAGCCTTGTCAAGCTAAAAGAGTCAGTTCAGAATTAGAAAATAGAAGTTTTCTCCCAAGGGGAAGTTGGTGTTCTTCATTGTCAGGGTCGTCTCTGTGTTCCAGGTGTAGATGACTTAAGGTAATGAATTTTTGCAGAAATGCATGAGGCGCGCTACTCTATTCATCCAGGGGCCACTAAGATGTACCGTGACTTGTGAGAGATCTATTAGTGGAGTGGGATAAAGAGAGATGTTGTAGAGTTTGTGGCTAAGTTCTCTACATGTCAACAGGTTAAGATAGAGCATCAAAATCCTAGTAGTCCCATACAGGAGTTCATTATTCCTACTTGGAAGTGGGAAGAAGTGAACATGGACTTCATGATGGGTTTTCCTTGAACTCGTCATCAGCATGATTTAGTTTGGGTCATTGTAGATAGTATGACCAAATCAGATCATTTCCTTTTAGTACATACCTCTTATTCATCCAAGGATTACGCCAAACTCTACATCAAGGAGTTGGTTAGATTGCACGGTTTTTTATTGTCCATTATCTCATACAGAGGTACCCAGCTCACCTATCATTTTTGGAAGTCATTCCAAAAAGGTCTTGGTACCCAAGTCTATCACAGTACAGCCTTTCATCCTCAAATAGATGGTCAAGCAGAAAGGACCATTCAGACTCTAGAAGATATGCTAAGGGTATGTGCAATTGATTTCAAGGGTAGTTGGGATGACCACTTGCCTTTGATTGAATTTGCATACAACAACAGCTATCATTCCAGTATTCATATGGCTCTATTTGAAGCTCTCTACGATAGGAGATGTAGATCTCTAATTGGTTGGTTCAAAGTTAGTGAGGCCTCGGTTATAGGGCTAGAATTGGTATTTGATGCCTAAGAGAAAGTCCAGTTGATTAGAGAAAGACTCCGGGCTGCTCAGAGCTGACAGAAGTCCTATGCAAATATTTGTAGAAAAGATCTTGAGTTTGATATCGGTGATCATGTCTATCTAAAGCTCTCTTCCATGAAGGGAGTGAAGAGGTTCGGCAAGAAGGGAAAGCTCAATCCCCGATATATCGGTCCCTTCAAAATTCTCAGTCTCTTTTGCAAGGTAGCTTATGAGCTTGAATTGCTTTCAGATCTAGCCTCAGTTCATCCAGTCTTCTATGTCTCTTTGCTCAAGAAGTGCATAGGTGACCCATCAATTATAGTCCCTATTCAGAGCATTGATGTTCAAAACAGCCTCTCTTATGAAGAGATTCCAGTCGAAATTCTAGACTATCAGACTCGTAGATTGAGGAATAAAGAAGTCCCTCTAGTTAAGGTTCTTTGGCAAAATCAGTCCATCGAGGGAGCTACTTGGGAAGTAGAAGCAGATCTGCAAACCAAGTACCCTCACCTCTTTTACGCCACCTTAGATTGACCTCAAGGTAATAGCTCTACTTAAGCTAACTCAGTTTCATATTCTGTGTTCATCACGAACTTGGTATTCAGTTTCATGTTCATGTTCCCATTATAAACTTGGTATCAAGTACCATTGCATATTCAGTCATGCACTCATGTACCAGTTTAGTCATGTATTTAAGCATCAAACATGCTTCATTTTTCATAACACTCAGATATGCATTGATGAATCAGTTATACATACATCAGATATGCGTGATTCATATGTTATGTTTATCTTGTCAGTCATGTACGTCATGAGATCATGTTCCAGTTATACATTTTTAGTTCATATTCAGCTTATTCTTACCCCTCTCAGTCAGTCTCATTCAAGGATGAATGTTCTCAGGGGGGAGATAGTGTAATACCCATGCCTTTTTCCTAATTTGAGATCATCTTAAGGATGTTAGAACTTACTTTGGAATACGAATCCATTTTTGTACATGTGGAATTTTTAATATTTTTATTTTTTTTCATGTGGTAAATTGAATTAGCTTTCTAACAATACCAATTTCATCAAAAATTAACATCGGAGGAGAAAGTTATGGCTGAAATACAGAAGGCAGTAAAACCGCCCAGATACGATGGTGAGGCCGACGAACCATCGAACCATTGCCCACGACCATCGCAGAGAGGAGTGAGTACTACATTCTTCCAAGGAGTAACGGCCCAAGATGACAGACCATCGGACTAGCGATGGATCGTCGCTTAGGCTGTCACAAGGGAAATAGTGAGGCCATCTTCTGGATAAGGTGCGATGGTCAGGTTGACGAACCGTCAAACTAGTGATGGACCATCGCCCAAGTCATCGCAGCCAAAATAGCAAGACCCCATTCTATCTAAAAGATACGGTCAGGGCAAACGGACCATCAACCCAGTGATGGACCATCTCACCCACCATCGCAGTTCCTGATTCAGCAAAATTAAAGCTGTTTTTAAAAGGGTATTTTGGTTATTTACGACCCACCTATATATATACCCAATCATATCCGCTTTCATCAATTTGGTTCATTATTACTTCACAACTAATATTAGGGTTTCTCTCAAATATTGATCTCCAAGAACAAAATCCAATCTTCTTTAAGAACTACGGAATTTCTAATTCTTCAAGTGCAAGAACATCAAAAATCTTAACCCAGGTATGCATAGTGTTCATTCATGGACTCCTTTTATCCATGAAGTCCAAGAATCCCTTTTTCCAACTTCAAGTTATGGATTTTCTTTATGATTCAATGATTAGGTTGTTCTTGTTCATGTTAATAAATGAGAAATTGAATTTTACACCATGTTGGGCGATAATTTATATGTGGGTTTAATTATTACAGATAAATATTCATGCAAACCTACGACTAAACCCTTAGATGATAAAATTAGAATGTGACCATGATGCTTAATTGTTGTACAATGATGTTTACATGTACCACTCCTACAACATATTTGATTTAATGCCTAAATGAAGGAATAGTGCCTAACTAGCATGTTGTCATGAAATCTCCATATATGTACAAGTTTATGCCTATCACATGTTTGATGAAATTCTTCAGTAAATGCACTATGGCAATTATTATGTATTCAAGTAAGCCATTCTTTGTTAGTGTCTTTCTATCAAATGCTAGGGGTACGTGTACCCAAAATATTAGTTATGTGCCTAGAGCCATGTCATTTTTTCATGATACTCTCAGTTAAGCTATGAATCCTTAGACTTCAGACAGTCTTATGAATTAATAAATCTCTATAATCTCATGAACTCAGTCAGTTGTCAGATATCAGTAGTATTTTGTCAATCAACGGAATTTAGTAACTCATTCCATGTTTAGTTTAGTTAATCATGTTTAGAGTCTAATCAGATGGGAGTAGGAATTAGCACCGAGTGAACCCAAGGATGGGGACACACACTATCAGATCAGAGTGTGATCCTTAAAAATCATCCTTGCATTCTAGAACTATGTAGCTATCATAGGTTAAGATAGCAATACTTTCTGATGACGTTGATGAGGTGAATGAGCACTGTCAGATAAGGGCCCCACCATTCTCATTTAGGGACACTATCAGATAAGGGTCACCTACAACTTATCCTTACTAGTGGCGCGGTATTGATACCCTTTTAATTGGGGTTAGACATTGGACCCCAACTCAGCCATAATGGTGTATTAGGGGCATGTCGGTTAAATAAAAACCTCCCACAGTTTCAGTATCAGCCTTAGTAAAAGAACTCAGATAGTTCTTCAGACTTTAGGACTGTCAAATACTATCAACTCTAATACAGTATGGAACTCAAATAGTTCCATCAGATTTAGGATGTCAGCTACTGTCACTCATGTTATCTATTATTAGTTATATCAGTTATCAGTTATATCAGTTATGTCATGTTATCAGTATTCAGTTATTAGTAATCTTGTTATCACGATATTAGTGTCCGTCATCATGTCTCATGTATGTATTCTCACGTTTATGATAGCCAATCAGTTATTATTATTGTTCATGCATATAAACCCCATGCATTTAGCCTACCTCACATGCATACCAGTAAATTCAAAGTATTGATGTATTCGCGCTATGGTGTCTTATACCTTAGGTTTTGAGACACGACTCTAGATCAGTAGTAGATTCCAGCCTCAGCAGTTAGAGTTAAAAGTGAGTTCTCATCCTTCGAGGACATGATTATTTCTATATTATCTCATTAATTACTCTATTAGTTGGAGTTAGTTGGGGACATGTCCCATCAACTCCTTACTCATACACTTCAGTCATATTAGAGGTTTTCTGGACTATCACTTTCCAGACTTCAGTATTCCCAATTTTGTTTGGGTATTTTATTACCCCACACAGATGTTATACTATTCATGCTATGTTTCAGATTGAACCTTATGGCCTTTCAGTGTATGTTTCTACATTATTATGTTATATTATGTAGTGTATAGGTACAGATATCAGTCATGGGTTAACTTGTAGTCCTTCGGGGTCATGAGTATCATGTAGTGTTCTGGGCACTAGGTTCGTTGTGTTACAATAAGTAAGCTATTCATGGGTGATCTTTCTTCTTCTTCCCATTTTTAAAGGTTAAATCATATAATAATGATAATTATATATTTATTAATAAACTACTATTCAAACAAATAACTTGAGAATTTAAATCCACTAATTCTATCATTATTTATGGTCTATAACATTATTCAAGGGTCAAGTAGCCACCAGAATAGTTCTATCAATCTCAATCCAACTCTATTAATGGATTTCTAAAGATAAAGGTCCATATTTATATTATCAAGATCCCCAACTATCAACTTTCATGCTTTATAATCCCAAATTCATGCTATGGGGTAGATAATTAACAATTTAAAAGTGACTCTAGGTGATATCAACCCAACTCATAAGATTTCCCTAAATTATCAAGAACTTAGGGTTCAAATCCCCCAAAATTTCACCATAAAAGATTGTTTTAATTATTTTAGAATGTTAAAGGATTGAAAAATGAAGAAGATGATGGAAGAAACTTACCCCAATGAGTAATTTCATCCCATACTAAGATAAAATAGCTCCTCTAGGGCTTAAGAATAAAATTTTAGAGTTTGAAGGCTGAAAGTCATCAAAAAATAGGTTATAAATGGTTGTGTGTGTCACTATAAATACCATTCCTTCTATAGCGACGTTGCTATATAGACATGACCCACTACAATGCCCTCAACTTTTCAGCACGGAAAATCTTTAGTAAAATGTTCATAACTTTTTACTTAGGAAACGAATTAATGAAGACTAGTTGTGATCGGAAAGAAGACTTGGAGATTTTTAATTTAGTGGGAATTGATCTTCCTAACTCCTTATATTGTAGAAGCAATACTCATTTGAAGTTGACCCTATTTTAAACTTCAGCCAAAACAAAATTGGTATGGGAAATTTCGACTTAACTTTGTGGAAGGAGTATTATATGACCTTAGTACATATAAAATGCACTCTTATACAAAAGAATTGATCCTAACAGATGTGATGAATGAGATTCTTTTCTTTTTCCACATATATTTTTAGTAATGATAAAACTAGTGGTTATAGTTAATCTCAAACTTATTTATCGAGAAAATTGTATTACAAATACGAATGATTAACCTTTTAGAAAATTGATAGTATTCATACTTTTCATAGAAAATCATCAAAATCCATAGTTCATAGTCATAAGATTCATATCATAAGTAAAATAATTAAGAGGAATCATCTCACTCATGAATTTTTGAAAAAAAATCATATTTTCATAATTTTTTGGCGAGGGTCATAAATTTCATGGAAGATGGTTGCCATTGTAAGGATATAACACTTAAGTCTAACTCAACTCCAAAATATATCTCATTAAGGAAGGATTGGCCAAGTTTCTATAAGGAGACTAATTACCCATTATTCTTTTGATATGTGACTCTTAACACCCCCTGCTTGCTAAAGCTTTGTTAAGTGAAGCATGTACTATGTAATATAGGGGCCTAACATTAGCAAAAAAGAAATAGGATAGGCTAGGCTTTGATACAATATAAAGATATGACACTTGGGTCTAACTCAACCTTAAAATTTGAGGTAAGAATTGTCCAAGTACATATAAGGAGACCAATTACTCATTCCTTTTTGATTCGGGACTCTTAACAATTATAGAGATTGAAATTATCATATGGGATTTTTGAAATTCATAAGTAATCAAGAAAATCAATACATAAGGTTTCCATCATAAAACCTAACATATTCAAGAAGGAAAAAAGTATAGTCATGAAAACTTAATGATGGAAAGGTTAATTATGTTCCCGCACGTGGAGGATGACTTTACATACCTTAATTGCTTGAAGATCTTGACAAGGGTTTGATCTTTCGAGGAAGAGACAAAATGAATTTGTTCTTGATCCTTGGAGGTGAGGTTTATTAAAAACTCAATAATTTTTGTAATGAAGAACCTTGTTAGAATATCATAACTTTCTGTTAGATTTGCTAAAGTTTACATGGGAGTTCGTGCATGATGTACTACCTCTATAAAGAAATCTTAGCAAAATCCTTCACTTGAGTTCATGTGTAGTTTTCTTCAAAATCTATGGATTCCGTGAGCAAGGTATTAATTTGTGTTAAGAATGATAAAATAATCAATATTTTACTTCTACATCTTATCTTGGGTGATGGATGAACCTTGGAAGAAGTTGAGTTCTTAAAAATTTCTCTTTCTATGTAAGATATTTGGATTAGGGGTGAACCACTATCTTGGATGCTTTAAGTGTTTTCCATGTACGTGGTCGTATGCATAACACATTGATCATATGGATGGTCACGCAACACAGATATATGGTAAATATCTTGATCACTCAGACTGTGCAATGTTAGCATAACTTTTTAAACAGATCTCTGGTGAGTTGAAAAGTAGACTCGAATAACTTTAATTTGATAGGTTATGAGTCATGTAATTTTTCATATTCTATGGAATATACTCGTTTGAAGTATGACCATGACCTTATACAAAAACTTTATTGGTGGGAATAATTTTGACTCAACTTTGTGTTCGAGATTTCCTAAGATCTTAATTTACATCCGACAAGCATTTGTTGCTGAAACACATGATTTGGTCGAGGTTACTTCCATAGATAAAGAAACAAGGGAGATAGATACACATTGAAGATTTATTTGGATCTTGGGCCCAACTGCACTCGGGCTGAATTACTTGAGTTTTATCTTTTAGAATTGGGCTGACTTACAAAGAGGGTCATAAGCCTGTAGATAACCACTTTAAGACTATTTTTACTTTTTCGCTATTTTTCTTTGTTTGTTTGTAACGCCTCCAAATTTGATTCTCGAGATGCCACACGGTGCTCTGAACTACAAGTAGTCCTAAGCTAACCCTGGCTGTCTTTTCTAAATTTGAATCTCAAAATAGGGAAAATATGAATGAAAAATCATAATAAATGCGGAAAACTGTATGAATTATCTTGGTATAAGTATATCTGAATCATACTAATCTCAAAAGTTTGATAAAGCAAATACTGTAACTAAAATCTAAAACTGAATCTAGTAGTCTGACAAGCCTCTACTGAATGAATCTAGAGAGTCACTGGGACAGGCCCCAGCTAACTCAAACTGTCTTAAATGAATGCTAAATTATCTACTAATAAACTTGAAATCTGAATAACTAAGTCTCCGAACTATGAGGACTTACCAACTGCAGGAATGTAGATGAGATGCTCGAAAATCACTCATGCTATTGAGACTAAGCACCTGAACCTACATTATGAGACAATGTAGCACATAGACATATATGTAGATCAGTACTTTGAGGATGTACTGAGTATATGGGGTGAATCCAATAAGTAAAAAATATCATTATAATTTATAAAATCAATGCATGCTAAAGGTAAATGACTCATATAGGCTTGAGTAATCTGAAAACTGACTATCCTAAATCATGAACAATAAAGCATATATTATAAATCTTGTGAGCCATTACCCTTAGTTCTGAAATCTATATTCAGTTTTTTTTTCTCAAAATCATATAGGCTAAGTGAAATCTGAAAGTCAATATAGAAATACTTTATCTTAAGGGGTTTAGAAATCTGAAATCTTATTCTTCATGGAAAATGTTTTATCTAAAGGCTTTAAGGAAATACTTTATATTTTATCTGAAGAGAGGTTCTTCTAATCGACATAAACCATGTGAGCATTCATGGAGTCCAATGCTCTTGTCCCCCTAAGGAGGAATCCTCACATTGGGGAGAGGAGTCATACTCTTGCCGGGGAGTATAACATATCTAAATGATCACATATCTGTCATCCATATAGAAGTGGGAACAATCTAAATCCTAGGTTGGCACATAGTTCAGGATGATGAAACCGTAGTAACTTACCCATCTTGGTGCTAAATACTACTCCCTTTTAAATTTGTATGCTCATTCTGATAAAAATCCACTTTTAAAATAATCTAATGGTTTATAATGAAAACCAGTTGTATATCTATAAAGCTAAATCTGTATTTTGAATTTGTAAAGTAGATTTCATATCTATTCTAAGATCAAAAAGTCATATCTTTATCCTTAATTTGAAAGGAATCTAGTCATAGAGTGCATATAGCACAACAAATCTTGAAATAGCAATCTTTAGTTGGGGCTTAGTGACCCAAGCATCAAACTCATGTTAAAAAATCTCAAAATTCATGCTTGATAATGTAAACATTTATAATTCAACATAAAATCTGGAAATTGCTGCAATATGCATGAAAATATGAACATAATCATGTAATTTAAAGAGCAATATTGGGTATAAACCCTCACTTCAATTTCATGGTAAATCACATAAAATCAAATAACTTTTGTAATTAAAAAAACTTTTGGGCATAAGGATGAAAGGAGTATCCTTGTTCATAACCCCACATACCTTAATTGATGATCTTTGATGAAAAAATGAAATCTTGGATTTTTATTATGCATTTAAAGGTTGATTCTTGGAGTTCTTAAGTGGAGAATTCCTAATCTTGAATTGCCTTGGAGAATTAATGGAGGAATTTGGGTTTCTTGGAGGAGAAGCTTTGACGATCTAGGGTTTTCTTTTGAAAGTGATGAATTTGGGCATAAAGTGCCTTGAGTATGATTAATCTTATGTTTTGGATGGATTTGGCACTAGGTACTCTACAAAAATACCCCTTTTAAATAACTAAACGGAACTGAAAAACTTTATTTTTCTGATCTGGGCGGCCACAGCGACGTGCCACAATCGCGGTGGCTCACTGGAATTGTGACAATTAGGAACTAGGCAGACTCTGCGACGCGGAGCTATCATCTGCCCCTTCGGTTTGCCATTTTACCTAATGGCGCAACGCACCAAAATCGTGGAGTCTCACTGGAATAGGACAATTGGGAAATTGACCCTCTCCGTGATGCGTTAATATTGCGGAGGGCAACTAGAATTTGACAATTACGAATTTTTCCTTCTCCGCGACGCGCCAAGTGCCCAGGTGGTACACTGCCAGCTAAAAATGCCATAAATCCTTCACCGAGTGTTAGATTTGGGCGAATCTTATATTGTTCGAAAGCTTATTAAATTTTCCACACAATGGGAGGTCTAAATCTTGGAAATTCAATACGAAACAAATACTATCTATCTTGGAAGATATTCTTTAACATTCCAAGGATGAATTTAAGCTAGGAAGAATACGGAGTATTACAATATCTTCCCCTTGGGAACATTCATCCTCAAATGTTGCTGATTATACTAAGAAAAATGAGGAAATCTGAGGATATATGATAGCATGGACAACTGAAATAAGTTGCGACTCTGAATCTAAATCATTGTGAACTTTTAAGTTATTCTGTAGGTGCGTAAACTTACATGAGGACAACTATATAGCTGGATCTGTGATTAGAAAAGAACTGAATTAAGGAAGAGTATTACCTTCGGATAAATCTAAGTTTGCGAAGAAGAGGTAAGGGTACTTGTCTCGCATATCTGCTTCTGCTTCCCAAGTGGCACCCTCAACAATATGATTCCGCCAAAGAACTTTGACCAAGGACACTTTATTGTTCCTTAGTATACAAATCTGATGATCTAAAATCTCAACTGGAATCTCTTTATATGAAAAGTTGTTCTGAATATCTGAGCTTCCTAAAGGAATTACAACAGTGGAGTCACTGATACACTTCTTAAGCATAGAGACGTGGAATACAAGATGGACGGATGACAAATCTGCGGGCAACTCAAGATCATAAGCTACTTTCCCAACACGACTCAGAATTTTGTAAGGGCCAACATACCGGGGACAAAGCTTCCCCTTTTTTCCAAATCTTTTTATCCCTTTCATGGATGAAATCTTTAGATACACAAAATCACCAACCTCAAACTCGAGGTCCCTTTTTCTCACATCCACATAGGATTTCTGATGACTCTGGGCTATTTTCAATCTTTCTCTTATCAACTTAACTTCTCCATAGCTTCAAACACTGCATCGGGCCCAAGCAAAGAGGCCTCACCCACTTCAAACCAACCTATGGGTAATTTACAACTCCTTCCATAAAATGCCTCAAACGGGGCTATCTATATGCTAGAATGGTTACTGTTATTATAATAGAACTCAATTAATGGCAAATGCTCATCCCAACTACCTTTGAAATCAAGTGAACATGCCCTCAACATATCTTCTAGATTTTGGATAGTCCTCTCTGCTTGCCCATCTGTCTGAGGGTGGAATGCTGAACTAAGATAAACTTGGCTACCAAGACCCTTTTGAAAGGCTCTCTAAAACTGGGAAGTAAATTGAGTACCCCTATCTGAATTAATGGACAAAGGCACTCCATGCAATCTGACTAACTCTCTGATATATAACTTAGCATAATCCTCAGTTGTATAGGACGTATAAACTGGCAAGAAATGTGCTGACTTAGTCAATCTATCTACAATAACCCCAATCAAATCATGATGATGACGTGAATGGGATAAACCCATCATAAAATCCATATTTACTTTTTCTTACTTCAAGTGGGGATACCAAACTCTTGTAACGTACCACTAGGTCTTTGGTGCTCTACCTTAACCTGCTGACAAGTTGCACACTTAGCTATAAACTCTACTATATCTCTCTTCAAACCACTCCACCAATAGATTTCCCACAAGTCGCGGTACACTTTGGTAGAACCTAGATGAATAGAATAACACGCACCATGCGCTTCCACCATAATCCGCTGCCTCAGATCATCAACACATGGCACATATAATCTACTTTGTTATATCAACACGCCATATCCCCTTGGGAGAAAAACTCTACCTTTTGGTCTTTAACCAACTCCTTTTTGACCAAACAAGAATCCATATCTTGCTTCTCCTTCACTTCTAAAACTAGGGAGGATTCGAAACTACTCTGAACCCAAACATTCCCTTCAGTTGAATCAATCAACCTAAAACCTAATCTAGCCAAACTATGAACTTTTTAAGCTAACTCTTTCTTATGTTTCTCCGCATGAGCAACACTGCCCATACACAATCTACTAAGGGCGTATTCCACTATATTGGCCTTGTCCGGATGGACAACACACTCATATCACAATCCTTAAGCAATTCTAACCACCTTTTCTATCGGAGGTTCAAATCGCTCTAAGTAAATACATACTGCAAAATTTTGTGGTCCGTAAACATATCAACATGCATACCATACAGATATTGTCTCCATATTTTCAAATCAAACACTACAGCAGCTAACTCAAGATCATGGGTTGGGTAATTATTTTCATGAGGCTTTAACTATCTAGAGGCATAGGCTATGAAGTTACCTCTCTGCATCAAAAAAACACAACCCAAAACAACTCTGGAGGCACTAAAATACACCACAAAACCATCTGTACCATGGGTAATGCTAGAACTGGGGATGAAGTGAGTCGAGTCTTTATCTCCTGAAAAATCTTCTTGTAGGAATCTTACCATTGGAACTTAACTTTATTTTAGGTCAATCGAGACATAGGAGACGCAATAGACGAGAAACCCTCAACAAAATGTCTGTAATAACGAGCTAGACCTAAGAAACTCCTAATGTCTAATGGAGAGATGGTCTAGGCAAATTTTTATGACTTCTGTCTATTGGAGATTAACTCTAATACCATCGGCAGAAACAATGTGACCAAGGAAAGCTACTAACCTTAGCCAAAAGTCATATTTGCTGAATTTGGCGAACAATTTATGATCTCTAAGAGTTTGCTAGACAATTCTAATATCATCTACATGGTTATTCTCACTACGGGAGTACACAGGGATATCATCTATGAATACTATGACAAACATGTCTAGATACTGTTTGAACACTCAGTTTATGAGGTTCATAAAGGATACTAAGGCATTGGTAAGCTTGAAGGACATGACTAGAAACTCAAAATAACCATAAAAAGTTCTAAAGGCTATCTTTGGAATATCACATTCCCTTACTTTAAGTTGATGATAGCCAAACCTAAGGTCTATCTTTGAGAAATAACTTAAACCTTGGAGTTGATCAAATAAGTCATCAATTTTAGGAAGAGGATATTTTTTCTTGACTGTGACCTTATTTAGCTTATGATAGTAAATTCACATTCACCAAGAACCATCTTTCTTTCACACAAATAGGACGGGAGAGCCTCATGGAGAAAAACTAGGCCTTAGAAAACCCTTATCTAAAAGATCTTTGAGCTTCTCCTTTAACTCTTTAAGTTTGGCTGGAGCAATGCAATAAGGAGGAATGGATATAGGTTGAGTATTAGGAAGAAGGTCAATCCCTAGTTCTATATATCTATCGGGTGGTACCCCTGGGAGATCTTCTAGAAAAACATCAGGAAACTCATTTACTATATTGATTGACTAAACAGTTGGAGTCTCAAACTTAGTATCCTTGACTCAAACAATATGATAAATGCAACCTTTGGATATCAACTTTCTGTCCTTAAGATAAGATATAAAATGACTCTTGGGAGACACTAAATTACCTGACCACTCAAAGACTGGCTCATCTGGAAACTAAAACTTCACCACTCCAGTGTGACAATATATGGTTGCATAATAGAAATAGAGCCAATACATACCAAGAATAAGATCAAAGTCAACCATATCTAACTCTATTAAGCATTCTAATATGACCTTATCAAGGACAGTAATAGACCTCTTTTTATATATCTGTTTAGCAACAGCTGACTCACCTATTAGGGTAGAAACCAAAAAAGGCTAAGGGGTCTTTTCAAAACTTATCTCAAAATTCATAGCAACTAACGGTGTCACATAAGATAAACTCGACCCAGGGTCTAACAACACATAAAAATCAAGATGAAAGACACAAAGCATACCAGTAATAACATCTGGTGAATCTTCCTGCTCCTGATAGAATGGTAAAGCATAGAACAAATTCTTCTTCTAACCGCCATGGGTACTGAACAAAGTGCCTTAAGAAGGGGTTGGGTGACCTAGAGGAGCTGGTGCACTAGCACCTTGAGTCTGGGGATGAATATCCCTATTTCCTTGTATGGAATACAGGTACTCTTTGATACCATGACCCACCTGGCCACAACCACAACAACCTTTCTGGCCCCATAAATATTCACACTCAGTATTCTTACCATACTTTGTGCATTGGAGATGATTAGGCTTCCCACTCATACTATTCTGAGATTTGGATATAGAAGACTTACTCTACTGTTCCTATCTATTCTTGGGTATAGGAGCACTGGCTAAAAAAGGTGCAGACATAGATGACCAATTCTGAAACTGCGAATGATTTCCTTCTCCAAACCTATTCTAACCATAGTCAAACTGCCTTGTTCTAGCCTTCTTATTCACTGTCTCTTCCTTTAACTTTTCTACCTCAATCTGCTAAGTATGCATCATTAATCTAGCAAGATCCATGTCTCTAATGAGCATAGCAGTCTTACACTTCTTAACTACCAACCCAGATACACCAGTCATAAACTAACTCATGCTTGACCTAGGGTCATCCATCTAATAAGGGGCATACTTAGACAAATAGTTAAACTTGAGGAAATACTCCTTCACTGCCATTAAGCCCTACCTCAGGTTCATGAACTCTTCTATCTTAGCTTCCCTTATCTCACATGGGAAGAACTTGCCTAACAACGCATTCTGAAATATCTGCCAAGTCATGGGAGTTGCATTCTCCCCTCTACTTTTCTTCCATATCACTACCCAATTAGATGCAATATCCTTCAGCCTATAGGATGCAAATTCTACACTCTCCTCTTTAGAAATATGCATAATTCTACTAATATTTTTCACCTCATCTTGATAAAACTTTGGGACCTTACCTGCCTTTGACACAAAGATTCTGGCGAGTTTATTCTCATAAAGTTTCAAATTCTGGATGTGGCTAACTCCTCATCTTGCTGAAGTGGTATTGCAACTTGATGGTTACTTTAAACATTAGCTTTCACATCTTGGGCTAGCACCTAAAAGGTTTCCTGAAACTCTACATGTGACACATTTTCATTCAAAGGATCTGCAAGCTGAGGTAACTGGTTATCGTTTCTTCATGCATTCGCTCAATGATGGGGAATTTTTTTCACATAAAAGCATGAGTTAGAAGTAGATAGAGACACTGAATACACGATAGATCATGACAGAAGAGATAATTTTCTAAAATGCTCCATAGCCTTTTGCTCATAAATGTGGCGCACTTCACATCGATGATCAAGCCTCTACGTAATGTGGCTTGTCTGACTCCCTAGGATTCACTAAACCCTAGGCTCTAATACCAAGATTTTAATGCCCCAAAGTCTGATCCTCGAGATTCCACACGATGCTCCAAACTACAAGTAGTCCTTAGCTATCCCTGGCTACCTTTTCTAAATACAAATCTCAAAATAGGGAAACTATGAATGAAAAATCATAATAAATGTGGAAAACTATATGAATTATCTGGGTATAAGTATATCTAAATCATACTAATCTCAAAAGTCTAATAAAGCAAATATTAAAAAATCTGAATACTGTAACTTAAATCTAAAACTGAATCTAGTAGTCCGACAAGCCTCTACTAACTGAATCTAGAGAGTCACTGGGACAAGCCCCAGCAGACTTAAACCGTCGAAAATAATTGCCAAATTAACTACTAATAATCTGGAAATATGCATAACTAAGTCTCCAAACTATAAAGAATTACCAACTATAGGAATGTAGATGAGATGCTCGAAAATCACTTACGCTACTGAGATTGAGCACCTGAACCTACATTATAAGACAGTGTAGCACATAGATGTATATGTGGATTAGTACTTTGAGGATGTATTGAGTATACGGGTTGAATGCAATATGTAAACAATATCATCACAATTTATAAAATCAACATATCCTAAAGGTAAATGACTAACACAGGCTTGAGTAATCTGAAAAATTGAATATCATAAATTATGAACAATAAAGCATATATTATAAATCTTGTGAGCCATTAGTCTTAGTTCTGAAATTTGTATTCGGTTCTTAATCTCAAAATCATACAGGCTAAGTGAAATCGGTAAGTCTGTATAGAAATACTTTATCTTAAGGGGTTTAGAAATCTGAAATCTTATTCTGAATGGAAAATGCTTTATCTGAATGCTTTAAGGAAATACTTTATATTTTATCTGAAGGGAGGTTCTTCTAATCAATATAAACCATGTGAGCATTCATGGAGTCCAACGTTCTTATCCTTCTAAGGAGGAATCCTCATGTTGGGGAGAGGATTCATACTCTTGCCGGGAGTATAACCTATCTAATGGATCACATATTTGTCATCCATATAGAAGTGGGAAAAATCTAAATCCTACGTTGCCACGTAGTTCTGGGGTATGAAATTGTAGTAATTTACCCATCTCGGTGCTAAATACTACCCCCCCTTAAATCTTTATGCTCATTCTGATGAAAATCCACTTTTAAAATAATCTAATGGTTTATAATGAAAACCACCTGTATATCTGTAAAGCTAAATCTATAATCTGAATCTATAAAGTGTATTTCATATCTATTTTGAGACCAAAAGTTTAAATCTTTATCCAAAATCTAAAAGGAATCTAGTCATAGGGTGCTTATAGCACAACAAATCTTGAAATAGCAATCATTAGTTGGGGCTTAATGATCCAAGCATCAAACTCATGTTAAAACATCTCAAAATTCATGCTTGATAATGTAAACATTTATAATTCAACATAAAACCTAGAATTACTGCAATTTGCATGAAAATATGAACATAATCATGTAATTTAACTTCTAAATCAATGGAAATCTCATAATCTTATGAATAGCAATATTGGGTATAAACCCTAACTTCAGTTTCATTGGAAATCATATAAAATCAAATAAGTTTTGTAATTAAAAACAAGTTTTGGGAACAAGGATGAAAGGTGTATCCTTGTTTATAACCTCACATACCTTAATTGATGATCTTTGATAAAAAGCTTGAATCTTGGATTCCTACTGTGCTTTTAAAGGTTAATTCTTGGAGTTCTTGAGTACAGAATTCCTAATCTTGAATTGCCTATGAGAATTAATGGAGGAATTTGGGTTTATTGGAGAAGGATTTTTGATGATCTAGGGTTTTATTTTGAGAGGAAACTAATGAATTTGGGCATAAAGTTCCTTGCGTATGATTAATCTTATGTTTTGGATGGATTTGAGATTAGGTATTTTACCAAAATAACCCTTTTAAATAACTAAATAGAACTGAAAAACATCATTTTTATGATCTAGGCGGCTACCGCAATGTGCCACTATTGTGGTGGCTCACTGGAGTTGTGACAATTAGGAACAGGGCAGACTCCACGATGCGGAGCCATCGGCGTGCCCCTTTGGTCTTCCATTTTAGCTAATGGTGCGACGCGCCAAAATTGCTGAGTCTCACTAAAATGAGACAATTGAGAAATTGACCCTCTTCGTGATGCACCAATATCGTAGAAGGCTACAGGAATTTGACAATTGCAAATTTTGCCTTCTCTGCGATGCGCTAAGTGCCCAGGTGGCACACTGCCAACTAAAAATGCCATAAATCCTTCACCAAGTGTCAGATTTGGGCGAATATTATATCTTTGGAAAGCTTATTAAATTTTACACACAATGAGAGGTATAAATCTGGGAAATTCTAAATGAAATAAATACTATCTATCTTTGAAGATATTCTTTAACATTCTAAGGATGAATTTAAGCTAGGAAGAGTATGGGGTATTACTTTGTTAGTGTAGAATGTAATTAGGGTTGTACAGCCCATTATTTTTCCTTGGTCATTAAGTTTACTTGCTCTTTAAGTTTTTGTTTTATGTAAATGTATAACTGGCTCATTAGGTTTTCCTTTTGTATAAATGTACAGGTACAGCAAAAGACAGAACACACAAAAATACAAAAAGAAATTTTACATCTATTTTTTGCTTAAGTTGTCTCATGGTATCAAAGCATCCTTAAGAAGCAATATAATTTTTTTATTTTGTATAATCAATTCTAAATCCTTCTTTGAACATAAGTACTTCCCCATCCAATTCTTTTTCATCAACACCTGGTACAGAAGAAAATTCTAGCACAACAGCTTCTTTGCCATTATACTCTTGCCATCGTTATTTTTTTGTATGCTTTTGATAACCCAGGGATGATATTATTGATTATCACTTTTGACGGTACTTTCTATGAAAACTGGCACAGGGTAGTGCTCATATCGCTCTTGACTAAAAATAAACTTGGATTTATCAATAGGAATTGCAAGTGTCCCACTAAAGATTCACCTCTGTTTGATCAGTGGAAGAGATACAATGACATAGTCATTACTTGGTTGTTGAATTCCCTTAGCAGGGATATCTCTGAAAGTGTGATCTACTCACAAACAGCTAGGGATCTTTAAATTGAGCTTGAGGATCACTATGGACATGCTGATGGAACAAGGTTTTTTCAACTGAAAAGGGAGCTCAATAACATCAGCCAAGGTACTAACGATGTAGCAAAATATTTTACCAAACTTAAAAGAATCTGGGACCAACTGAAACTCCAGAATACTTTTGTGATATGTAAATGTACCTGTGATTGTGGAGCCAGCACTCATAAAATCAAAATAAATGAATACCAACAACTAATACAGCTTTTAATGGGTCTTAATTATGCACTTACTAGTGTGATAGGAAACATACTTATGATGAAGCCTCTTCCTAGTACTCCCAAATCTATTCTATTATCTTAAATAACGGATCACAAAGGGAAGTACATTCTAATCACATTCTTGCTATTGAATTTTCTGCTTCCATGAATTTTGGACAAAAATGGACTCCATCTAGGAGTGTAAAAGACTACAGGGGTGCTAATCCATCAGGAAACACAGAAACTAAGAAGATAGATCTCTTTTACAAATACTGCAAAAATCTGGTCACACCAAGGATGTTTGTTATAAACTTGTTGGGTATCCTGCACACTTCAAGTTCAACAAGGAAAGGAAAGGAAATTTTGCTAACTATTAGGCTAATATAGTTTTTGATAGAGAAGGCAATTGAGAAAATACTATGACTAGTCTCCTCATCAATCAAGATTTTCCCAAAGAACAGCATGATAAACTGGTGCAAATATTTTAAGATGTTCAACCAGGTTCTACAATATCAACTTTTGAGGATAGTGTGAATGTTAATCTGGCTAGTGTGCATATAGTGTAATACCCCAAACCTTCTTTAAGCCTAATTTTGTATCTATAAGATTAAGGGATGACTTCTAAACTGAGTAATTATTAAATCATATAGAATTTTCCTAATTTTTACTTTTTATCGTATGGGAAATTGAATGAGCTTTCCATCAATATCAAATTCATCCAAAACCTACAATTGAAGCCTCATGAGAAGAATTACCCAACCCATGATCTGGAATTAGCTTTTGTGGT
>NC_061116.1:196316276-196425369 GCF_002878395.1 Capsicum annuum | reverse complement strand
ACCACAAAAGTTTGCAGTATGTATTTTCTCAAAGGGAGCTAAATCTCCATCAGAGAAAGTGGTTAGAGTTGCTAAAAAATTATGATGTGAGTGTGTTGTACCATCCAGGAATGGCCAATGTAGTGGCAAACTCCCTTACTAGGTTGTCTATGGAAAGTGTTGCTCATGTTGAGAAAGATAAAAGAAAGTTGGCTCCAGAAGTTCATTGTTTGGCTAGATTGGGTGTTAGGTTGCTTGATTCAGCTGAAGTAAATATTTGTGTTCAGAGTAGTTTTGAATGTTCCTTAGTTTTGGAAGTGAAGGAGAAGCAAGACATGGATCCTAATTTGGTCAAACTAAACGAGTCAATTAAAGACCAAAAGTTAAAAGTTTTCTCCCAAGGGGGAGATGGTGTATTAAGATACCATAGTAGACTGTGTGTTCCCTATGTTGATGATTTGAGATAGAGAATTATGGTTGAAGCACATGGTGCACGATATTCCATCCATCTCTGTGCTACCAAGATGCACCATGATTTGCGGGAAATCTATTGGATGAATGGTATGAAGAAGGATATAGAGAAGTTTGTAGTAAAGTGCGCAACTTGTCAACAAGTTAAGGTGGAGCACCAAAGACCTGGTGGTATGTTACAAGAGTTAAGTATCCCTACTTGGAAGTGGGAAAAGATAAATATGGATTTTGTGACTGGGGTACCCCAATCAAGTCGGCATCATGATTTGGTTTGGGTTATTATAGAGAGATTAACTAAGTCAGCATATTTCTTACCAATCTATATGTCCTATACAGCTGAGGATTATGCTAAGATATATAGCTGAGAGTTCGTCAGATTGCATAAAGTTCCCTTGTCTATCATTTCGGATAGGGGTACTCAGTTCACTTCCTAGTTTTGGAAAGCTTTTCATAAAGGTCTTGGTACCTAGATTCATCTCAGTTTCACCTTTTATCCTCAGAAAGATGGAAAAGAAGAGAGGACCATCCAAACATTAAAATATATGTTGAGGGCATGTGCTCTTAATTTCAAAGGTAGTTGGGGTGGGCATTTGCCATTGATTGAGTTTTCTTATAATAACAATTATCATTATAGAGTTCAGATGGCTCCATTTGAAGCTCTGTATGGGAGAAGATGTAGATCACCCATAGGTTGGTTTGAAGTGGGTGAGGCCAATTTTCTTTATCTTGATGTAGTATTTGAAGCTATGGAGAAGGTTAAGTTGATTATAGAAAGGTTAAAATTATCCCAGAGTCATCAGAAATCATATGCAGATATGAGAAGAAGAGATCTTGAGTTTGAAGTTGGTGATTTAGTGTATCTGAATATTTCACTAATGAAAGAGGTGAAAAGATTTGGCAAAAAAAGAAAGCTCAGTCCCCGGTATGTTGGCCCCTATAGAATTCTAAGTCATGTCAGGAAAATAGCTTATGAGATTAATTTTCCCATGGACTTATCAGCTATTCATCCTGTATTCTATGATTCTATGCTTAAGAAGTACATCGGTGACTCCACCGTTGTCGTTCCTTTCGAAACCTCAGAAATTCAGAACATCATGTCATATAAAGATATTCCAATTGAGATCCTTAATCGTCAAATTCGTAGGCTACAGAACAAAGAAGATCCATTAATCAAAGTTCTTTGGCAAAATCAATCCATCGAGGGAGCCACTTGGGAAGCAGAAAAAGATATGCAAACCAAGTACCCTCATCTTTTCGCTGCAGATTCAGATTCAGTTTAAGGTAATAAGTTACCTCAGCTCATCTATGTTCATTCCATGTTTCAAGCTTTATATAGTCATTCATGCGATAGTTCATGCATTTGCAAATCAGCTTAGGCAAGCTTTTATTAGCACACTCCAGTTATAGCCTCAGTTTTCAGCATCTCAGTTTTGTTAGCCACATTCAAGGATGAATGTTCCCAAGGGGGAGATATTCTAATACCCCAAACTTTCTTTCAGCCTAATTTTGTCTCTAGTAGATTAAGGGGTGACTTCCAAAGTGAGTAATATTTAAATCATATAGAATTTTCATAATTTTTACTTTTGATCGTGTGGGAAATTGAATGAGCTTTTTGTCGTTAAAAAATTTGCCCAAAATTGATACTCGGTGAAGAAGTTAGAGCATTTTTAGTAATCAGGATTCCAAATGGATAGGCCACCGCATTGTGGTGAGTGCCAACTCGGCGTTTGGCCATTTTCAGTAGCTCACTGTGATTAGGCTATGTCGCGGTGAGAATATCAATGGGAATGCCACCACGTCGCGATGGAGGCTAAATCGGCATTTGGTAATTTCCAGTGGGTCACTGCGATTGGACCGCATCGCGGTGAACCCCAAAACAACAATTGTCCATATCCAGTAACTCATCACAATTCCTCCGTGTCACGGTAGTTATAGTGATGGACCTTTACCATATCGCGGTGAGGCCTTGATCGGCGTTCCAGATATGAATTTTAAATTCCAAGGGCAGTTCGGTCTTTTGCTTATTCCCCCAAATCATAAAAACAAAAGATTAAGGTAATTATTGAGCAAAGTATGCTCATTCCTCATTAATTTTCCTCAAGAGAAAACCCTAAGCAACTATATCCAACTCCAAGAACTTTCCAAATTCACCATTCTTTCTCCAAAATTGTTAAAAATTCAAGGTTTCCAAGTCAAGAATTTCAAGAATCAACCTTCAAAGGCACAAGTGACGTCTTAAACCAAGCTTGTTCATCAATTGAGGTGTGTGGGGTTTGAACAAGAACAAATCTTTCGTTCTTATGCCCAAAATATTGGATTTTATCAAATACTATATGATTAGTAAGTTGGGGTTTATATCCAAATCATCTTGTTTTGATTTTATAAAGTTATAAGTAATTTAAGTTTTTAATTGCATGTTTATCCTAATTATTTATGCTTAGAATTGAGGATTTATGTTATGAATTGTATTTCCTCATTGAGAATTGATATTTTCAAGTGTTTTCAAGTTAGTTGTTGAGAATTTAGCCTCATTATGATATTCTGATCATTCAAGTATATATGTTTTAATTGTTGAGAATTTAGCCTCATTATGATATTCTGATCATGCAAGTATATATGCTTTAACCCTAAGTGCGAATTTTGATATTTCATGAAGAGTATGTTATAGTATGCTTTAACAAGCAAGCATTTAGTTTTCTTTTAAAGAAAGAATTGATATCTTGATCCTAAGCTAAGATAAGGAATCTACATTGTTCATAAAGTTTGAGATTTAAAGAAAGAGAAGCATAATTTGTCTTTATTATAAACCCTTATGCTATTTTAAGGTGGATTTCCTAAATTTCCGAGCCTAAGTATGGGAGTAGTATTTAGCACCGAGCTGGGTATGATTCCAAGGTCTCATATCCCAAAACTATGTGCCACCATAGGATTAAGATTATTCCCACTTCTATGTGGATAACTAAGATTGTGATCACTTAAGTTAAGGTTCTATTCTAATGGAAAGGGTAGAACAGCTCTACCCAACGTGGGCAAGAGGTTGGACTCCATGTTAGCTCACATGGTTTAGGTCGGTTTAAAGAAACTCCTAAGTCCTTGAGTCCTAAGTTCTAAGTTCCCAAGTTACCAAAAGAAGTTCCTTAATCCTAAAACAGTTTATTTGCTTAAATCCTTAAGATAAAAGCTTATGTTTTGAAGGCTATGGTTTTTAAGAAATGTTAAAGTTTTGAGATGAAGCATTTCCCTTACAGTAGACAAGATAGTTTAGTATTTTTCAAAAAGATCAGATTTTAGAACTAAATGTTATGGCTCACTAAACTTATAAAGTCTGAATTGCTATGCATGATATCATATTTCAGTATTTTAGATATTCCATCTCATGTGAGCCATTCACATTTACCATTTATTATTTTACTAATTGTGATGGTCCTATGTTTCTTATACATTGCACCTCCATTTGCTCAGTACATCCTCAAAGTACCGATCCATATATACGTCTATGTGCTATATTATCTTATAATGTAGGTTCATGTGCTCAGTATCAGCAGCGTGAGTAGTTCAAGCATCTTTATCTACGCTCCCACAGTTGATGAGTCCTCATGATTCAAGGGCCTACTTTTTCAGACTTTTAGTTTACTTATAGTATTTGGATTGTCATTTTTCAATTTAGTTCGAGTCAGTTGGGGTCTGTCCCAATGGCTCTCTAGTTCTTTGTTAGTAGTAGAGGCTTGTTGGACTGTAAGTTTATTCACAGACTTTCGGTATTTACCATTCAGACAGTATTTGCCAGTTATTTCAACTTAGACTTGACATGATACAGTACTATTGCCTGATGTAGAAAGTTTCGAACTTAGTTGCAGGCTCAAAGGGTTAGCTTGGGGCTACTTGTAACCTTGAGCACCGTGTGACGTCTCGGGATGAGATTTTGGGGAATTATATATATCTTGTCATGTATTTACTTCTTTCTTTCCAAAACAATGTACCATACCTGGATTATAGACTCTGGTGCTTCACAATACATGATATTTGACAAGTTTCTATTGCACAACATATTGCCTCTGTCTTATCCTGTTTGAGTCACTTTACCAAATTCATTCAAGGTTAAAGTAGACTATATAGGTAGTCTACATTTAACACCGGATTTTGAACTTCATCTTGTCCTTCTTTTTCCTTCATTTAAACATAACTTGCTATCAGTTTCTTAGTTATGTACTCAATTTGATTGTGATCTCATTTTTTCTAAAACAAATTGTTCTATACAGACCCCTTTTTGAAGAATAAGCAGGTACTGGGTAATATTACAGAAGGGCTATATGTGATGAAGGATAACACACCTATATGGAGTTGATTTTTAGAAGTTTTCTAATCCAGTATTTTTAATTTCTAGTCCAGTGTCTTTTAATTCCTATCAAGAGTCGGTCTCATGTTTGTCTAAATTTCTACCAAATTCTTTTCAGTCAGTATGTCATGAGTCAATCAGTCCTGTTAGATCTAATTGTACTCAATCTTCCAGTGAAGTTATTAATAAAATTGCTCCGAATTGTTCACTTTCTACTTCAGTGCGTCTATGGCATAATAGATTAGGTTTTTTTCCTTTTCATGCTATGAAAAACATCAAGCAATTGCAATTGAATAAAACTGATAAAGTAGATTTTCCTTGTTCTATTTTTCCCATGGCTAGACAAACCAAACCCCTTTTCCCGACTTGTTCCATCACTACTATAGGTTGTCTTAAGATAATACACATAGACACTTAGGGACCTTATAAGACTCACACTTACAAAGGAGGAAAATATTTCTTGACAATTGTAGATGACTTCTCAAGATGTATTTTGACCTTTCTTCTTTGCACCAATTCATGTGCTTTTCCTACTCTACAAACTTTTATATCTCTCATTGAATGACAATTTTCCATAAAAATCAAAGTTATGAGATCAGATAATGTATTTGAGTTGGGAACAGGAAAGGGGCAAAAGATTTTTTCAGACAAAAGGGATTTTACAGAAAACCACTTCTATAGCTATACCACAACAAAATGGTGTGGTGTAAAGTAAGAATAAACACTTGCTGGAAATATGTAGGACCTTGTTGTTTCAATATAATGCTCCTAAAAGGTTTTGGGATGATTGCTTGCTCACTGCCATTTGATGTGTGAATAGATGCTAACATATTTGAGGCTTTTAACTAAGAATAATTGCAAAGTCTTAAGCAACTTTTGTCATTATTGATTGTTTTTCATTTGATTTTACAGTAGAAGTTGATATGATAGAGAACCAACAAGAATGGAAGCAAATAAGTTAAAATCTTAAGAAATCTGAAGAAAAGTGTGGTAGACGACATTTGTGATAAGTCTTCAACCCTATGATAAACTGTCAGCTTCATTATCAGCAGTAGATAGAGAATTGGCCTAAGTTGAAAGCTATGATAATATTTTGTGATAGGTCATCAAGGGTCAGATAAGCTATCAAGAATGTCGTCATCCTAAGGCGGCATAGGAGAACTAAACCAAAGCCTTAATAACACTTTGTGATAGGCCATTAAGGAGCTGATAAGTCATCAAGATTGTCATCAACCTTAAGTAGGAAGAGCCAAAACTGAAGAAGGAGTTGACGACATTTGTAATAAGTCATCAGCCTCCTAATAGGCTATCCCAAATGTCATCACCTAATCCAAGGGATTTCTAAAATTTTATTATTTTGTTTCCTTATTTAGGGTGAACTATTTAAAGCCTTGTTTAGGGTTTTCTTGGAGGCCAGCACATTGAGTTTTGATGATACTTTGATATTTTCTCTCTCTAATTTCTTGGCTTGAAAAAGCAAATACTTTGAATAGATTATTATCATTATTTTGGGATTTCCTTTGTGATATAATCTATGATTCACTAGTTATTCTTCTTGTTTCAATTTTAGCATTATGAGTGGCTAAATTCCATTAACCTGAATTATGGGATCTAGGGTTAGGGCTTGATAAAGTGCTGAGTGATCTGGATTTGAAAGGTGGTAAGACTTCTTGATAATTCTAAGGTTTTAATTAACAACTGTTGGTTGTAAACAATAGATAAAACCCACTTTGAATTGCTTCAGAAAGAAATCAAATATAGTGGTAAGTGAACTATCAACAGGGACTTGGAAATACTTCACTTAATAATTAGAGTTGTAACAAGGTTGGTTAACCTTAGGTAAAATCTGGGCTATGAATTTAAATTTCCTAAGTCTGAGAGGATTAGGTAATTAAATGCTTAAGTAGGTCGAGAGACATTTAGGCATAACTTCGATAAAGATAACTTTTTGTCCTATCTACTGTGAGAATCTTGAACTACTATTAGCATCTGTCAAGTACCAAAACCCCTAGTGAACATAATTCTGGTTTTTCATAAACTCTTGATTATGAACACTTATGTTAAAGTGACCAACATTTTATTGGTTAATCTCGAAAACCCCCATTTTATCTTTTTTATATCATCTGTTTGAATTCAACTTGTAGCTATAGTCTCAAATTAGTTTAATCGCCACTCACATTGTTCCCTATCGATTCGACCCCGACTCTAAAAGTTGGGTAAATATATTGACGATGACCGCCTTACACTAAATTGAAGTGGAAGTTGAACGTTATCAAATATGGCACCGTTGTCGGGGAACAATTGGTGTATTCAATTGGTTTGGAATTTTAGCCTACTTGCTTGAATTCAAACTTGTAAATATTTGTTTTTAGTTTTCTTTGATTTCTTGTGTTAGGTAATTTTTATTTTAGTTTACTTACTACTATGGCATCGTGGAATGAACATGAAATTGGTGGTTAGAAATCTTATCTTGATGATCCATGTCCATATTATGATCGACCTCACTTTTGGTAAAATTGTAGATATGCTTCCCGGAGAGAGATGTGTGCACCATCTCCATCCTACTGGAAGTATGATTATTCTTTACATGGTGTTCAATATGGACATTGGAGTGATTGCCCAAAGCCCCCTCCCTCCATTGTGCTAACCTAAATTCTAGTTCTTCTTATGATTTTGATAGATTTTTTGGTCAAAAAAAAAAAGAAAGAACTAAGCACCGAAAAGAGTGGCATTGAAGCTATACTTCAACTAATATTGGATCATATGGACACAATGAATGATATCATATGTGATATACATCAAGACATTAGGGCATTTAACAAGAAAAGAGAAAGGATAGGGGAGATGGATATCGAGGTCAATCATCCAAAGCACTCCTCTACATTATGTTTAGATTATATCTTGTATGTGGAATCATTTAGACTAATCAAAGAGTGTGAAGATGAGGAACAAGAATCCTATTGTGATGTTGAGCTTGATGTTGAGCAACCCTTGGTGATTTCCCAACCAACCGAACCATTCATGAACGAAGATGCCAAAGATGAGGAAATGGTACTAGAGTTGAAAGAAAAAATCAAGCACAAATCTTGTGAAGATTCTAGTCCATTTTGGGGTAAAGATACTATTATGGATGCTACTCCAAAATTGAGAGTTAGTCCTCATTCGAACCACTTTTCAACATTATGCTTGGTGGATGTGATGAAAGTAGAATCACCCAAGCAAATGATGAATTTTGAAAATGAGGAAGAAAATTCTTACATTTTGGAGTTTATCATTCCAAATGGGTATACTACAAGCCCAATCTTGAAGGTCAAGAAGCGTAAATATCGATGACCATTTAGTGGCTTTTTAAGATCCTTACTATTGCCCAATGAGCCCACACGAAAGTTTGATGCAAAATTAGGCAAGCGGTTCAAGTCTTCGAAGTGGCATGATAGAACATTCCTTATCATGCCCTCACATTTGCCCAACGGACCTAAAAAATGTAAAGATTGAAAAATGGGCCGACAATTCAAATCATCAAAGTTGAGGGATAAAAGATGACTAAATATTGTCATTCCACAATACTAAATTAGGAGCTTCTTGGGAGGAAACCCAAGGTATTTTGTTATTTGTATTCGTATTATGTGATTGACATCAGATCTTCGCACCTATGGTGCCATAGGTATATTTCTAACTGTCTCATTTTTGTTTGACGCATTGGGGATATTACATGATTTTAAGTTGAGGGTGGAGCTACTTGTGGGTGTTGATGACCTCTTGGGGTTTTTGTTGCCATGCCTCTTTTCCCCAGAGTCTTGTTCCTAGTAGAGCCGGCATATTTAAGCATATTGTGTTTGTTTTGTGATGTGTTCTGGTTAACTGGGGGGAAAATAAGTATCTAGGTCAGTTGACATATTTTTGTTGATTTTTCTTGGAATGATAAATACCTCTCCAATTGTCTATCTGGTAACTGTGTGATGAGTATCTATATGTGACTATTGTAAATGTTTTTATGGCATTAGTATTAGGGAAATGATAATCATTGCTAATAATTGTATGAACCAAATGGGTAGCATCTTGTGATGTACCTTTGTGCCATGTGTGTGTGAGATGCTACCTAGTTCCCGTTGTGTGTTAAATCTAGAACTTTCCCGATTGGTCTTGCCTTGGTTGTAGGATAGCGGTTAGAAAAGGATCATATTTCGTTATTGATATTAGTCCGCTTTAAGCCTAAATGACCTTCTATGTGTGAATAATATCCCTTGATCCTGATTTAGAGCTTGAATGCCTATTCTTTTTATTATACCTATCACCTTCCCATTTGTATCACAATGAACCTGTTTTGGCCCTGATCATTGATGTGCAAGCAAAAGAGAACACATTTAATGCTTTTTAGCTCAAAATAATTGTGAATTCTGAAGCAACTCTTGTTGTTTTGATATGTTTGCTCATGATATTAAAGTAAAAAGGAAGACGAATAAAAACAAATGACAATGGAGCAAAAGAGTTGAAAATCTAAGCAAAAGAGAAGAAATCATGGCTAACGACCTCTGTGATATGTCATCAGCCTTGTGATAGCTTATCAACATTGGCATCAACCTTATCCAGAAACTTGAAGCCTAAGAAGAAATTCTGATGACATTGGTGATAAGGCGTCAAGTTGGTGATAAGGCGTCATAAAGGGCGTCAGCCTAAACCAGAGAATTGAGTTTGACAAAGAAATCTGACAACGTTGGTGATACACCATCAGATTGGTGATGCGGTGTCGGCTACATCATCAGCCTAAGACAGATTTTGAAGGCAACTGAAGCAATTCTGACACCATCCAGGATAGGGCGTCAGACTCTTAACGTGGCGTCAGCTTGGGCGTCACCTATTCCAAGAATTTAATTAATTTTACTTATTTTATTTTCTTAATTAGGCTTTAGTATAAATACCATATTTTAGGGTTTTTACAGGCGAATCATTATCTATCATACATCAACTCTAAGAAGAGAGACACGTATTTTTGCTCTTTTTCATAAAATATTCTTGTGTTTTCGTATCAACTATTTTTGGGGTTTCTACCTTGTGATTAAATCAGAGGAACTACTTGTTGTTTTCTATCCATTCATAAGTTTATCATTATAATCATGAATTCAACTTGTTATTTCATTCATCAAATCATGAGTGGCTAATTTCTTTAGACGGAGTTATGGGATCCATGGATTATAGTTTGATATGATACTAGGTGTTTAACGGATTCAAAGGGTAGTAAAACATCTTGAAATTATATTGTTTTAACTAAAATCTAGTGGTTGCAAACATTAGATTATACCTTAGGTTTTATTTGCTTCTAACGAAGAAATAGACTAGAGGTCGTGAATTATCAACAAGGACTCGGAAGCTACCAACCTTCTGTTTAATGATTAATGCCGTAACTGGATTAATCTACCTGAGATAACATCCTATTGGAAATAGATAAGTTATCTAAGTTCGAGAGAATTAGATAATAAAATGTCTGGTGAGGTCGAAAGATAAGTCAGATAGTATAGTCGTCTGGGTTATTTTGTTGTTTCTACTCATTCCAATAATCTCAAGCATTACCTAGTATCTGTCAATTCCCGAAACCTATGGTGAACATAACTCTGGTTTCCATTAATATTGATTACAACACTAAAATTCAGAAAGTGAAAATTGACTCTCTGTGAAACTTAAACCCCAATCTTTCAGAATCAATAAACTACTAGTAAAGTGTTTCGTAGACAAATTGAAGTTCACACCCTATTCCCTATGGGATTCGACACTAATCTAGTTGGGATTTATATTGACAACGATCGCTTACACCCATTCATGAGTGTAATTTGAGCGTTATCAAAAATAGCGTCGTTGACAGGGAATACGGTTGTAGACTAAAAGTTTGTGCGCAAAAAATTGTGATAGTTAAGTTTCTATGATTTATGCTTATTTGTTGTTTTAGTTTATTGTAGGTACTGTGTTGTTTATGCCAAGCACGAGAAGTTCCGGAGAACCTCTATTACCAATCAATTTGGAACCTGAACTAATTGGAAGAATGGTTGAACAACAGGAAGCAGAAAGACTAGCTGCTTTAGCCAGGACTCAGGTGAATGTGCAAAATTTGGGTCAACAAGCACGTCACCAAAATCCTAATGATGAAGACTTAGGTGAGGAGGAATTGTTGAATCCTTAAAACCCAAGGAGAGCTGAGTAAGTTACTGCAATAGTGCAGTGAAACGTCAACAAAAATCATCCAGACCAAGAAAGGTATGGTCAACAGCCTATACAATATGAGGCTGATGAAGATGATGAACGAATGAACGGAGCTGGTGCAACGGGTGCTATTATTCTACCACCATTGGCACTAGGTGCAAAGCTCAGCATAACAAGTACCATGATCCAACTCCTGAATCTAAAGAGGTTATTTGGAGGCTTGCCTGGTGATGATCCGAATATGCATTTGGTGAACTTCATCACTATTTGAAAATCCTTTGACAATCTGGGGGTGAGCCAGAATATGATCAGGTTGAGATTGTTTTCTTTGTCTCTGTCTAGGGAGGCAATAATGTGGCTGAATGAGTTAGAGCCTGATTCTATAACCAACTGGAGACAGTTGAAAGAAGCATTCCTAGAATGATTCTTTCCACCCACTAGAAGGGTATAATTGAGGGACGAAATTAGGAACTTCAGCCAGCTTCTAACTGAAGCACTGCACGAAACCTATGAAAGATTTAAGAAAAAACTTGCACAATGTCCGAACCATAATATGATGGACTTGTACTTGATGAAGACTTTGTACAGATCTTTCAACTCTATGACGAAGCCTATTGTGGACAACGCTACAGGTGGTTGGTTCAATGACCTCTCTTTTCTGGATGCTTTCGACATGCTAAATAGAATAACCAAGCAGATTCGAGCTTGGCACACTAGAGATTCTGTAGTGGTTAGCCCAATTTTTGCTGGTGGTATTACTGTAGAGCAGCGTAGAAAGAAAGAGGACCGAGATCAGAACATAGCCCACTTGAAGACGCAGATGGACATACTGGCAAAGCACTTGCTATCAGGCAAGACTGAGATGGTTAAGGTAGTGGAATCTCAGGGTACTGTGTCTACAGGTGCTGAGGTTGAGGCAAACTATGTGAGTAATCAGGGAGGTTTCTAAGGCAATAGCCAAGGGAACCAAGGTCGGACTTTCTATGACAAGCCTGATTATAAAGATAGGGAGCAGGGACATTGGAGAATAATAATGACAGAAGTGGTTTGTATATTCCTCCTGAAAGTTAGGAGGCTACAAAAACTAGTTTTGGCAAGATGTCCATGGAGAACATGATAGAAAAGTTATTGAAGGGAGTTGAGGCAACCAACTCGGGGGGGTAACTAATATGAAAAGTGAATTTTCTACCCTCAGTCAGTTGGTTAGCTCACACTCCGGGTCCATTAAGCAGTTGGAGCAGCAGATGAGCCAACTTTTGGCTACTCTGAACCAGAGAAAAGCTTGTACTTTACCTAGTGATACGGTTCAGAACCCATGGACTGATGGCTCTTGTATAGTGATTACCACTCAGAGTGGTAAGGTGTTATCTAGCCCTTCTACAGGCAAAGCTATAGAGAAGGAGGTAAATGTTGATGAATCAGAAGGATGCAATCTAGTGGAATCTGAAAAGGTGGATAGCTTTGTTGATATTTCAGAGAAAAAAGATTAAAAAAAGGGGAAGTGGTATTGAAACAAATACCAATACCACCACCTCTATTTCCTCAGAGATTGAAAATGAAAGAAGATAACAAGAAATTTAGCAAGTTCATGGCAATACTAAAACAATTGACAGTGACCGTGCCACTGATGGAGACATTTGAGCAAATGCCAAACTATGCTAAATTTATGAAGTAATTGCTAACAAAGAAGAGAAAGGTAAGTTGTGAGCTAGTGGACAACATCCACCACTGTAGTGTCGTTTCTTCACAAACCGTAGTACAGAAAAAGCCTGACCCTAGAGCATTTACTATACCGTGCACAATTGGGTCCATAAAGTTTACCAAACTTTATGTGACTTAGGATTAAGTATTAATTTGAGGCCACTTGATATCTACAAGAAGCTGGGATTGGGGGAACCTACCCCCACGATGATGTGTCTTGTGATGGCAGACAGATCGGTGAAACTACCAGTTGGTATATTGCATGATGTGCCAGTAAAGGTGGATGACTTTATTCTGCCAGCAGACTTTGTGATATTGGATTGTGATGTTGATTTTGAGGTACCCATCATCTTGGGTAGACCATTATTAGCCATGGGGAGAGTATTGGTTGATATGGAGCACAATGAGCTCAAGTTCAGATATGGGAAATAGGAGGTCAAATTTAAAATACAACCTCCTATGAAGCAGTTGGAGGAGATAAACATCTTCTTGGTTATGGATGTATTCCAGAAATATGGTAATGAGGTAGTGATACGGCATCTTAACAAAGTCTGAGTAGTTGAGATAACCAAGTCGCGCCGCGATACTAAATCAGGCGCTATTGGGAGGCAACCCAAAATTTTATTTTCATGTATTTTATTTTTATTCAATTAGGTAGTAGTAGGAAGGAACTGAAGGGGTAAAAAAAGGTCAAGGTAAAAACTGAAGAATGCAAGTCAAGTGGTCTTGACGAATTTCGTGATACACTATCACAACTGTGATGGCTTATCACCAATGTCGTCAGAAAGACCAGCAATGGAGACCTTCTCTGTTAAGGCTGACGACCTCCGTGATAGGCTATCACAGTTGTAATGGCTTATCATAAGTTGCCGTCAGCCCTTATTTTGTTTTTGAAAATCTAGGTCCAAATTGACCCGAATCCGACCCGACCCAGATCCAAACCCTTTAGGTTCCCGCTTTATTTTATTTCCTTCTTTAAGTATTATTTTATTTCCTTAGTAGGATAGTTACTTCCTTTCAAAACACTCCCAAGTATACAAGGAAACCTCCTTCCTGATAGTTGTGGGATTGCAAGGAAAATCTGAGTCTATCTCTCATCTTTTCTTCTCTCTCGCGTAAAAAGTGGAGTCAACTCATCAAGTATGCTCATAACTTTGTTCTCCTATCATTGAAGCGGTAAAGTTGTTGAAAACATGATGCTATAAAGGAAGAAACTTAAGTTCAAGTTGTAATAGCATGGAAATCGGAAATTAGGGTTAAGTTGTGCCTAAATTGCAAAAATTTGAAAACCCTAAGTACAAAAATAAAAATTCCATCTGATTATATGAAGAATTTGGTCCCAAAATTATGAATGCAAACTGAGTGGGGGGAAATTCAGAGCTGATGACATTGCTGATAGGCTATCACAAGCGTAATGCCTTATCAGCTACATCGTCAGCAACTTTGAAAAAGGGAGCATTTACTGTTTAAGGCTGACGACTTACCTAATAGGCTACCATAATTATGATGCCTTATCAGGAATGTCATCACAAGTTTGAAAAAAGTATGCCAGTTCTGTTTAAGGCTGAAGACATAGCTGATAGGTTATCACAAATATGACACCTTATCAACCACATCGTCATAAGTTAGATGATAATTCTAAGTGAACTTGAATAGCATGTTTTGACTGTTATACCTTGATCATTAACTTGTGTTTGTCTTATGGTCCAGGAACATTCTAATGTCACCTAGAAGCCAGAACCCTAACACTTCAAAAAAGCTGCCAAGCCAAAGGTGGTTCGAAAGCTTATTGATAAAGACTCTGATTACGAAGATGAAGAACCACTGCTTAGGTGGAGGAGAAAGAAACCCAGTCCAAAGGCACCTCCTCCACCTAAACACATTGTAGTGGAGTATAGTGATAATACTGAGACTACCACCCCAGCTGAGAGTGAATCTTCTTAGCAAGAAGGTTCTAACCAAACTGAGTCCAAATAGCCTGAGTCTGAGAAGGCTGAATCTAAAGAACTGGAGGCAAAACATAAGTCTGACAAAGCTGATTCTGAGGAAACATCCTCTGAAACTCCCGCAACTAAGATTTAAGATGAGAAGGAACCCCTAGTTCAAGGAACTTTGATAAAATGCAAGAATCTGGAGGTTCGAGAGAATGCTAGATGGCAAATCCCCTAAGAAGAGGACATTTTTCTCAAAGGGTTGATTAGAATAAAAAGAAGATCTACCAGACGGCCAGTGTTTCCATAGAAGAGAGTCATCATCACATGATTTCTTGGGTATCCTCCAGTTGAGAAGAAATTCAGAGACTATGGGTTGGGATGGACTGCTAAGGGAGGTAAACCATTTTTCCTTACAGTAGTCTGGGAGTTCTATGCGAACTACTAGGCTAGATTAGAAAGCATGTGCAAGAGTGAAGAGACCAAAGAAGACTAGCCTTTGCTGACCAGAGTTCCAGTTCATAGGGTAAATATAGATATTTCTGATACGACTATTAATAAGTTTCTACATGGACCCAACTTCAATCCTCAGGTCATAATTCCTGCATTCTACCATCGGCTGAAGAGTAAAGATGACCAGCGTCCTTGGTTAGCTACACTTATAGCTGAGGGAGATCCTTTATGGCTGACTCGACCTAGTGAGCCTATTTACAAGGCTTCTTTGACTCAAGAGGAAAAATTTTAGTAGGGTGTTGTGCGCACCCATTTGATGCCGACCGACGGAGATAACATTCTAGGTGATGATCGAGCAATATTGGTTGCATGTCTTGTTGCTAAAGAGATCAAGATTCGGGTAACGAGGTCTGACACAACTTATCCATTCCCTTGTCTGATGACCAGCCTATGCACAGAGGCAGGGGTACCATATATTGTTGGGACTGATGAGACTTTGTATGCCACCAATACCCACAACCCTATTTGCTATGAGAAAATTAGCCAAGGCTAACACTTGATAGAGGGGTGAGGGGTAAGGTAAACCCATTAGTTACAGGCCCCAGTTCAGTACCTGAAGTTGAGGTGCAAGCTTCTGAGGCTGCTCAGGCAGGCTCAGTTCCTGATAATGAGCTAGGTCCATCAGTTCCTAAAGCATCAGTGAAAGCTGCAAAGTGACCAAACAGGCCAGATAGTGTGAGACGTAGCTACGTACCTTTGTTGATCAGTTTGCTACTGCTGTAGATAAAGGAATTAGGGCTACTCTTAAGCCTTTTGCTACTTTGCCTACACGGGTTGCAGATCTGGAGAACCATTTTGTTACAGGGGCAGAGGAGCTGCCTAGAGTAGAGCTTGCTGAATTCAAAGTGGCCTTAGAAAAGGTAAAAGCTGATATGGTAATACTATAACAACACCAGTTTATGATGCCTGTAGGGCAGATAGCTAAGGAATCTGAGGATGAACCTCCAATCCTTGATCTCATTGCAGAGCCAGTGAAAAAGAAAAAGAAGAAAGACAAAGACGCTGAAAAAGGTAAGAGAAAGAGACAAGAAGATGATAAGAATGAGAGAAAGGCTGAGAAAAAAGGTAGATAGGAAGAAGAATGCAGAGAAGACACTACAGGCAGATGGTGAGTTGACAGAACAGGAGAAAGCGGATCTGAAAAGAGCAACGCAAGCGTCCCGAGTGAACAACTGGAAATGGGAAGAAGCACTACGAGCGAGGGCTATAGGAGCCTCATCTAGCATAACAGCTGAACCAGAGAAAAGAGAAGCTCTTGATGAGGATAACACTGTTGCAAGGTCGAGGACCCATGATTTGAGACTTAATTGACTCCAGGTATGCCCTAACCCTTAGTTTCAGTTTGTTTTGATTTTAAGTTAAGGGTGTAGGGTAGTATGTTATTGTAGTATATTCTAAAAATAACTAGGAGTAGTGCAAGTTCTGTAGGCAGTTAATTGATTTTTTAATTTTGAACACCTCTCCGAAGGTTTGTTTTGCATGACTGTATGAATTGCACCTTAGTGTGACCACTGTGCATCTCGTTATGGCATTAGTTTAGTTACCTAATCATTACTGTTGAACAAATGCATGAACCAGATAGGTAGTAGTCAGTGATATTGTTGGTGTGCCATGTGTGTGTGAGACTATACCGAGTTTTCTTTCTAGTGTCAAATCTAAAACTTGCTCGGTTCTCTTTTTATATCATAATGAACCTATTTTGGTCTTGGTCCTCCTTGGACACTATACACCTTAACTTAGGCAAACAGCCTAAGTTGAGGGTAGCTATTATAGGGGTGCGTGATGTAAATTGGGTATGAAGATGGGTAGAGTAGAAGAAAATGAATAAGTGAAAAAGAAATAGAAAATTAGGTGGTGGTGCAAAAGAGCAAGAAAAGAAGTTTGTTTGAATAAAAAGAATAACCACACCCATTCTGAAAATGTGATAAAGAGAAAAAGAAAAGAAAAGAAAAACAGAGAAAAAGAGGTTAATAAGTGGACCCCACAAGTTAAGGTAGTGCCAAGGAGGTTAGTCACTCTAAATATCATCTAATATCATACCAGCCCCTAGCCTATGTTACAAGCCGAAGAAAGACCTATAGTGATCCTAGCTTATCGGTCCAGACACTTTGGGAATGACGATAAGGGAAAGCATATGGTATTTGGCATGCATTGGTTTGAACTTCATTCTGAGAGAGTGATTTTGTGACTATCCCCGTGCTTATATTTTGACTTTTCATGAGAGAAAAAGGGGAATTTCTTTGTTGTTAGGGCACACTAGTATGGTGCTAGGTGACTTACATATTTGAGAAGTGTCATATTGACATAAGCATGATTATTGGTACTTAGTTGATGCCATGGTTGGAATCCTTTGTGTTACATTGCTGCTTTTCAACTAGATACACAGTAGTTTAAATTGCTTGACTTTGGAGGTGGTAACTGAGTTTTGAGCTAAAATGGTTGTTGACTGCTGAATATTCATTGTATTCTCTTAGTTTATTTCTTGAGGACAAGCAACTATTTTTAAGTTGAGGGTGTTGATGTGTGAGCAAATACTAACATATTTAATGCTTTTTAGCTCAAAATAATTGTGAATTCTGAAGCAACTTTTGTTGTATTGATGTGTTTGCTCATGATATTACAGCAAAAGGGTGGAGGAATAAAAACAAATGACAATGGAGAAAAAGAGTTGAAAATCTGAGCAAAAAAAAAAGAAATCATGGCTGACGACCTCTGTGATACGTCGTCAGCCTTGTGATAGCTTATCAGTATTGGCGTCAACATTAACCAGAAACTTGAATCTTGAGAAGAAGTTCTGACGATGTTGGTGATAAGGTGTCAAGTTGGTGATAAGGCATCACGAAGGGCGTCAGCCTAAACCAGAGAATTGAGTTTGAAAAAGAAATTTTATGACGTTGGTGATAAGATGTCAAATCGGTGACACGGCGTCAGCTACATCGTCAGTGTAAGATAAATTTTGAAGGCAATTGAAGCATTTCTGTCGCCATCCGAGATAAGGCATCAGACTCTTGACGCGTCGTTAGCTTGGGCGTCACCTATTCTGAGAATTCTATTAATTTTAGTTATTTTATTTCCTTAATTAGGCTTTAGTGTAAATAGCATATTTTAGGGTTTTTAAAGGCAAATCATTATCTATCAGACATCAACTCTAAGAAGAGAGACACGTATTTTTGCTCTCTTTCATAAAATATTCTTATGTTTTCGTATCAACTATTTTGGGGTTTTTACCTTGTGATTAAATCGGAGGAACTACTTATTTTTTTCTATCCATTCGTAAGTTTATCATTATAATCCTGAATTCAACTTGTTATTTCATTCATCAAATCATGAGCGGCTAATTTCATTAGCCGGAGTTATGGGATTCATGGATTAGGGTTTGATATGATACTAGGTGTTTAACAGATTCAAAGAGCAGTAAAACATCTTGAAATTCTGTTGTTTTAACTAAAATCTAGTGGTTGTAAACATTAGATTATGCCTTAGGTTTTATTTGCTTCTAATGGAGAAATAGACTAGAGGTCGTGAATTATCAACAGGGACTCGAAAGCTACCAACCTTCTGTTTAATGATGAATGCCGTAACTGGATTAATCTACCTGAGATGACATCCTATTGGAAATAGATAAGTTATCTAAGTTCAAGAGAATTAGATAATAAATTGTCTGGTAAGGTCGAGAGATAAGTCAGATAGTATAGTCGTTAGGGATATTTTGTTGTTTCTACTCATTCCGAGAATCTCAAGCATTACCTAGTATATGTCAATTCCTGAAACCCATGGTGAACATAACTCTGGTTTCCCATTAATAGTGATTACAACATTAAAATTCAAAAAGTGAAAATTGATTCTCTATGAAACATAAACCCCCATCTTTCGGAAACAGTAAACTACCAGTAAAGTGTTTCGTAGACAAATTGAAGTTCACACCCTATTCCCTGTGGGATTTGACCCCGATCTAGTTGGGTTTTATATTGACAACGATCGCTTACACCCATTCAAGAGTGTAATTTGAGCGTTATCAATCCTCCTTGGATATTGTGCACTTTGACTTAGGAAAGTAGACTAAGTTGAGGGTGGCTATCATAGGGGTTCATGATGTAAAGGGAGTATGAAGAAGGGTAATAAATATATATATATATATATATATATATATATATATGCAAGGCTGGGTGTGGTAGAAAAAGAATGAGAAAAGAAAAGTACAAAAGAGAAAATGATTGATTAAATGACTACACCCATCCTGAATTTGCTTAATCAAGAAAGGGAGAAATAAGGTAAAGGTTGATAAGTGAGACCCCAAAAAAAAATAGTGTAGTTCCAAGGAGGCTTAGTTACTTTAAATATCTTACCAGCTCCAAGCCTACATTACAAATTGAAGAAAAGTCCTATAGTGATCCTAACTTAACTGTCTGAAAGCTTCGATAATAAAAGTAATGGTAAGCTTATGGTATTTGGCATACATTGACTGGAACGTCTTACTGAGAGTGAGTGTCTTTTGATCGTCCCTGCATTTACATGCTTGATTTCTTATATGAGTGAGAAGGGACTTCTTTGTTGTAAGGGCACATCGGTTGCATTGCTAGTTGCCAACTTGTTTAGGTAGTGTAATTTGAATATAGGAATGGTTATTGTTCCTAAGTTGATGCCATATCTTGATTCCTTTCTGTCACATTGTTGATCTTCATGGATATACACAGATGGATTTAAAGTGATTGAAAATGGAGAGGGTAATGCGTTTTGAACTAAAATTGATGATCAACTATCATAGGTATCTTATGTGTCTCTTGGTTAAGCATCGTAATATTGTATTTTAGTTGCTTGAGGACAAGCAATTGTTTTAAGTTGAGGGTGTTGATGTGTGAGCAGATGCTAACACATTTGAGGCTTTTAACTAAGAATAATTGTAAAGTCTTAAGTAACATTTGTCGTTTTTGATTGTTTTATGTTTGATTTTGCAGTAGAAGATGATATGATAGAGAACCAACAAGAATGGAACTAAGAAAGTTGAAATCTGAAGAAAAGTGTGGCTGACGACATTTGTGATAAGTCGCCAGCCCCGTGATAAGCTATCAGTTTCATCGTCAGCAGTAGACAGAGAATTGGCCTAAGTTGAAAGCTGTGATGACATTTTGTGATAGGTCGTCAAGGGTCTGATAAGCTATTAAGAATATCGTCAGCCTTAGGCAACACAGGAGAACTGAAGCAGAGCCTTGACGAGATTTTGTGATAGGTCGTTAAGGAGCTGATAAGTCATCAAGATTGTCGTTAGCCTTAAGGAGAAAGAGCCGAAACTGAAGAAGGAGTTGACGACATTTGTGATAAGTCGTCAGCCTCCTGATAGGCTATCACAAATGTCATCATCTAATCTGAGGGATTTCTGAAATTTTATTATTTTGTTTCCTTATTTAGGGTGAAGTATTTAAAGCCTTGTTTAGGGTTTTCTTGGAGGCCCGCACATTGAGTTTTAACGATACTTTGACATTTTCTCTCTCTAATTTCTTGTCTTGAAAAAGCAAATACTTTGAAGAGATTATTATCATTATTTTGGGATTTTCTTTGTGATCTAATCTGTGATTCACTAGTTATTATTATTTTTGTGGTAAGTTTAACTTTGAAAGCATGAATACAGCTCGTTGTTTCGATTTTAGCAGTATGAGTGGCTAAATTCCATTAACCTGAATTATGGGATCTAGGGTTAAGGCTTGATAAAGTGCTAAGTGATCAAGATTCGTAAGGTGGTAGGAATTCTTGATAATTCTGAGGTTTTAATTAACATCTGTTGGTTGTAAACAATAGACAAAACCCACTTTGAATTGCTTGATAAAGAAATCAAATATAGTGGTAAGTGAACTATCAACAGGAACTTGGAAATACTCCGCTTAATAATCAGTGTTTTAACAAGGTTGGTTAACCTTAGGTAAAATATGGGCTATGAATATAAATTCCCTAAGTCTAAGATGATTAGGTAATTAAATGCTTAAGTAGGTCGAGAGACATTTAGGCATAACTTCGATAAAGATAACTTGTTGTCCTATCTACTTTGAAAATCTTGAACTACTATTAGCATCTATCAAGTACCAAAACCCCTAGTGAACATAATTTTGATTTTTCATAAACTCTTGATTATGAACACTTAATTTGAAGTGACCAACAATTTATTGGCTAATCTCCAAACCCCCCCCCCCCCCCCATTTTATCTTTTCGTATCATCTGTTTGAATTCAACTTGTAGCTGTAGTCTCAAATTAGTTTAATCGCCACTCACATTGTTCCCTGAGGATTCGACCCCGACTCCAAAAGTTAGGTAAATATATTGACGATGACTGTCTTGCACTAAATTGAAGTGGAAGTTGAGCGTTATCACCACTCATTTGATTAATAGATTTCCGTCTTCTGTTCTTAAACAAAAATCTCCGTACCAGGTATTATTCAAAACTATTCCTAATTACTCTATCTTAAAGCCTTTTGGATATTTGTGTTTTATTTCTACTCTTTCTGTAGATAGGGATAAGCTTAGTCCTACGGCCCTTCCAAGAGTTTTCCTAGGGTATCCTTTTGCAAAAAAAAAAAAGGTATAAGGTTCTTGTTCTTCAAAAATATCAAGTCACAGTTTCTAGGGATATCAAGTTTGTGGAACATGTTTTTCTTTTTGTTCAACCTAATCCTATGTCCAAGCTTTTCCTCGAGTCTTTTCCTATTTCAGATGATGATACTTACTTGTCTAAAGAGTCCACTTGACAAATTGATCTCAATCCTAGAAGTGTCTCTGATTTACATCCTACACCCGATCAATTGTTTTCTAGTTCTCCACAGGTTCTACAGTGTTACCTTATGAACAAGATACCTTGCTGCGAAGATCACACAGGCAACATCAAAAGCCCAAATACTTATAAGATTATATTTGTGCAATAGCTTATTCTATGTTTTCTCCTAATCCACCTTTTTCTCCTTTATATTCTGCTTCTTTTTCTTCCTTAACAGAACCCAATCAGGTTCTCATAATATTTTATTTGTCAAATCACTGAACCATCATCATATGCCCAAAATATTATGCATCCTAGTTGGACCACTGCTATGGATAAAGAATTTGATGCATTAGACTCTAACAGAACTTCGGACATTGTTGAATTACCACAGCGAAAGAAGGCATTACCTTGCAAATGGGTATACAAAGTGAAATTGAAATCTAATGGTTTTTTAGAAAGATTAAAGGCTTGATTGGTGATCTGGGGGGGATATACAAAAAGAAGGCATCAATTATACAGAGACTTTTTCCCCATAGTAAAAATCAATACAATCAGGTTCCTTTTATCAGTTGTTGTAAAGAAAGCTTGGAAAATTTATCAGCTTGATGTGAACAATGTATTTCTCCATGGAGATCTTAATGAAGAGGTATATATGAAGTTTCCTCCCAGTTTGGCACCTCTTTCTTCTGATCATGTGTGTCGTCTTTGTAAATTGTTGTATGGATTGAAATAGGTTTCCCATCAATAGAATGCTCGGTTTTCTTTTGTATTGAACACTCGAGGTTTTCATTCTTCACTCAACGACTACTCCATCTTCTCCAAGGTAACAAGGAACCTCGCTACTCTTTTAGTTGTATATGTCGATGACATATTAATCACTGGCAACAATACAGAGGAAATAAGTGAGATTAAAAAATTGTTAAATTCTGAATTCAAGATCAAAGATTTAGGTGAGGCACATTACTTTTGGGAATGGAATTGGTGTGAGAGAATGCTGGAATGATCATTATCCAGCAAAAATTTGCAATAGTTTTCCTCACCGAGTTTGATATTTTGGGATCTCAGTCTGTGTTTACTCCATTAGATCCAAGTCTTAAGCTTTCCCTCCACCTCTAGTGAGCCTCTCACTAATTCGATATTTTATCGACGACTCTTAGGAAATTTGAATTTCTTAACAAATACTCGGTCTGACCTTGCTTAAAAAGTCCAGCATCCTAGTCAGTATATGTAAAATCCTCATTCTGGTCACCTTCAAGATGCGTATCATGCCTTGAGATACTTGAGTAAAGATCCAGGTCTAGGGCTCTTCTTATCTCCAGATCCCTCATTCCAAATTCAAGCATTTTGCGATTTTGATTGGGCTACTTGTTCTGATTCCTGTCGATCTATCAGTGGTTTCTTTTTAAGTCTTGGGGATTGCCCTATCTCTTGGAAATCAAAAAAGCAGCCCATCATAGCTCTTTTATCTACAGAGACTGAGTACCGGTCTATGTGCTGCCTTATCGCTAAAATCACCTAGGTTGTTCGTCTCCTTCAAGATTTGTCTGTAGTCCTTCATTTTTGGTCCCTATTAATTGTGACACTTAGGTCACGATACATATTTCCAAGAATCCCATTTCTCACGAATGAACCAAGCACATTGAGCTTGACTTCCATTTTGTTCGGGAAAAACTTCTTGATGGGTTGATTTCATTATCTTTTATTCCTTCTTCATCTCAATTAGCTGACTTATTTATCAAATCTCTAGCAGGGTCACTTCACGGGTTTCTTTTGCTCAAGTTGAGTGTCCGATCTCTGGCCATCAACTTGAGAGGGGGTATTTCCAGAAAAAATGATTTGGTCGATGTTACTTCCACAGAGAAAGAAACAAGGGAGATAGATACACACTGAAGCTGTATTTGGATCTTAGGCTCAACTGCACTTGGGCTGAATTACTTGAGTTTCATCTTTTAGAATTAGACTGACTTACAAAGAGGTTCATAAGGCCGTAGATTACCACTTTAGGGCTATTTTTATTATTTCTCTATTGTATGAAACGTGACATTACTCTATTGATCTTTGAAAGCATGTAAAGAAAATTTGTTGAAGAGAACACTTCACTCATTCATCATCATAGACATCATCTTCTTAAAGAATTTCACAACATTTTGGAAAAAAAAAAAATCGTAGGAATAAGTCATGTGACACATTTAGATTTGAAATATTAATATGCTTGAGCACACTGATCATTTGACATAGATTAATTTGTAGAGTATAAATGGCATAGCGTTAAACATAAGTTTTATTTTATTCTGAAATACTAAACATGGAACATGAGTGCATTGGACATGAAGTGAGAACCTGATTTTTCACTTAGACATTCTCTTCTCATACCGGAGAAAGATGTTGATACTCTTTTTTTCATAAAACCTTTAGAAGCTATCTTAATCTTAGATTTTACCCTCAAACCTCAAATTACCTCCAAAGCATGATTAATATATAAATTTGATTTTGTACATATTTCTAATTATATGGATCATTTTTGACACACCAATCAATACATTTCATCTTTGGCGATATGACTAGTAGTGTTTAAACTTGACAGAACTTCTCAAAGCACTTTTTTTCTCCCATTTATAACACTTTTTTTTTTCAATTATCATTATTATGGAGGAATATATAATTACTAAGGTCTGAGTCTAACTACATGCTTTTATCATGTTCAAGCCTAATTCGACGATAAATAAGTCTACATTAATAAAATCACGCTTGTCTAAATTCTAAGATCTTACATTTCTTTTATTTAGGAACCTTCGTCTTCAAACGTTGATCATGTCTTAGGTTTTTTAAAATTCAACATATTATCTTTTAAATATAGAGTTATCTGCAAGAACATTACTCTCCTTATCACAACAATAAGTCACTTTCAAAAAAAAGTCACCCAATAGTTCTCACATATTCATCAGCATGACATTTAAGCCTGTATCAACAACTACACATACTTCTACAAATAAATTCATCTTACCGAACATTCCTACAATCAACAAGCACGCATACTTCTACAAAAGTACACACAATATATTTACATCTAATTAGTATACATAGGTATATCTATCGTGCATTCCATCTCTACTTATTAGCTTAGAAGAAATAAGTATACCATAGTTTTCATTAAAATGAAGTGTTTATTCTCTCATATGTTTTTCTTTACCTAGCTTCTTTTTACTATCATATATTACATATCATATATGAGAATCACTAATGGAATAGAGCATGAGCATATGTATGAAATACGGATAGAGGCATAATTCCAGACAATATACCGGGGGCATGAATGAAAAATTATGAATAGGATAAGTGAAATCATGACTTGTTCTCATTGTAATAAAGTACAACAAGCTCAAATACTTTATACACCAAATGATTAAAGAATAAATAATGAGTCATTTTGAATATAGACATTACTTGTCAAGGCTATTCGCGACAAATGTCATCATGACCCTTGATTTTAGATCGTGACATTCTTGGACTCTTCTTTCATCATAAGCATCTTCTTGATTCACATTGAAACTCGTCGATCTTAATGCAAGTGGGACAACCAGGATACTATCAGATCATCTTACTATCCTTCCCTGCCCTCACTGAATTAAATAGCTAGGAACACTTTCATGCATTAAAGTAGAGTAATCTTCCTTGCACAGCCAGGTGCCAACACATTCATTAATGTTAACTCACATTTACGAATTTTCAATCGCAGATACTAGAAATCTTGATAGGAAATCCTTGTGAGATCTCTCTTAACTTTCTATTTTATTCTATAGGCTACCATTGTATAACTTATATTGTATTACTTATCCAGTTCCCCTATCACCAAACAATCTGATTTCCTTATAGCAGTTTACTCGCACCACACCTTTTGATTCCTATTCACCTAATTCAAATTAGTTTAAAATTAAACTAAGTGACTCAACACCTTCTATCCATAATCTTCTCAATTTCGTTCTTAAGGACATCATAAAAATACACTTAAAATTTCTTCACCTTTTGCAACTCAAGAATACTAAATTAGGCAAACATAGTGTTTAGAATCTTAGAATCTCTCATAACAACATACCTCCTCGAGCACATATCTTCCACTAAATTCTTGAAGTTTCATCTTTATCTAATTTCTGACCCTCTATTTGCTTATTCATATAAATCAAACGTATATCACGCTTACATACACATGTCATAAATTATTAACTTAAGTTTATGAAGTTTCTATGTCAAACCTTCAAGATATATAAAATTTCAAAACTGCTATTATCACCCTCATACAGTCATTTTTCATCATGGTGATTATCTAATGCTCAAATCTAGCGTCTAGTAATAAACGTGAGTAGCAACATTAATATATCCTTTTATACTACATAAAAATTTATAGCCAGTAAATTAAAATTAAAAAAAAATACTAGACCATTGAGAATCCACGACAAAGTAATTTATCTTAATCTCACTATCAATCTAATTGCAATTTCAAATCATATTCTCTTCTTTATAATAATTATTTCTTACCATCTCATTATATATTATTTTCCTAAATTATCAAATGCAAAGCCTTGCAATAGTTATGGAATCCTTTCTCTAGAACAATAAAGTATAGCCTAAATCTGTTAATTCTTGACTATTGTACACTCTTGTTCACTCCTTATACTTGATCTTCAATAACAATAACAACAGAGCATCATGACCTTCTGCCTGGTTCGGGTATGATCTGAGTCATCTCAATCATTAACCCTTCCTCTACTTACTGTCGTAAAATCTACACAAATCTCATTACATCTTAGTCAGTATCTTGAGTACAAAGTCATCTCATAGTTTACTGAATAAATACATGACTCTAGGCCATATATTTTAACTAAACCCTATCTCCACTCTAGCCACTTTTTATTGCTCGAGTAGCTTGGAAATAAGTGTGAATATTCCTTAGTTATTATTAGAGAAAGAATTGAGAGAAAAAACTGTCCTTTTGGGTGAAATCATTTATATACTCCCCAATTGTACATTTAAAATTAAACTCCTTTCTCAACTTTGAGCAATAGATATGCCACCGACCTCCTTATTCTATGCAATATCTATTTTACCTTTAAAAATATCAAAGATAAAATAGAAATTACATAAAATAAGGGTGTAGGGAGGATATTTTTTTCAAAATTATGGGGAAATTGTATATTTAATCCAGGCGAAAGTTGTAAATTTTTTCACCAATCCATTTAGTTAAATACAACATCAATTTTGGTAGTACATACTATTACTTTCTTTGTCCAACTTTATTAGTTTGTTTGACCAAATGTTTGCGAGGCCAAACGCTTGTTTTTTTCTAAAAAATGCTTATTTAAAAAAATAAGTATTTGGCCAAAATTTTGATAAAAAAATAAGTGTTTTTGGAGAACAGTAGAAGTTATTTTTCAAAAACTAAACGAGTAATTTTTCCCTAAAAGCATTTTTTTGAAAGATCATTCTGAGAAAATACAAACACTTTTTAAATGCTTTGACCAAATATAAATTGATGCTCAAACTGTTTTAAAAATAGGACAAATTCAAGCTGTTTTTCACCAAAAATACATTTTAAAAAAAACACATTTTAAAATAAATTGATTTTAAAAGTTTAAGCAACTGGCTAATATAGTAATAATTTTGAATGAGGGCAATGCAAGACAAATAACATTTTTAAAAAAAAAAATTGTGTCTAAAATAAATTTTAAATATCCGAGTGATTACAATTATCTCATTAAGGTTAAAAAAAAAAAACTAAAATTAAAATTAACCTATTTATTATATATACAAATTATTATTTATTTTGAAACTAAAAAAGGTACATGAGAGTGAAATTATACAAGAAACTGGCAACGAAATTAGATTCATGTAGTCCCTTAAGAATATGAGAAGCTTCCCGTGTGAATGCACAATGAGATGGTATATTTTCTGCTAAGCCGGTGCTGGTATGAGAAAGCAAAAGATTTTTGGAATTTAAACCTTGCCAATGACAAAAGAAAGGGTGTCCAATATATAGGTGTTCGCGATATAATTTTATTAAATTTAAATTCGTATAAAATTCAGATTATATTAAATTTAAAATATATTAGTCCCAAATAAATATTGCGGATTAATATAATTGAATTAATTATTTAAGTCCAAACATATATGGATTTAATTAAAGTCCAATTTTTATTGGGCTAGCCCATTGATTTAGGCTACAAATGATGAGCTCATTTTAATAAACCCAAGATATTTTCATATTCTAGATGTCCAAATAAGCGTCACGTGCCAAATGACGTGGCATGCTAAGTCAAGTGAAGGAGCCAATAGGAACATGTCACATGTCAAAATGATGCAGCAGACCCATGAAATAAAAGCCCATAAAAAGTGCCACATCACTTGAATTTGATTGGTCAAAGGAAGTCTATCTCCATCATGACTCTTCCTTTTTCACAACTATAAATAGGGTTCTCATAATTCAGAAAAGAGGACCCCCCAGAACTCTAACAAGTAGCAAGAGAAAGTTCGTGGATCAAACACCGCAATTTCTCTAAAAGCTCAAGCATCCAAATCAAGTTCATCAAGATTCAAGATCAAGACTACAATATTCAAGAATAAGCTCAAAAGCCATTGAATTCAAGCACGGGCTCAAAAGCCCTTGAATTCAAGCACAAGTCAAGATCAAGTCCCTCAAGGCCATCAAATCAAGTTCAAATTTAAGATCAAGCGTTAATTAGCCCTTGAATTTATATTTGAAAAGGCGAATCAAAGGATTTATAGAGATTGTAACACTCGCATTGAAAACAATAAATCGATTGTCGTAATATTTTTCTTATCTCGAATTATTATTTATTTTTTCGATCTTGGAATTTTATTGTCCAACAATGGGCAAACAAAAAAAAGTAGGTACATCTTCAAATTCAAAGAAATTTTCCTCTAGTTTTGGAAGAGCCACGAATAAGTCAAAGGTTAAACATAATTTTCATTATCTATATATACCTACATTAATTGTCATTATCTACGTATACCTACATGTATAAGAATCAGTCTATATGCATGTTTTTCCCGTTATTTTTGATCAACTTCAGTTATTTAAAAAAAAAAACTAAATAATTATATGAATTTATTTTATGCGGTACAAAAATATACTCTTGATCCCTAATATTAGATCGTTATCTCGATCTCATATTCTAACAACCTTTTTTTTTGGTGAACATATTCTAACAACATTATTAAACATATTTGTTGGACAATAAAATTCTCGAGATCGAAACTAAATAAATAATCGAGACAAGAAAAATATTGCAACAATCGTTTTATTGATTTCAATATGTGAGTGTTACAATCTCTATGATTCCTCTGATTCGCCTTTTCAAATAACTTCAAGGGCTTCGAACTTGATCTTGAATCTGGACTTGATTTGTGAATTTGGAAGATTTGATCTTGACCTGTGCTTGAATTCAAGAGCTTTTGGGCTTGTTCTTGAATCTTGTGGCTTGATTTTGAATCTTGATGGAGTGGATTTGAATGCTTGAGCTTTGTAGAAAAATTGTGGCGTTTGATCCACGAACTTTCTCTTGCATCTTGTTAGAGTTGTTACCCTCTTTTCTGAACTATGAGACCCCTATTTATAGTTTTAGGAAGGAAAGAGTCATGATGAAGGTGAATTTTTCTTGACCAATCAGATTTAAGTGACATAATATTTTTTATGGGTTTTTTATTTCACTAGGCCTATTGCATCATTTTGACATGTGGCATGGTCCTATTGGCTCCTTCACTTGACTTGACATGCCGCGTCATTGAGGTAATTTCTTTCCCTTTCTTTTATGTTTCGTCACCTTTTCTCATCCCAGCATGTTAGTGGTAGAAAATTCATATATCATTGTAGGAATATCGAAATCATGAACCATTTGATATTACAGAAAGTAGACTTCAACATCTATAACATATCAAAAATTCAGATTTAAAATCCTACAATAAAATTTTTGACAATTTTTTGAATTTAACCCTAAATTTTATCATGAAAATTTCAGATCTACTCGTCTTTGTCAAAACTTTCATATCATGAAGTAGGAAGGATGAAATCACAAGCCACTTAATTCTTGTGAAACTAGACACAAAAATCTATAATATATCAAAAATTCATAATTTAATACCTTTCAATATAATTTTCGGTGTTATCCCGAAATCAACTGTGGATTTTTATACCCCAACAATTTCAAATTTGCGCAGTAACACCAAAAAATTTATACCTCAATATGGGAGTATCGAAATCATGATTCACTTGATTCTATGGATTCCAAAAAAATATATATAATTAAATATATATATATATATATATATATATATATATATATATATATATATAGTATATCCAAGATTTGAAATTTATGATCTTCGAAATTGTTCTAGATAATTTTTTGAAGTTGATCTCTCTAAATTCTGTCTGGCAGAAAATTTTAGATTTGTGTTGCCTTACCAAATAATTTATATCTTGATGCAGAAATATTTTATCAAAGGGTATTTTGATTCTTGCAAATAAGATTTTGATGGTTACATTCTCACCATAATATTTTATCTCAATCCAAGTCGGCGATACATGACATTCAAGTTCAAAACGTCCTGCCAGGTACCAATCTATTGAAGTAGATAACAATGTGCAACAATCGATTTAGGAAACGAGAGTTTAACTTCTCCTCCATCACCCTAAGACCCGACCAATTTTGCTTCAAGATGGTGGCTATTTAACAATCGACTAAGGGTGCGTGAGTTTAACTTTGCCTCCGTCACCCTAATGCCCGATCAATTTTGCTTCAAGATGGTGGCTATGCAATAATCAGCTTAGGGTGAGAGAGTTTATTTTTGCCTCCGTCACCCTAAGAACCGACCAATTTTGCTTCAAAATATTGGCTATGAAACAATCGGCTTAGGGTAAGTGAGTTTAACTTCACCTTCGTCAGCCTAAGACTTGACTAATTTTGCTTAAAGATGGTGGCTTTTCTTCAAGTATGGTCCCTTTTATCGATGCACTTATGCAATAGTCGTCTTTAATTAAGGGCCCTTTCATCGATGAACTTATGCAATAGTCTTCTTTAAGTATTGGCCCTTTCATTGGTCAGCTTAAGGAGCGAGAGTTTAACTTCATCTCCGTCACCTTGAGACCTGAAAAGTTTGGCTACAATGTCACTACCCGAGGCTACCCCCTAATCGAGACAACAGTGTTTACGGCCACAAGTGACAATAATCTAACCCATGAGTTGGTACCTGCTATGAGAACTGAGTAAAATAGTAATACCACACATGTGCGGTAGATAAGTTGATAAGCTACTTTTAATCTAAATACTGAAATATGTAGAAATGACATGACTAAAATATCTGATAGAAAACTGGAAACAAAACAATCTATATAAAACAAATGATAAAAACTGAAAGAACTGACTAACTGATTGTCTAAAAGCCTTTAAACATCACGAGGAGTTGATGAGACAAACTCCCAACTAACTCCAACTGATTGAATATAAGGAAATACTAAAATAACTGAGAAAAGCATAACACGTCCTCGATGGATGAGGACTCACCACTACTGTTATTGGGTAACACTGAGCTATGTAAGAATGGTCAAGAAATTGAGCATCCGAACCTATGTTATAAGACAACATAGTGCAAAGAAAAGTATGCAATTAGTACTTTGAATGTACTGATATATGAGATAAGGACTGACTGAAATACATGAGATAACTGAGTAGAATGCATGAACATATAATATCTGAAAATGCAAGACTAAGCATAAACATGTTTCTGAGATAATTTGTAATCTAAAAGACTGAATTCTGTAAAATTGTATAGCAGAAAATCCATTGTGTTTGGTCAAGCAAACCTAAGATGAGATATACTAAATACTATCTGAGACTGTAAGATCTATCATGTAACCGACATGACCCAATCTAATCTAATCGGGGTCCAACCTACGACCCCAGTTGGAAGGGTGTCAATACCGTGCCATGGGTACTGACACATGGCTGTGTGGATCCACAAGTGTCCCAAAGGACTAGGGAGTCACCCTCTACTATAGCTGCTCTCATGAGATATGCGTCAACCCTCAACTAGCAGGAAGACATCCCAAACCTACGCTGGCTACGTAGTTCTGAAACTCAGGGACTACTACTAAAGTTCACACCCTCTACTTGCAGGCGAACCCCCATCCCTGGGTTTGCTCGGCATTAGATCCTACTCCCAACTGAACTGACGCTGGTATTGAACTGAACTAACTTTAACTAAACATTATTTCTAGTAGTGATCATCATGATCATAAATATATGAGTATAATGATAAGATTCATGGCTTAAATAACTTGTTACTCAAAAATCTGAAATCATGTAAAACACATATGTATCGGGTGTTCATAACCTATCAGCACTGAATGATCATAAAAATACGATATCAAAACTTAAAAATATAGTATGGAATCAAGGATCAAAGACCCCAAACATGAACATTCCACCAAAAGAGTGAGAATCATAAACTTGAACATGGGAATGTATTAAACATGAGGAAAAACATGATTACATGGCTAAATTCATAATTTGATATCATAACATGGAATTCACTTAATCATGACATGGGAAATTGTAGTTTAAAACATAAATTAACCTAACCTTTCAAGAAATCATATGTGGACATGAAACTGAGTTCAATTACTAAGAAAAGACATGAATTTAACCCATCTTAAACATATAAACTCCATCGTAAAACAAGAACCCATATTTTAATCAAAGAGAAGGTTTTTAGGCTCAATGGGTGAAAGAAATCCATTGATGAAACCCACATATCTCAATTGTTAGGTTCTTGAAGATTGCTTGGACTTAGGAGCTTGAACTCTTGGATTCTTGAATTAAGAACTTGGGTTTTGTTCTTGGGAAGGGGTAGGGTTTCTTGAGAGTAATTTTTAGAGGAATGGGCTAATAATGCCCTTATAGATGCCCCAAATCATGTTATGATGAATTGAGTAGAGGGGAAAAACTTATTCTCCCCTTGATTTCGTTAATGAAAGAGGCTAGTCAAACTACTCTATCGTGTCGTGACCCCTACTCTAGTGGAGTGGCCTTCGAGACGCGACCCCTGCTTTGACTAAGTCACCCTCACGTTGCGACCCCTTCTACCTATGGATCCATCCTCGCGCCACGGTCCTATCGTGAGGTCTTGCTGCCTTCGTGATTCAAACACACCCCAAATCCCCTCCAAAAATCCCAAAACTCCCTCGGGACATACCTTTAATAGCCTTAAACATGAAATAACTCATAAACCAAGCTTAGGATCTCATGGGATATTATAATATCTCCCCTTGGGAATATTCACCCTCGAATAAGACTGTTTATATTAAGAAAACTAAGGCAACTAAGACCATATATTGAACATGCATGACTTGGAACATAATTACATAACTGAGTCTGAAGCATGATACATGAACTGAACTAATTTCGAGGATGCATACAATGACATGAGATTGATTACATAGCTGAAACAGAGAATGAAAAAGAGTTAATCTAAGAAAAGTCATTACCTTAATTTGAATCTGAGTTTGTGGAGAAAAGATGAGGTTACTTTGCACGCATGTCTGCTTCTACTTTCCAAGTAGCTCCCTCAATAGACTGATTTCGGCAAATAACTTTAACCAAGGGAACTTCTTTATTCCTTAGCCTATAAATTTGACGATCAAGGATATAAAATGAAACTTCTTCGTAGGAAAGGCTATCCTTAACTTCCATACTTTCTAAAGGAACAACAGAAACTGAATCACCAATGCATTTCTTTAACAAGGAAACATAAAACATCGGATGCACTAATGCCAAATCTATAGGCAACTCAAGCTCATAAGCTACCTTCCAAAAATGGTTCAAGATTCTATATGGGCCACTATAGCATGGACTGAGTTTCCCCTTCTTGCCAAATCTTTTTACTCCCTTCTTAGGAGAAATCTTCAAATAGAGCAAATACTAACCTCAAACTCACGATCCCTTCTCCTCACGTTTGCATAATATTTTTGACAGCTTTGGGCTGTCTTCAGCCCTTCCCAAATCAACTAAAATTTTTCCATTGCCTTAAACACTGAATCTAGACCTATCAAAGTAGCCTCACCTGTCTCAAATTAACCAATAAAAGATATATGTCTCCTTTCATAAAGAGCCTCCAATGGAGCCATCTGAATACTGGAGTGATAACTATTATTGTAGGTAAACTCAATCAAAGGTAAGTGGTCATCTCAACTACTCTTAAATTTAATAACATAGGCCCACAACATGTCCTTTAAAGTTTGAATGGTCCATTCTGCCTGATCATCTATCTGAGGATAAAAAGTTGTACCGAGATTAACGTTGGTACCAAGGCCCTTCTAAAAAGACTTCCAAAAGTGAAAGGTAAACTGAGTACCTCTATCTAAAATGATAGACAATGAAATACCTTGCAATTTAACCAACTCTCTGAGATAGAGTATAGTGTAATCCTTGGCTGAATACGATGTATGAACTGGTAAGAAATGCGCTTATTTGGTCATTTTATCTATAATGACCCAAATCGAATCATGATGATGATACGTACGAGGCAACTCTATTACAAAATCCATGTTCACCTCTTCCCACTTCCAAGTGGGGATGCTAAATACCAAAAATGTACCACTAGGCCTTTGGTGCTCAACTTTGACCTGTTGACAATTTGAACACTTAGCCATAAACTCTACAATATCCATCTTCATACTATTCCACCAATAGATTTTCTGCAGATCAAGGTACATCTTAGTGGTTCCTGGATGAATAGAGTACCGTGCATCATGCGCTTCTGCTAAAATTCATTATCTCAAAACATCAACATACAAAACAATTAATCTACCTTTACAATGAAACATACCATCTCCCTATTGGGAAAAAACCTCCAACTTTTGGTCTCTATCTACCTCCTTCAACGTAACCAAACTGGGATCTCTATCTTGCTTTTCTTTCACTTCGGCAAACAATGAAAATTTCAAACCATTATGAACCCATATACTACCTTCAGTTGAATCAACCAACCAAACACCTAATCTAGAAAGCTTATGAACCTCACGGACTAACTCCTTATTATTGCTTTCAACATGGGCAACACTACCCATAAACAATCTACTATCTGACACTACGTTGGCCTTGTCTAGAAGATATGACACACTCATATCATAATCTTTCAACAACTTAAGCCATCTTCTCTGGTGAAGATTTAGGTCTTTCTGTGTGAACATGTACTGTAAACTCTTATGATTCGTGAACACATCAACCTGAAACCCATAAAGATAATGCCTCCATATTTTCAAGGCAAAAGCAACAACTGCCAACTCAAGATCATGGATAGGATAATTTTTTTCATGGGGTTTAAGCTTTTAAGAGGTGTAGGCTATGACCTTGCCTCTCTACATCAAAACACAACCAAGACCAACTCTAGAAACATCACAATATATAATGAACCCATCTATTCCATCTGGCAAAGTCAAGACTGGGATGGATGTGAGTCGAGTCCTTAACTCCTGAAAACTCTTATCACAGAAATCTGATCATTGAAATTTGACTTTTTTCTGAGTAAATCAAGACATTGGGGAAGAAATAGAAGAAAACCCTTTAACAAAATATCTGTAAGAGCCAGCCAAACCTAAAAAACTCTTGATGTCTGATGGAGAGATAGGTCTAAGACAGTTTCTCATTGCTTCAGTCTTTTGAGGGTTAACTCGGATGGCATCATCGTAAACTATATGGAAAAGGAAATTTATTGATCTTAGACAAAATTCGCACTTTCTGAACTTAGTTAATAACTAATTACCTCTAAGGGTCTGCAACACAACCCTCAAATGATTTGCATGATCATTCCTATTATGGGAATAGACAATGATATCATCAATGAAGACTTTGATAAACATGTCTAAGTACTGCTTGAACACCCTATTCATCAAGTACATAAAAGTTGCAGGGGTATTTGTTAGTCTGAAGGACATAACTAAAAATTTAAAGTGACCATACCGAGGTCACATTCTTTGATTCCAAGCTGATGATAGCCGAATCTGAGGTCTATATTTGAGAAACAACTAGCACCCTGAAGTTGGTCAAATAAGTCATCAATTATGGAGAGTGGATACTTATTATTGATTGTGACTTTATTCAACTGAGGGTAGTCGATGCACATTCTGAGAGAACCGTCTTTCTTACGCACGAACAGGACTGGAGCACCCGATGAAGAAACACTAGGCTTGATAAAACCCTTATTTACGAGGTCTTTTAATTGTTTTTTTAATTCCTTATGCTCTGTTTGAGCAATTATGTAGGGTGGAATAGAGATAGGTTGGGTGTTTGGAAAGAGATCTGTTCTGAATTCGATTTCCCTCTCAGGAGGAACTCCCAAAAGATCTTTAGGGAATACATCTGGAAATTCATTTAATACTAGAGCTGACTCAAGACTTGGAGCATCAGAATTTGAGTCTTTGACTCGGACAAGATGGTAAATACACCCCTTGGATATCATATTTCTTACTCTAAGATAGGAAACAAATTGATATTTAGGTACTGAAGTACTATCCCTCCATTTAATAACTAGTTCATTAGGAAACTGAAACTAAACGAATCTATTCCTACAGTCAACAGAGTCATAGCATGAGTGGAGCCAATCCATGTTGAGAATGACATTAAAATTAGTCATTCTAACTCCAAAAGATCAACTGAAGTGATTTTCTGAGATACTATGACCAAGAAATTTTTGTATAGCTTCCTGGTTGTAATAGATTTACCCACCGGGGTAGACACTGAGAAAGTTTCTGCTAATATTTCGGGACTAACACCAAAGTTAATGGCTATATAAGAAGTCAAAAAAGAAAGTAAAGCTCCGGGGTCTAATAAAACATAAACATAAAGATGAAAGACTTGTAACATACTCATAACCATATTAGGAGAACTTTTCTGATCATGCAAAGTCTTGAGGGAATACAACCTATTCTAGCACTGCCCACTAGTGGCACTGGATGTGGCACCCTAATGAGTCTGGCGACCTGCTGGTACTACTGAAGAATGATTGGACTGACCGTGCTGGCTAACCTCTGGGCAATCCCCGACCCTGTGTCCTGGCTTTCCACATCTAAAAAAACACATCACTACTAGTTTTGCCCTCACCCTGATGATTTCTACTATATTTTCAGCAAAGTGGATTAGTACGACCACTGTTCACACTGCCTTGGGACTTAAAGCCTAGCTCCTTATCCCAATTATCTTTCCTAAACTTAAGCACTAGTGCACAAGCTGAGGATGGAGCTGGGGATGAAAATTGCTGATGGAACTGAGAACGATTACTGTCTTCTGACCTTGGCTGAGAAAAGTTAAAACTACTTATTCTAACCCTCTTATTCTCTATCTCTTTCTTTTTATGTTTCTCCTCTTCAATATGCTGAGCATAAACCATGAGTTTAGATAGGTACATTTTCTTAATTAACATGGCGGTCCTATATTTCTTAACTACGCTATTATCTACTCCATATACAAACTTACTCATTCTAGACCTATTATCTGCTATCATAGTAGGAGCATACCTCGCCAACTGAGTGAACTTAAGAGAGTCCTCCTTCACACTTATATTACCTTATTTCAAATTGATGAAATCCTAAACCTTAGCTTTCCTCAACTCTAGGGGGAAAACATGTCTAAAAAAGTTATGGCAAACTCTTTCCACTATACAGGCCCTGCATCAACACCACATTCCTCCTTATATTTCTTAAACCAGGTATGAGATACTCCCTACAATTGATATACAACCAATTCTACACTTTTATTCAAAGTGTCGCCCATGATGTTAGTCACCTTCTGCACTATGTCCAACAACTCCTGCGAATCCTCCTTAGACTTGACCCAGAAAACAAAGAGGATTCATCTAAGTAAAATCCCGAATCCTAACTGGAGCTGAATTTGACACTAGATTAGCTGGGAAAAGATCCTGTTGGTTATTCTAAGAAGCTACAAAATGGTCTAGGGTAGTGAAAACGGCCCTAAACTCAGCGTGGGAAACATGGTTATTCAAGGGATCTTTCTGAAGGAGTAATGGTGCAGGCTGATCCCCATTCCTTCTTTAGTTGTTTCATCTGGGGGTGTTGCCTTTAAACAGAACGAAGGATGAGCTAGAAAGAGAAATTCAATAGAGCTCATACTCTTCACATTGCATCAATACTGAAAGAAGGGAAACTTTGCTAAAAATATCTCGTAGCCTCTTATCCATAAGTGTGGCGCGCTTCACACCCATGTACAAGACTCTACTCAATACGGCTTTCAGACATCATAGGACACTTTAAAATCATAGGCTCTGATACAAAGTTTTGTCACGACCCGAGGCTACCCCCTAGTTGAGACAATGGTAATTATGGCCACAAGTGACCACTAGCATTGAGTAAAATTGTAATACAATACATATGTGGAAGATAAACTGATAAGATAATGTAAATCTAAATACTAAAATATGTAGCAATGACATGTCTGAGATATCTGATAGAAATACTGAAAACTAAATTGTCTATCTGAAATAATTGATAAAAACTGAAAGAACTAACAGATTGATAGTCTGAAAGCATCTAAAAATCATGAGAACTTGACGGGACAAACATCCAACTAACTCTGACTGACTGAATATAAGAAAATACTGAACTAACTGAGAAAAGCATATCACGTCCTCGATGGATGAGGACTTACTATAGACACGTGATTTTTTATCCTCCTGGAATGTAAACTTATTTTTCGATATTAATATTTATATTTGGTCCAATATTATTTAATTCTTATTTTATTTTAATAAAGTTTTAGTTAAAAATAAATAACTAAATAAAGTTAATTTTTAGATATTTTATTTTATTTATATTTTAATTTTAAAAATAATACAAAAATTAAAAAAAATTCTTTTAAATTTTAAATGAATAAGTTAATAGTTTTAGTACTATATTAATTATATTTATTTTCGGTTATTTATAAACTTTTATTGTATTTTTTTATAATGTAAAATTAATTAGATATTATTATATTTGTTATTACTTTTTTATTATTTTATTTATTTATTTTTATTTGTTACTATTATTACTTTCTAAAAAAAATTAAAAAAAGAAATTAAAAATCAAATGTTCTCCCTTTTATCTGCTATAACTGTTCCCCCTAAAAAAAGAAATTGTTCCCTCCTCCCTTTATTTAAGGATTTCTCTATCCCAGACAAAAAAAAAATGCTACGTACACATTATGAGACACTCTGATTATTTCATATCAGACAACAAAATTCAAAGAGAAAACAACAAGAAAAACATCAGATGAAGAGGAAGAAAAAAGGAGAAAGAGTAGAGATTGGAGTCCATTGAAGTTTGCGTTGGTGATTTTCTTTCATTATTAATCGTCTTAATTCATCACATGTTTTTCTTTAATCCTGAATCATTTATACTATGAATTTTGTTATGAAAAGTCTGAATGAAAATATATGAATAATCTAAACACATTACTTAATATGTATGTTGGTTATATGAACTTGTTGTTATCGTATGGCATAATATTAATACACTGTTTTTATGTGTTTTTTTAATAAACATGTTTTTCTTTTAAAAAAAAAAAAAAGAAAGACACGTAGAAATACACTGGCATAAGTATGTATCCTCTTAGCAATACACTGGCATAAGTATGTATCCTCTAGTAAAGGCACTGAATATGCACACCAAATCACAAACACAATTTTCGCACACACCACACACATTCGGATTTACATACAATAGTGACATAGTACAGAGGAGAAATACACAGATAACAATACACATCACACGCACAGAGTGTAAAATCAGTGAATAAAATAGGATAAAAGAGAATAAGAGAGATCAAATGAAGAATAATATAGAAAATAGATGAGAGGGTGATCGGAATCAGCGATACATATGTTACAGATAAACTGTTTACCGGTACATTATTAAAAATGATCCTACCTATTTTTTGGTGAATACCCATCGAAAACCCATCGGAAACTATTGGAAAACCACCAAAAAATACAAATCTGGTACTGCTAGCTTCACTCCCGCTATTCTCATTGCCAAAAATCCCCAAAAATCAGCCAAACACTATCTGGTGCTATCCAATCGTCACTACCCCTCTCCCCTTTCCCACGCCACTTATCGTCGAAGCCCAGCACCACCACTGTCATTACTTCTACCCTTCTCTCATCCTTGCTGTACCATGGGAGGGATAGATCTGGTCAGAATCTTCACCACCAGCGAAGCCCAAACGGCGTCGCCCCTCCTCTCTCCTTTCCCTTAGACTTCAGCTACCAACTATATTGGTCGGCCTCCTTTCATTCTCCATCTCCGGCGAGCCCTTTTCCAGCAACTACCAACTCCGGCAACCACAACTAAAAATATGCCCATCCAAAAACATTCAACCCACATTCAAGTTTTGTGGATTAAAGTGTTAAAAGATGGATCTGCAATGTTTAAAATTCATTAAAAATTAATTTTTTTGTTTTATGTTCTTTGAAGATTTATCTGAGTTTTTTAATGGGTATATATTTACTTAGTGTTTGAATAATCTCATAACACTTTGGATTATCATTAATTTTGAGAAAATAAATTTAGGAATCATAATAAATTAGCATATTATAGATAACTGGTGTATTTTTTATTTATTATTATTATTATTTTTTATTAAATGTCATTAATAAAGTTTGTTAATTATTTATTAAATTATTTATCCTTTTAAATGAATTTTTCTCAATCTTATTATTAGAGTTGAATAACGTTTAGAATAGATAAAAATTGTTACAAATTTATAAATGAAGAATGAATGTATTTAACACTAGGCAAATTTTTTATATTTAAATATTCGGCTCAATAAAGAATGCGGCGTACACATCTTTTTGAGATAATTAAAAATTCAAGGAAGAAAAAATGCACCTTGATAAAAAAAATTTAAAAATTAACTTTCACCAATTTACTTAGTATAAGATAATAGACAAGTTTTACTATTATAAAAATAAGCGAATAAAGGCCTTCAAACATAATTTATTAAAATATTTTAAGTTAAGATAAGTCAATAAAAGAGACCGTGTTAGACCACGGGACTCGAGGGGTGTCTCACACCTTCCCCTCGGTCAACAGACTTCCTTACCCGGTCTTCTGTTTTCATACACCATAACAAAGAGTCATTTTCGTTTTTACTGGGGATTCAAAAGGTGGCTTGGAACACCATAACTTAATTCCAAGTGGTGACTCTATAAATAAATTAATCTCTATTCAAAACTGTCACTTTAATTGGAAAACCCCTTCGACTTCGATCCTTCGGAAGAAAAAGAGGTGTGACATCTCTGGCGACTGTACTGGAGAACTAATAAGAATTCGAGCTTTTTGATGTTGACTTTTACTTGCTTTAATTATTTTTATATCGTTTTTATTGGTCTTATGTGCTACTTGTTGCTCATTTACTGCTTTGATATTGTTGAACTATTTTATAAATTGTCTTCTCTTGTGCACGCCCTCTGAGTCTCTAAAATAGGATAGAAGAAATATTGTGTATGCATCCTACTTTGTTTTTGAGATAGCCGGAGTGTCAAGACACCTGGTGAAGGATTATATTCATACATATTAGGTAGAGTTCAGATCGACAACGAAGGTGGAGTAGCACTGCTACCGAACAAGTTGTCCCTCCCCAACTCGAGTGTCCGCTCAGGTAAGCCAGTCTAGACATCTTTTCTTATTAGGCTAAATTTAGAAAAACTAAAACTCAAAATCTGGTTATCCCTATTAGGTTCTGCTTTATTTGCATCATGTGCATTTAACTTAGCGGGACTCGACGCAGGGGCAGGTTCTGTCTAGGACAGGTGTCCCTCTTTATAATGACCAACATGTTCATCCTATATGCTCTTTGATATTTATTTGGAAGGCTATCTGATTGTTGACCGGCTTTTAGATGACTTGGTAAAATGTAAGAGAGTGTATTGTCCTCAAATTTAATAAATCATCTTTTGAAGAAATTAAAAATATACACAGGTTTTTTTAAAAGGTTTTCATGAACTACGAGGGTTTGATTATCATTATTTAGTGGGATACGTAGAAAGCCTTTTTTGGGGCACGACCTTTTTTTTGAAAAATTATTCATAGATTTATTGGGGAATATTTTGAAATTATGATTACTTTCATAATTATTTTTCTAATCTTCAAGTCCAATTTTTATATGTCTTAATAGCCCTTAATCTTTAGGGAGCATGACTCTAAGTTTTTACAAAATAAAAATAAAAATATGAATCTTAATAGCTATGAACTTTTAGGGGTCTTGAGGCTGAATTTTGTACGACATATATTTTCAAGAACTACGCACACCTAATTCTCATCTTAATGAGATTGTAGGCAGTCCTTCATGGAATCGGTGATTTTAAAGAAAGAAAAAATTTATTTGTGTTTCCTTCTAAACAAATAAAAAGAGAGTTTTTAATCTGTATATAAAATAAATTAATTTGTTTTCAAAAATAAAAAATGTAGTTTTATCATTATCATTAAATTCAAAAAAAAATCTTTCTCATTTCTCAAATTACAAGAAAAATGTGTTTCTTCATTTATCCAGCTTCAAGAACTACGCACACCTGATTCTCATCTTAATGAGATACGTAGGTAGTCCTCAATGAATTCGGTGATCTTAAAAAATTGATTGTTTTTTCCTCCTAAAAAATAGAAAAATAATTATTTTTGAAAATAAAAAATATTATTCAAAAACAAAAAAATTGTTTCTTATATTTCAAATAATAATAATAATAATAATAATAATAATAATAATAAAAGTATGTGTTTTTGTATCTCCAATTTTCAAGAACCACACACACCTGATTCTCATCTTAATGAGATATGTAGGCGCTCTTTTAGGGTTCAGAGATCATTTCAAAAAGAAGATAAAAGAAAAGAGTCTCTGAAAAAATGTTATATTCTAATGCCTTTGTTATTTCTCAATATAGTTAGTTTAAGGTGGTTGGTTTGTGGCAATTTGGTTGGTCCTTCATATTACATCAAGTCCAGGAAAGAGAGTCATGTCCAGCAAGAATATAGAGAGTGACATCATGGATCAGACAAAGAGTCAGGAAAATGAGATTTTAAAGCAAGAGATTGTGAGTTTGAGGCAACAAATGATGGAAATTTATCGAACTTGGGACAATGGGATGCCTCCTCCTCTATTTTCCACTATTGATCCTACAAATACCTTGAGTTTTTCACAAAAATTTCAAGGTCATTTTCTGTTGTTGTTTATGCGTCACAACATGCCTCAGAATCTACTCCAAGCTAAAATCATCCCAATGTTTCTATCACTCATTCTCTAACACTTCAGTATAAATGTACCACATTGATAGCACCACCTATAGTCCCTCTACTGAGATTCTACCTTGGTTTTTGGTTCGGTGATTGTGCTTCCCCAATCTTCTAGTGAGTCGATGTTCAACACTCTTGATGACGACTATTATACTCCTAAGCCCATATCTATGTTAATTGGACTACCAGAATTTCTTATTAAGAAGTCTGACATGCCAGAAGAGCAAAAGAATATGACTAGGAAAATGAAAAACATAGAAAAGACTATGAAAAATTCTCAAGGAATTGTGAATTATGAAGATGTTGCATATAAAGACTGGGCATGTCTTCAAGTATTAACATTTCACCAAGCCTTGAGATATCGAAATTTGAGGAACATGGTAAGTACTGATCTGTGAGCATATGCTAACACATTTGAGGCTTTTAACTGAGAATAATTGCAAAGTCTTAAGCAAATTTTGTCGTTTTTGATTGCTTTATTTTGATTTTGTAGTGAAAGTCAAGATGCAAGACAGCCAACAATAATGGAAGTAAAAGAGTTGAAATCTAAATCAAATAGAAGAAAAGTGTGGCTGACGACATTCCTGATAAGTCGTCAGCACTCTGATAAGTTATCAACTTCATCGTCATCCTTAAACAGAGAATGGGATTCAGTTAGAAGAAGTGATACCGATATGTCATAAGCTGTCAGCCTTGTGATAAGTTGCTAGAGTCGCCATCAGCCTTAGACAAAATATAGGACCTGAGGTGGAGAAGTGATGACATTGTCTGATATGTCCTCACCGTTAGCCTTAAGCAGAAATTGTCAAAATTGAAGATGAGTTAATATCTGTTATAATTTTTCAGACTCCAGATAAGGTGTCACAAAATTACTTCACCTGTTCAAGATATTACTGAACTCTGTGATTTTATTTTCATAATTATAATGAAGTATTTAAAGCATATGTTAGGGTTTTCTGATTATAAAAGAAGGCTGAACATATCGGGAGGCAGAAATATATCGTCTGGTACTCGACATTCTGGACTTGAACCTCATGTGTTTTCTCTCTAGTTTCTTGGTTTGAACAACACAATTAACTTTGAAAAGATTATCATCAATATTTTAGGATTTCTACTTTGAGCTAATCTGAGAAACACTCGTTGCTATTCATCTTGCCATAAGTTCATCTTTCAAATTATGAATTCAACTTGTTGTATCGATTATTACATTACGTGTGGCTAAATCCCTTTAACACAAATTATGGGATCTATGGGTTAGGTCCTGGTAGATTGCTAAGTGTTCAAGATTCTAAAGGTAATAGGACTTCTTGATAATTCCGAGGTTTTAATTATTGTCTATTAGTTGCAAATAATAGATAGAACCTGCTTTGATTTGCTTGAGATAAGAAATTAATTATAGTAGGAAGTGAATTATTGACAGCGACTTGGAAGCTACCAACCTTCCATTTAATAATTCATATTATAACAAGGTTAATTAACCTGAGGTAAAGTCTGGTCAGTGAATACAAATTCCCTAAGTCCGAGAGGATTAGGTAATTAAATGCTTAAGTAGGTTGAGAGATATTTAGGCATAACTTCGATAAATATAATCTGTTGTTCCTACCTATCGTGATAATCTTGAATCACTATTAGCATCTGTCAAGTACCAAAACCCATAGTGAACATAATTCTGGTTTTCCATAAACTCTTGATTACAAACACTAAAACCAAAGTGACCAACAATTATTTGCTAATCTCCAAAACCCCCATTTTGTCTTTTCGTGCTAGCTGTTTGAATTTAACTTGTAGCTTTAGTTTCGAACGAGTTTAATCACCACTTACATTGTTCCCTATGGATTCGACCCCGACTCAAATATTGGGTAAATATATTTATGACGACCGTTTTGTACTAAATTGACGTGTAATTTGAGCGTTATCAAAAATAGTGCCATTGCCGCGGAATAATTTGGCATATTGAGTTGGTTTGGAATTTTAGCCTACTTGCTTGAATTCAAACTTATAAATATTTGTTTTTAGTTTTTTTATTTCTTGTGTTAGGTAGATTTTTATTTTAATTTACTTATTACTATGGCATCGTGGAATGAACGTGAGCTTGGTGGTTGGAGATCTTATCTTGATGATCCATGTACATAGTATGATAGACCTCACTTTTGGCAAGATTGTAGATATGCTCTTTGGAGAGAGATGTCTGCACCATCTCCATCCTATCGGGAGTATGATTGTTCTTTATTTGGTGGTCAAGTTGGACATTGGAGTGATTTCCCAAATGTCCCCTCCCTCTATTGTGCTAACCTAAATTCTAGTTCTTCTTATGAGTTTGATAGGTCTTATGGTCAATAAAAGAAAGAACAAAGCACCAGAAAGAGTGGCATTGAAGCTATGTTTCAACTAATGTTGGATCTCCAAAAAGAAACATATGATATCGTATGTGATATGCGTCAAGGCATGAAGCCAATCATTCATGAGGATATAGATATAGAGGTCAATCGTTCAAAGAATTCTTCTATATTATGTTTAAATGATATCTTGTCTGTGGAATCATTTAAAATAATGAAAGAGTGTGAAGATGAGGAGCAAGAACCCTATATTGATGTTGAGCTTGATATTGAGCAACCCTCAGTGATTTCCCAACCAACTGAATCAACCATGTAAGATGATGCCAAGATTGAGGATATGGTTCTAGAGGCAAAAGAAGAAACAAAGAAAATATCTAATAAAGACTCTAGCCCAATTCGAAGTGAAGATGTCGAGAAGGTGAATAAAGTGAGTGTGTAGTAGATAGTGTAAATTTTGAAGTAGGATTGATTGGGCCTCATTCAAAGAACTTTTCTACATTATGTTTAGATGATATCTTGTCTGTGGAATCATTTAAAATAGTAGAAGAGTGTGAAGATGAGGAACAAGAATCCTATATTCTTGATTTTACATTAGACAAGTAACATAAAAACACACCTTACTTTAAGACCGAGTGGTTTACCATGCTCAATCCATTACTCGACTTCTTAATTTTTATACCACTCCCTTATGATCGAGGTAAGAAGATGGAGTCTAAATTGAAGGTGAAATTCATATCCTCAAGGTAGAGAGATAAAGGATAAAGCACTTTTAAGGTATCTTGATGAATTTTGAGTAGTTAATATAATCTAGTCATGCTGAGACATTAAATCAGGCATTGCTTGGGAGACAACCCAAGGTATTTTGTTATTTATATTCGTATTATGTGATTGGCATTAGATCTTCGCACCTATGGTGCCACAGGTATATTTCTAACTCTCTTGTTTTGGTTTGATGCATTGGGGACATTGCATGATTTTAAGTTAGGGATGGGACTACTTATGGGTGTTGATGTCCTCTTGGGGTTCTTAATGTTGTGCCTCTTTTCTCCAGAGTCTTGTTCCTAGTAGAGACGGAATGTTTAGGCGTATTGTAATTTGTTGTAAAATATTGTAGTTGACTTGGAGAATTACAAGTACCTTAGGCAGTTAACATGTTTTTGATGATTTTTGAACACCTCTCCTAAGGTCAGTTTTATAACTATGTAATATGCATATATGTCTGACCACTGTGCATCTTGTTATGGCATTAGGACTAGTGACATAATAACCATTGCTAAACAATTGCATGAACCGAATGGGTAGTAGCTTGTGATGTACCTTTATGCCGTGTGTGTGTGAGATACTACCTAGTTCCCATTGTGCGTTACATCCAGAACTTGCCCGATTGGTCTTGCCTTGGTTGTAGAATGGTGGTTAGGAAAGGATCATAGGCCGTTGTTGATATTAGTCCACTTTAGCCTAAATAACCTTCCATGTGTGAATAATATCCCTTGATCCTGATTTTGAGCCTGAATGTCTATTCTTTTTTTTAATACCTATCACCTTCCCATTTATATCATAATGAACTTATTTTGGCCCTGGTCCTCCTTGAGCACTGTGCACCTTGACTTAAGCAAATGGCCTAAGTTGAGGATGGCTATCATAGGGGTGCGTGATGTAAAATGAGCATCAAGAAAGGTAGAATAAAAGAAAAGAATAAAAAACTGGGTGTAGTGGAAAAGAACAAGAAATAAAAAGTGGTGAAAAAGAATAAGTGATTGTAGAAAAGACCGCACCCATCCTGAATATGTGTGATCAAGAAAAGAGAAGAATAGAAAAAGGTTAATAAGTGAGACCCTAGAAGCTAGAGTAGTGTCAAGGAGGCTTAGTCACTTTAAATATCATCGAGTATTATACCATCCCCTAGCCTACATTACAAGCCAAAGAGAAGACCTATAGTTATCATAACTTAACTGTCTGAAAGCTTCGGTAATGGAAATAAGGGCAAGCTTATGGTATTTGGCATACATTGACTGAAAATTCTTTCTGAGAGTGAGTGTCTCTTGACCGTCCCCGCATTAAAATGCTTGAGTTCACATATGAGTGAGGAGAGACTTCATTATACTGAGGGCACACTGGTTACGTTGCTAATTGCTAACTTGTTGGGATAGAGTAATCTTGGAACATACATGGTTGTTGTTGCTGAATTGGTGTCATTTCTTGATTCATGTGTGTCATGTTGTTGCTCTTCAATAACATACCCAGTTGTTTGTAAATTGATTGACCTTGGAGATGATGAAGATGTTTTGAGATAATATGGATGGTTGACTGCTGAATGTACTTTGTATTCTCTTGGTTGTGTTTTAGTTGCTTGAGGACAAACAATTATTTTAAGTTGAGGGTGTTGATGTGTGAGCATATGCTAACGCATTTGAGGCTTTTAATTGAGAATAATTGCAAAGTTTTAAGCAACTTTTGTCATTTTTGATTGTTTTATCTTTGATTTTGCAGTGGAAGTTAAGATGCAAGAGAACCAACAATGATGGAAGTAAAAGAGTTGAAATCTGAAGCTAATAGAAGAGAAGTGTGGCTGACGACATTCCTGATAAGTCATCAGCACTCTGATAAGTTATCAGCTTTATTGTTAGCCTTAAACTAGAGAATGGGATTCTGTTGGAAGAAGTGATGATGACATGTAATAAGTAGTCATCCATGTGATAAACCGTTAGAGTCGTCGTCATCCTTAGATAAAATATGGGAGCTGAGGTGGAGAAGTGACAACATTGTCTGATATGTTGTCGCAGTTTTGATAAGCCATCAGGATTCATCGTCAGCCTTAAGCAGAAATTATAAAAATTGAAGAGGAGCTAATGATCTATGTGATAAGTCATCAGACTCCTGATTAGGCATCACAAAATGTCGTCATCTGACCAAGAAATTACTGAACTCTGTGATTTTCTTTCCATAATTAGGATGAAGTATTTAAAGCATATGTTAGGGTTTTCTAATTATAAAAGGAGGCTGAACATATCAGGAGGCAGAAATATATCAGCTGGTACTCGACATTTCTGTACTCTAACCTCTCGTGTTTTCTCTCTTGTTTCTTGGCTTGAAAAAAACAATTAACTTTGAAGAGATTATCATCAATATTTTAGGATTTTTACTTTGATCTAATTTGAGAAACACTCGTTGCTATTCATCTTGCTGTAAGTTCATCTTTCAAATTATGAATTCAACTTGTTGTATCGATTATTACACTAAGAGTGGCTAAATCCCTTGAACCCGAATTATGGGATATATGGGTTAGGTCTTGGTAAGTTGCTAAGTGTTTAAGATTCTAAAGGTAATAGGACTTCTTGATAATTTCGAGGTTTTAATTATTGTCTATTGGTTGCAAACGATAGATAGCACCTATTTTGATTTGGTTGAGATAAGAAATCAATTATAGTACAAAGTGAATTATTGGCCGGGACTTGGAAGCTACCAACCTTCCGTTTAATAATTGACGTTGTAACAAGATTAATTAACCTGAGGTGAAGTCTGGTCAGTGAATACAAATTCCCTAACGAGAGGATTAGGTAATTAAATGCTTAAGTAGGTTGAGAGACATTTAGGCATAACTTTGATAAAGACAATCTGTTGTTCTTGCCTATCGGGAGAATCTTGAATCACTATTAGCATCTGTCAAGTACCAAAACCCATAGTGAACATAATTCTGGTTTTTCATAAACTCTTGATTACAAACACTGAAACTAAAGTGACCAACAATTATTTGCTAATCTTCAAAAACCCCCAATTTTGTCTTTTCGTGCCAGTTGTTTGAATTTAAATTGTAGCTTTAATTTTAAACGATTTTAATCGTCACTCACATTGTTCCCTGTGGATTCGACCCCGACTTCAAAGTTGGGTAAATATATTGATGATGACAGCCTTGCACTAAATTGACGTGTAAGTTGAGTGTTATCAAGTACGAGGATTATATAAAACACTTGGGATGATATTGCCATCAAATGAGAGGGACAGAATGGAAGAAAAAGGAAAACGTACCTATTATCATTACAGGGGAAAAGCAGAGCTCAAGAGGTCCAACTCAGCAATATTGCCAGTCTCAATCCCGATCTTGCACATCAAATCCACATGCTCACCTGCAACAAGTTTCCTCTTTGCAAAATCCAAGATATTTCATTCCGCTTCCTCAGTATCCTTTGAACAATGCACAGTTGTATGCTCATCCATTTTCTTATCCACAATGGCATGCACCGGTTCCTCAACATCATTCTCGAACCCCACATATTTATCAAGGAATTTTTAAGTCCAAGTTTCAATCGAGGCTGGAGTTTGCAAAGAGAAAAAAGTCAAAGGATAATTTTACACCAATGGAGGATTCGTATGCCAGTTTATTCCAGAGATTGAGAGACTCAAACATAACCACTCCCTTCCTAGAGTGTACTCCTGATCCATATTCAAGAAATTTTGATCCTCATGTACGATTGCATATCATTCTGATATTCAGGATTACAGTATTGAGGATTGTCATTCTTTGAAAAAAGAAATAGAAAGGATGATTCAAGAAAAATTGATTGTAGTGCAAAATATTAACACTACAAGCATCACATGGAATCCTTCACCAACACACGATAATGCATAATACGTAGGAAGCAATGAGTTAAACATGGGGATCCAAAAGTTATTTGTTGAAGAAAATATATTGGACAGTGGTGAAAGTTCTGGTCATGCTGATATGCAAACCAGTGGCTAAGATGTCAAGTTTAACAATTGGGAGGCCACTTCTCTCTCTACTATGAAGGGGTTTTGGTAGTTTGTTTGTTTGTCTTTCTGCAATTTGAATCGTTCTAGGGTTGTAATTTAGATATTTACTTTGGTATTTAGGTTAAAATTTTGTCTATCTTTTTTTTAATGAAACATAATTTCCCTTCGTTTTATTTTTTGTCTAATATTTATTTATTTATTTATTTTCTATTATACAGTTCTTTCTATGTCGATTCTAATGATAGGACATGTATGAAGAATTATCAACCAGATTTTAAAATCTAATCTAATTATGAAATAATGAATAAAGAGGTTGGATACGATGAAGAGGAAGCATTTGAGGATATAAGCAAAGATTTCAAACAGTTTGAAAATAAGTCAAATCTCAATATGGATGAAATTGGGGCAATCACTTTGCAAATAAAAAATGACTTGATCATCAATTAGAAGATATAATTCAAGCATTTTGAATGGGATCAATCAGAGGATATACAGTCTCCTTTGTCAAGAAAAATAAAGAAAGTTAGCTACCAAAGAGACATGAGACATCCGTGTGGGGAAAGTACAACACAAGTGGACTAGTATATTTAATAAGCATGAAAGAAGTGACACATGTGCACGTTCTTGCATTTTTAACGATTGATATGACGAAGGCATTTTATTCTTCTATCCAAATGTTGTGTCATCCTTTGTTACCCTCTTTTAGCTTTCATTTTATTTTCTTTCATACACCTCTTTTGGAATCAAAATAGAGTCTAAACATAAAAAAATCAATCAAAAAAATAAGAAAGAAAAAGAAAAGCATCAATAAAGAGAAATATAGTTAGAAAAGAGGCAAAAAAAATATAAAGTCAAAAAAATACCTCTCTTTCTTAACAAAAAAGAAGAAGAGGCAAGAAAAAAAAATCCAAAGATAGAGAAAAAATCAAGCAAAAGAACAAGATGACTGAACTACGTTTCACCTGATTCTTGCTATAACGAGATACGTAGGCAGCCTTACTTTGGGATTCGGTCTAACCAAAAGAAAATTCAAGTTACCCAGTATGTTATACTGTGCCTACTTCACCGCAGCTACCATGATCGTAAAACTGGGGAAAATTTATTTTGTTAAGTGTCGATTTCAAAAGTTGTATGTTTCACCTAATGTTATGTAAATTTTTTATTCTCATGCCTCCCTTTCTTTCTAACCTTTTCCAAAAGCCAAGTTACAACCAAAGAAAGACCTTTTGATCGATCTTTGAGAATGTCAAGGCTAAACATTTTATGGGTGCATGATGTTTCATATGTTGGGCATTATTTTCAAAAAGAAAAAAATAAATAAAAATGAGAGAGTCTTATTGGTGAAAATCTTTTTGGGCACCAAAAGGCGACGGTGAGCTGAGAAAGAAATGAAAATGAGATAGGTATTGGCAAAAACTCATTGAGGTTCCACTAACCAAAGGAGGATTGTGATTTAGAGGGAGCATATTCAAGATTGATTCCATTTCAAACTCAATAAGTGGACAAAAGTTGTAATGATTAGTGTGGGTTCAGGTTGTTTAGTTCAAAATGCATGTCATGATTGCTGGAATTGGCTATCACACCGAAATAAGTTTTCTTCTGTCGTTTTGAAAAAGAGATACCTATTGTTTTTCTCTTTTCTTTTTATTTTATTTCTATTTTTGTTTTTTGGTTTTTTGGTATCTTTTTCATCAAATATAAATTATTGTGAACTTTTGCGTGTCTTTGAGTCAAATTCATGTCAAGTCAAAGTGAGAAAAGACTTCAAAACTTGCTATAAAATCCTTTAATGGTACAAATCAAGACCAAGGATCGACGCACAAAGACAACATTTCAAAGTAAAGTAAGGTACTCAAAATGATTGTGACCTGACAGTTTTGGACTTGTAAAAAAATAAAAGGTGTATTAGAAGTTGAACTCAGAGGAATCATACATGAGAGATATGATCGAATCAAGATTTTCAGTAGTCAGAATTTGGGGTTAGAAGTACGACGAGTCAATTAATATTTATCTAGAATTTGAAAGGATTTGAGCATGGCAAATGCAAAAGCAATCACCTCAAAAGCCAAATGCCACAAGCCAACCATCCTGTTTAAAACTAACAAGTTTTCTTTGAAAGAGACAGGAACAATTACTACCTTCAAATCGAAGGCTTCAAATCACAAATATCTAGGGGTGCAATTCCTCGTTTCTGCAAATGCAAGAGGCAACGTTGTTGTACAGGCTTGGTAATCACAATCATGGTAAAACGCATCATATTGCACCCTTAGGAGATACCTAATTTGGGTATTTCATGTATCGTGGCTAGGAGGTGTATTTGCTAATTTGAATCGATAATCCTAAAAGATGCATTTTTAGTAAGAATATTTCTTTTATTCTTAAGAGAGACTTGTTGGTCTCAGTCATTCAATTTTATCCTCAAGAGGTGCATTCGTTGATCAGAATCTTGATTTATCTTTGCATTATGCATCGTTGCAAGTAGTTGTGATTGGGTTTGATACCCGAAAAAGCTTTTAGTGATAATACTGAGGCAAAAAGAAAATTTAATTCCTGTTATTTGAAACTTCACTTTAGGACCCTCCTAGAAAATGAGACTTTATTTTTCTGGAAAATAAAGCTTTCTTTATCATAATCTTTGTGTGGAATAATTTTCGTTCTAGTTTTAATTTCGATTTCAGGAGCCCACCTGAAGAACAAGGTGAAGAAAAAGGAAGTCCAGGAGCCCGCCTGAAGAACAGGGTAAAGAATAAGTAATTCTAAGATCTCGCTTGAAGAACAAGGTGAAGAAAAAATAAGTCCAGGAGCCCGCCTGAAGAACTGGGTGAAGAAAAAGTAAGTCCAGGAGCCCGCCTGAAGAACAGGGTAAAGAAAAAGTAAGTCCAGGAGTCCGCCTAAAGAACAAGGTGAATTTTCAAGTTCAAGTCATGTAGACTTGAATCAAGATTTTAGAGAAATTGTAATTTTCACTTGTATTTTTCATTTTTGATTTTGTTATTCATGTGGATGTAAAAAAAAAGAAATAGTGAACCGAAAACTCGACGAAAGCTCATTCGCATGGTAACTCTTTCTCTCACCTTTAACATTTGAGCTACACGTGACCTAATTTCCTTATAACTCGAGATAGGTAGGAAGTCCAAAACCAGGACTCGGTCACATTTTTTCTTTTATTTTAATTTTATTTTATCCTTACCTTTCAAATAATTGGAGGATCAAAAATTATATCTTGTCTACTTCTTTGTAAGTAAACTCTTTGACATTCCACACAAAGAAAGGCAAAATGTAGACACGTGATTTTTGATCCTCCTCAAATTTTAACTTATTTTTTGATATTAATATTTATATTTGGTCCAAAATTATTTTAATTCTTATTTTATTTTAATAAAATTTTAGTTAAAAATAAATAAATAAACAAATTTAATTTTGAGATATTTTATTTTATTTATATTTTAATTTTAAAAATAATACAAAATTTTAAAAAATATTTTTATTTTTAATTTTAAATAAATAAGCTAATAGTTTTAGTACTATATTAATTATATTTATTTTCAACTATTTATAAACTTTTATTGTATTTTTTAAATGTAAAATTAATTAGTTATTTTATATTTATTATTACAATTTTATAATTTTATTCATTTATTTTTATTTGTTACTATTATTACCTTCTAAAAAAAGTAATAAAAGTAAAAAAAAAAAAAAAATCAAACATTCCACCTTTTTATCTGCTATAACCGTTCCCCCTAAACAAAAAGAAATTGTTCCCTCCTCCCTTTATTTAAGGATTTCCCCATCCCAGACAAAAAAAAAATGTTACGTACATATTATCAGACACTCTGACTATTTCATATCAGACAAAAAAAAATCAGAGAAAAAAACAACAAGAAAAACATCAGATAAAGAGAGGAAGAAAGAAGGAGAAAGAGTAGAGGTTGGAGTCTATTGAAGTTTCCGGTGGTGATTTTCTTGCATTATAAATTGTCCTAATTCATCCCAGGTTTTTTTTTTTAATCCAGAATCATTTGTACTATGAATGTTGATATGAAAAGTCTGAATGAAAATATATGAATAATCTAAACGCATTACTTAATATGTATGTTGGTTATATGAACTTGTTGTTACATATGTCATAATATCAATACACTGTGTTTATGTGTTTGTTTTAATAAACATGTTTTTTCTTTTTTTAAAAAAAAGAATGAGACGTAGCAATACACTGGCAAAAGTATGTATCCACTAGTAAAGGTACTGAATATGTACACCAAATCACAAACACAATTCTCGCACACACCACCTATATTCGGATTCACATACAATAGTGACATAGTACAGAGGATAAATACACAGATAACAATACACATCAACACACATGCACAGAGTGTAAAATCAGTGATGAAATAGGATAAAAAGGAATAAGAGAGATCAAATGAAGAATAATATAGAAAATAGACGAGAGGGTGATCGAAATCAACAATACATGTGTTATTGACAAATTTTATACCGGTACACCATTAAAAAATGACCCTATCTATTTTCCAGTAAATACCCATCAAAAATCCATCGAAAATTGTTGAAAAACCACCAAAAATACAGATTTGGTGTTGCCAGCTTCACTCCCATGATTCCCGTCGTTGGAAATCTCCAAAAGCCGGCCAAACACTGTCTGGTACTACCCAATTGTCGTTGCCCCTCTCCCCTTTCCCACGCCATCAGCCAGTGAAGCCCAGCACCACCGCCACCATCCCTTCTCCCCTTCTCTCGCCCTTGTTGCACCATGGGAGGGCCAGATCTGGCCGGAATCATCACCACCGGTAAAGCCTAAATAGCTTCGCCCCTCCCCTCTCCTTTCCCTTAGATGCCAACTACCAACTATATTGGCTGGCCACCTTTCATTCTACATCTCCGGCGAGCCCCTTTTCCAGCGACTACCAACTCCAACACCCACACTAAAAATATGCCCATCCAAAAATATTTAACCCACATTTAAGTTTGTGGAGTAAAGTGTTAAAAGATGGATCTGCAATGTTTAAAATTCATTAAAATTGATTTTCTGGTTTTTTGTTCTTTTAAGATTTGTCTAAGTTTTTTTAGCAGGTATATATTTCCTTAGTGTTTGAATAATCTCGCAATACTTTGGATTATCATTAATTTTGAAAAAATAAATTTGGGAATCATAATAAATTAGCATAATATAGACAACTGGTGTATTTTCTTTATTTATCATTATTATTATTTTTCATTAAATGTCATTAATAAAGTTTGTTAATAATTTATTAAATTATTTATCCTTTTAAATGAATTTTGCTCAATCTTATTATTAAAGTTGAATAACGTTTAGAATAAATAAAAATTGTTATGAATTTATTAATGAAGAATGAATGTCTTTAATGCTAGGCAAATTTTAGATATTTAAATATTCGACTCAATAAAGAATGTGGCGTACGAATCTTTTTGAGATAATTTAAAATTCAAGGATGGAAAAATGCACCTTGGTAAATATTTTTCAAAAATTAACTTTCACCGATTTATTTAATATAAGATAATAGACAAGTTTTAGTATAATAGAAAATAGAGAATAAAGGCCTTCAAACATAATTTATTAAAATAGTTTAAGTTAAGATAAGTCAATAAAAGCAATCGTGCTAGAGCCACGGGACTCGAGGGGTGCCTCACACCTTTCCCTCGGTAACAAAGATTTCCTTACCCATTCTTCTGTTTTCGCAGACCACAACAAAGAGTCATTTCCTTTTTGATTAGGGATTCAAAAGGTGACTTGGAACACCATAACTCAATTCCAAGTTGCGACTCTATAAGTAAATTAATTCATATTTAAAATTGTCATTTTAATTAGAAAAACCCTTCGATTTCGACCCTTCGGGTGAAAAAAGGGTGTGACCGTTACCATTACTGCTGCTGGATAATACTGAGCTATCTAAGAACAGTAGAGAAACTGAGCATCCGAACCTATGTTATAAGACAACCTAGCATAAAGAAAAATATGCAATCAGTACTTTGAATGTACTGCTAAGTGAGATAAGGACTAACTGAAATACAAGAGATAATTAAGCATGAATGCATGGACATGTAATTTCTGAGAATGCAAGACCAAGAATAAACATGTTTCTAAGATAATCTGTAATCTGAGATACTGAATTCCATATAACTAAATAACTAAAAATATGTATTCTTTGGTCAAGAAAACATGAGCTGAGACATATTGAATGCTGACTGAGACTGTGGGAGCAATCATGTAACCAACATGCCCCAATCTAAGCTAATTGGGGTCCAACCTATAACCCAGTTGGAAGTGCGTTGGTCCGTGCCACGAGTACTGACACATGGCTTTGTGGATCCACTAAATTGGTGTCCCAAAGGACTAGGGAGTCACCCTCTACTGACAGGTGCTCTCATGAGATATGTGTCAACCCTCAACTAGCAGGATGACATATCAAACCAATGCTGGCGACAAAGTTCTAGAACTCAGGGACTTCTACTAAAGGTCACACCCTCTAATGAAAGGTAAGCCCCCATCCCTGGGTTTTCTTGATGTAAAATTCTACTCTCAACTAAATTGACACTGGTATTGAACTGAACTAACTTTAACTAAACATTATTTTTTATAGTGCTCATCGTGATCATAAATATCAATGTACAATGATAAGATTCATGGCTTGACTGACTTATTACTCAAAAATCTTAAATTATGTAAACACACATATTATCAGGTGTTCATAACTGGCCAACACTAAATAATCTTAAAAATATGATATCAAAACTTAAAACTGTAGAATGAAATCATGGTTCAAAGATACAAAACATGAACATTTCACCAAACAAGTGAGAATCATGAACTTGAACATGTGAATGTATTAAAAATAAGGAAACAACATGATTACATGGATAAATTCATAATTTGATATCATAACATGAAATTCACTTGAACCTGGCGTGGGAAATTATAGTTTAAAACATAAATTAACCTAACCTTTCATGATATCATACTTGGACATGAAACTAAGTTCAATTACTAATGAAAGACATGAATTTAACCCATCTTGAACATATAAACTCCATAATAAAATAAGAATATATATTTTAATCAAAGAGAAGGTTTTGGGGATCAATGGGTGAAAGGAACCCATTGAAGAAACCCACATAACTCAATTGTTAGGTTCTTGATGATTGCTTGGACTTAGGAGCTTGAACTCTTGGATTCTTGAAGAAAGAGCGTAAGTTTTGTTCTTAGAAAGTTGGATGGTTTCTTGAGAGTCATTTTGAAAGGAAGGGGCAAATAATGCCCCTATGGATGCCCCAAATTGTGTTATGGACAAATTAGGTTGAGGGAAATAGACTTATTTTCCCCTTAATTTTGTTAATGAAAAAGGCTGGCCAAATAACCCTATCACATCATGACCCCTGCTCCAGTGGAGTGGCCTTCGCGAAGTGACCCCTACTCTAGCTAAGCCACCCTCGCACCATGACCCCTTCTACCTTTGGAGCCACCCTTGTGTCGCAGGCCTATTACGAGGGCTTGCTGTATCCATGATCCAAACATACCTTGAATCCCCTACAAAAATCTCAAAACTCCCCCATGACACATCTTTAATAGCGAGAAACATGAAACAACTCTAAAACCAACATCTTGAGGTCGGGAAGGCCAAAATAAAAAATATTCATAAAGTTTAGGGGTCTTGAAAATGACTAAGTCCTTAACAATTGGTGAAAAATTAAAGCCTTGGATGTAAAACCCCATGAAATTCTAAGTCGAATTCAGCACCTAAAATCTTAGTAAAGGATCCAACACTTAGAAAATTTTAGCTAAGTATTAAGACTTAATCATTTTCATAGCCTTCAAACTTTCATAATTTTATTTATGACCTTCCTGACCTTCGATAGTTGATGTTCTAGCTAATTCATGATCAAGAAGGTCAATAGGTGTTATCGGACAAGTTTTGAATTTTTTGGACCGCGTTTAGACCACATTTGGTGTTCCAAAATAGTGGACCAACGCGATTTTGGTGCGCCGTGTCACCTATTGGTCAACATTGTTCCAGGACTGCCAGTCAAAATACTAAGTCTTGGTGTGATCATGGCAAGATGCATTGAGTATCGCGTTGATGCCATCGACGCACCGCGTTGATCAAAGCGTCGGTGCCCAGTTATCGATCATTAAAAATAGTCGCGACCTTAGGGTTATTTCAGTCTTTTTCCAACTTTTATATAACCTAAAATAGGAGATTCGGCCCTATTTTCACCAAAGTATACTCTTTTCTCTCAAATTCCCTCAAGAACAAGTATTAGGGTTCTCAATTCAAGACTCAAGTCTCAAGAAATTCACCATTAATCTAATTCAAATCAAGAATTAAGGTATGCTAGATGTTGATTCATGGGTCCCTTCCACCCATGAAGTTCAAGAATCCTTTTCTAAATTCAAAGATTATGTTTTTATGAGTTTTCATGATTTATGATTGAATTGAAGTTCATGTTTATGTTGTTGTTGGGATATAATTCATGTGTTAGATTACAAGTTACAAGCTTTGATCCTAATATGTGATGACTTACATGATATTCATGATAAACCCTTTAAATTTCATGTTGATTAATGTAGCCATATTATTTAGATGTAATGTGTGTTGTATAACCAAAGCATGCTCCCCATATGTTTGACAAAATGCCTAAGTGAGTGAAGTAGTGCGACTATAGCATGTTAATATGAAATGCCCATTTGTGTACAAGTTAATGTATGCTAAGTGTTTTTTGAAACGCTTTTGTGAATGAATTATGAGACATTAGTATGCATGCCTATACGACTACAAGTTTATTACTTTCAAATACTTGAAAAGATGCTTCATTGATTGTGTTGCGAAATAATAGACGATTGTTATGTTATTTAATAATGTTATGCTTTACTTTTATGCTATTGAGTCCTACGGGTATTTATACCCGACAATTTAACTGCTACCTAGAGCCAGTGTCAGTTATAGTATTCTCAGTTATGTCATAATCAGTAGTATTCTCAGTCATCTAAAGAATTCAATAGAACTTAGTCAACTTCATGACTTAGGAAAGTTCAGTAATCTCAGTAACATCCCAGTCCAGTTAAGTAATCAATTCATAACTCAGTAGTACTCCTCTAGTCAATAAAACTCAATGAAATCAGTTCAACTTATTTAATCAGTACGATCAGTAACAGATTTAGCTTAGTCTAGTACAGTCTAAGAATCAATCCAGTGTCTATTCAGTTGGGAGTAGGATTCAGCACCGAGTGAGCCCAAGGATTGGAACTCACCTGGTAGTAGAGGGTGTGATTCTTAGAAGCAATCCTTGAGATCTAATACATAGCCAGCGTAGGTTGAGACATCAAACCTTCTAGATGAGGGTTGATAAGGTGGCTTAACCTGTTAGATAAGGGTCCCACCATTCTCGTTAGAGTGCCTGATAGATGAGGGTCACTAAAGCTTATCTTTACCCGTGACACGATATTGACACCCTTCTAACTGGGGTTATAGGTTGGACCTTGACTTAGCTAGTAGAGGCATATCGGTTAGATGACCACCTCCCACAGTTTTAGTTTCAGTCTCAGTCTTCAGAATAGAACTCAGATCAGTATTACGAAAAATCAGGACTATTAGATATAGTCACTCAAACTTGTAAAGAACTTAGAGAGTTCCATAGATTCAGAGATCCCTCACTAGATAGGGATTGATCTCAGATTTAGTCAATCATTCTCATTATTAGCAGATTCAAAGATCCCACATTAGATAGGGCTTGATCTCAGATTTAGTCAAACATTCTCATTATTAGCAGGTTTAGAGATCCCCCGCTAGATAGGTCTTGATCTCAGCTTCAGTCAATTAGTATTGGCATCAGTAGACTCAGTTATCAGAAATTCAGCTATTAGAATTCAGTATACACTGTTACTACGATTTCAGTTATAGTTTATGCACTCATGTATGTATCCTCATTCAGTAGTCTCATGATATTTAGTCAGTATTGTGCATACATGTAAACCTTGCATTTAGCCTTACCTCATCTAGCAAACCAGTACATTCTCACGTACTGGCATATACTCTTCTCTTACGCTATGGTATCGTATACCATAGGTTCAGAAGCACGGGATCTAGAGCACCCTTGGCAGTTCAGATTCAGCCAGAAGCAGTAGACTTAGCAGTGAGTCCTCATCATTCGAGGATGTTCCTTATTTTACTATTGCATTAGATGTAGTATTTCAGTAGATGGAGTTAGTTGGGGGATTGTCCTATCAACTCCACAGTTCAGATAGTTTAGAGACTTTTCAGACTAGATATTCAGATAGACTAGAGTATTTTTAGACATTTATTTTAGTTTTGGTACTGTTAAACTTTACTCAGTTATTATTTAAGTATTGAACCTCATGGCAAGTTTCTATTAGTTTCTGGATTTATTTCAGTATGTTATTTAGTGCTCAATTATAAATATCAGTCAAGGGTTAGCTTGTGGTCCTTTGGGGTCATAAGCACTGTGTAGCATTCGGGTACCAGACTCAAGGCATTACATTGGACCCCTTAAGAATACAACTATAATTGAACCAAGCTTAGGATAACACAAGATATTACATTTAAGTACGGTTTCTTTTTAATGGTCTGCTTAATGTGCGAGAGTTTAACTTTGCTTTCATCACCCTACAACCTCACCAATTTTACTTCAAGATGGTGAATTTGAAAGTTTCAACATAAAAACTTAATGAATCTAAAGACTTTAACTTATGTGAACGAAACTCATATTCTATTGGAGTTTGCATCATTGAGCCATCAATACTTGGTGCAAGTCCAAAATTTAAAATAAAGATTTATAGACTCAACTTTTATACGGCAGATCAAGCAAAAAAATGTATTTTTTGACACTCATGCAATTAAACTTAAAATGAAACTCCAAGAACCTACGTACCTCATTAAAGAGGATCAAGTCACAACGAAGTTCTAGGTTGAGTGTTTTTTTCAGAGTCCTAACTTTTGCCTAGGCCGCCTCTTTTGAGGTCTTCAACCTAGCGGACTTTATTTTGAGTCGTACAATGTTAATACTCTTGTGGGCCAAGAGTAAACATGCAACTTACACTCATGCCTTAAGAAGTGTCATCTTTCTTCAAGGATAGTACTTCTTCAAGAACTTGTCATTGATAGGGCCAATTTTCACACCATCTATATTGACAAACTTGTAAGAACCATCTAAATATATTTATTCTACAACATATGGTCCATCTCACTTTGGGGTGAATTTGCCCCAAACTTGCGAGAAGTAGTAATAGGCCTTCTTTATGGAAGGACTTGATCTCCAATTTGTAAATACCTCAACCGTACTCTTTTGTTGAAAGACTAATATAGTTGGGCATGATAATATTCAAGATTTTGTTGATCCTCTAGACTCTTCTCATCAAGAGCTCCTAGCTCCACAAGACATAACTTAGTATTTTCTTCATCGGTGAACTCTTCTTTAATAGCCACTATCAAAGAAGGTATTGACACTCAAGTGGCAAGACAACTTCAACTTCAAAAGCAAGTGAATATCGGGTTGCATGCGTTGGTGTGTGGTAAGTTATTCTACATGCCTACAAAGCTTCCTCCATTCGTTCATGCCAGTCTCGTTTGGACTAAGAGATGATATTCTTCAACAGATTTGCATAAGGTCTTGTTAAATTCTTTGGATAGACCATTAGTGGCAACATGGTACATAGAAGACTTACGCTGCTTAAAATCAAAGAGATCACAAATTTTTTTCATCAACTTATTATCAAATGGCTTGCCATTGTCAGTTATTATGTACTAAAGGATTCCGAAGTGGTAGATGATATTTACTCAGATGAAGTTTGCAATAGTTTCTTTCCTTACTTCTTTGAGAGAAATATATTTGGATCTTTTGAGAAGTAATTTTTTGCAGCCAAGATGTATAGGTTCCTACCGAATGATATTGGTAGTGGTTCAATAATATTCAATCCCCAAGCATTTAATGGCCAAGATGCTATTATTAGGTATAGTACCTAAGGAAGTTGATGTATGAAATTTGCATGGAATTAAAAAGCTTTGCATCTTCTAGCATAGTCCAAGTAATCTTTCACTATTGTTGGCCAATAGTACCCCATTTTTTAAATGTGAAAATGGAGCTTTGTCCTCACTAACGAGATCCACAAACTCTCGAGTGCTCTTCTTATAAAGCTTGAATTGGTTCTTCTTCTCCCAAATATCGCAAGAGTACTCCATCAAATGATCAAAATAAATTAAGTGCACGACGACGAATGTCGGTACTTCTTCTTGGATCCTCTGGATATATCCCATAACATAAGTAGTCAATGACAGGTTGTCACCAATCTTTCTTTACAGCTTCAGGCATGGAGACAAGGTGCTCAACCTTATTTTTTATATCTTCATTCTCATTAGGTGATGGTACTACCTATTCTTGGCAGACAGTAACTCATGTCTGATTTGGAAGAGTTAGGGATGAGGCTAAAGCATCTAGGGTATCAGCTTGCTTATTTTCTTTCCTTGGCACATACTGGAGGGTTGTTTCTCTAAGACGTCCCATTAACTTTTGAGTCTAATCCTGATATGGGCGTAGGTCAGGCTTTCTAACTTTATAGCTTCCCAATAACTACTTGATCACCAATTGAGAGTCACCAAAGACTTGTCATTATAGTTATTTCATGTCAACTAAGATCTAAAGTCCAAATATTAACGCTTGATATTAAGAAATATTATTAGAGAAATGGTTTGTTAGGGTAAAAAAATATGGTATGATATCTTCTATGGAGTGACAAACACCATACTAGCCCTAGCTCCATCTTGATTTGCGGCACTATCAGAGTACATCTTCCACGGGGGTCTGGCTTCAATAATCACTTCATCTTTGTTAGGAATTTCATCAGCCAATTCCCAGTCATCAGGTATCGTGTGATCTGCTAAGAAATTTGCCAATGCTTGTACCATTATAGCCTTTTTTGGAATGTATATATTCACACACGATTGAAATTGAAGGTACCATTGTGCAAGTAGGTCATTAAGGACAGTTTCAATATTACAAACTTGATGGGATTTTCCCTAGACATAAGATGGAAAAAATTAGAGTGAAATTAGTATTTATTCTTTTGAATTGAGAAGGCCAACCCCAAACACAACTTTTCAATTAGTGAATAATTCAGCTTATTTGGTGTCATCATTCTGCTCAGATAGTAAAGAAAGTTTTTTTTTCTTCACTATTTCACTGTGCCAATAGATCTTTCTTGTGTTGCGGTGTAGAGTATCAATGGTTTTCTAGGTATAGGTGACGCAAGAATTGGAGGATTCATAAAGTATGGTTTAATACTCTTAAAGGCCTTACTACATGCTAGTCCCATTCATAAGGAGCATCCTTCTTCACGAGATGGCTAAATGGTTGATATTTTTTGGCTAGGTTTGAGATGAACCTCCTTAAATATTCCATCCTTCCTTGAAGACTTTTTAACTCATGAATGTTTCAAGGCTCTAATATCTTCAAAATTGCATCAACTTTGTCTAGATATATTTCAGTTCTTCGGTATGGCATAATAAAGCCAAGGAACTTTCCAAAAGTAACACCAAAGGCATATCTAAATGTATTCATCCTAAGTTGATATCTTCAAAGCAACTCAAATACCATTCTTAGATCTTTTGAGTAGTCATCTCCCTTTCTTGATTTCACCACTAAGTCATCCACATAGCATTCAACATTTTTATGGAGTAGGCCGTCAAAGATATTTTGAATAGACCTTTGATAAGTGGCGCCAGTGTTCTTCAAATTAAAAGGCATCACCTTATAGCAATAAACACCTTTGGGTATACGAAATATAGTTATCTCTTCATCCTTTGGCACCATACAAATTTAGTTGTAGCCGGCTGAACCATCCATGAAGGACATTCCCTCATAACTAGTGGTGGCACCAATCATTAACTATGGTATGGGGATTGGAAAATCATCCTTAAGGAAGGAGTTGTTTAGATCCCAAAAGTCGACACAAACTCAAATTTGGCCATTATTCTTTCGTACCAAAACAATACTTGAAATCCGCATGAGGTACTTAACTTCATGAATAAATCTAGCTTCAATGAGTTTGTTAACCTCAATTTCAATCAACAGAACTAACTTTGGCCTAAAGTGCCTTTAGGATTACTTAATAGGACGAGCATCATTCTTGACTACCAACAGATAGACTTCTACTTTTGGGTCTAATCCAGGCATCTTTTTGTAACTCCAAGCGAAGATATCCCTATATTCTTTGAGTATATCTATATTAGCAATTTCCTCATCTATTTTTAGAAACACACTCAGATAATTTTGTCTTGGGTCTTCATCAGTTCAAAGATTAACTTCCTTCAAGGGATCTATTGTGGCCTTCACTCTTTCTTCAAGTTGCGATGAAGAATCTCCAGCATCATCATCCTTTTGAGGATCATTGTCATTGATGGATATGTGGTAACACAAGAAAGTATCTTCTATATCTTCATCAACCTTCATTAGAGATAAGACATCATTCTTATTCTAGGTTGTAAAATTATATGAGAAACCAACAATTTCTTTATCTTCCTCATGCTTCATGGTATAAACCACAGTATATACCTTTCCTTTTAACAATTCCTTGTATGACACCATCATTTTCATATGTCGCCTCATTCTAGAAGGAATCAAACTTAGGAAATCTTTATGGATCTTAGGTAAAGAATGTCTTGGTGTGTTTAGACAACTTCTCTAATGCTTGTTGCTTTTCTTGGTATTTAGTGGACCCAACCTCATAAAAATAAAAGTTTTTGTTGTTGGTTCTCCTAATCGATCAAAGACAGAAGGCCTTCTATTTGATGCATTAGACTCCTCTTCTACAGTGATGTAGTTAGTATCTACCCTTCTTATGGAGATGCAAATTGGAGGTGGCTACGTGTACCCTAGGCCTTCACATGCCTGCATAGTTGTACCTTCCAATGGAAGTTTGCCCAACCTTGATAGATCATTAGGATTATATCCAAACTTTACAAATAACTTGTATGCATTTTGATTAAACCCCTCTTTTGTACGCTTTGTAGGGAGTGTTATATCTTATGGAGGATTTTGAGCCATAAATTCTCCCAGTATCCATGAGGATTGATTTATTGTGTTAATATACTTGATAGGTAGAGTTATCCCTCCTAGCACATTATCTTAGGCATCAAATGAATAATCCTTTTCCTTTTTTACCTTTGGTACATAGCGGAGAATAGGAGTTGCCTCCTTTTTCAAAGATATGATGCTTTCTTTATTCGAAGTAGAGAGACACTTCTTCTGGCAGATTTTTCAGCAGTCAGTGCAACCTTCTTAGCTTCAAGATCATCACACTTGGTTAGTGACAGCATAAACTCTTTTCTCATTCAAAACATATTTCTTCAAGTTTAATTTTGTATCAGTAGAGTGTGATTCAACCTCAGTGAATAGCTTATCATTGGCAACTATCTTTATTTCCAATCCACCTTCGAGGTACTTCATGAAATGATAGTAAGAGGATGAGATAATTTTGTTCTCGTGTACCCCAAGTCCTACCAAGCAATATATGGTGTAAAGACTTGGCATCGATCATATGCATCAATGCATTTGATTGAAAATTATCCATATGAATCCCTAATTTGATAGATCTCATACCCCTCTAACCCTCTTTGTTGAAGCCTTGGATCATCAAATAACTTTTGACAAGTTTGTTACTAGCGATGCCAAGTTCCTTTATTGTACGAATAGGTAGGATATTGACTTAGGATCCCTCATCTACTAGTATTCTATTTATCTTCTCTCTAAAAGCTTAACCCACCATGGGTAAAGGACAATTGTGTAGCATTCACCAAGAAGAAGATTGTTATTTGTAAATGTAATTTTTGTATCACATGCATATGTCTCTTGGCGAAGAGTTTCAGCAAGTTTTTCAGAATATGAAGGAAATTCCATGGGTAGATTTTTACCCTTTGACCCCTCTATGGCAGTATTAAAATAAGATGCCTTAAGGTTGACTTGAGAAATCTTAGAATGAAACCAACTTGGTAAGAATTATTCTAAAGCTATTGGACATCGTGGTTTTTTATGGTGAAGCTCCATTACCCTTATCTTATTTAGAAGATCAGCTAGCCTCTATTCTCTTGGTTTCTTCACCATCCTCTTTGTAGCTGTCTGATCGAACGACTCTTTTCATAGACTCATCTTCTTGCATCTGCGCCTGGTCACCAGAGTCCAACCTTCATCATCACCTTCATTAACTGAAGACTTATCATGATCTGATGGTTCCTTCTTATATTCCTCGATGCATATTTAAACTGGATTAAGTGAGCCAAAAGTGATAGATATTTGATGAGAACTGGTTATCTCATCATCGAAGAAGATCTTCTTCTTATTTTCTGATTGCATGACTTCTTCCTTAAAGACAAAACACTTTTCTAGAGGGTGACTCACAAGCCTATGATGCATACAATAATTGGGCTCATTGGTCCTTTCATCTTCATCAGACCGTTTCATCTCTAGGAGTTCAATGAGCTTATTCTCAAGGAGTTCAATGAGAATCTTGGCAACATCAGAATCAAGGAAGGGGTACTTCTTTTATAATATCTCTTTTAAATTAAACTTCTGATTTGGACGTGCTCAAAAAGTCATTTTCACACTTTATTTCCTACTCACCTTCGTGGTGACCTTATAGGAGATATGTCAACATTCATGGATTCTTTGTTGTTATTTTTAGGGATAAACTTTCCCCATCTTTTGGGTTCCTACTTATTCTTTCACCATTGAGGTTCATGGATAGGTGTTACTCTTTTTCCAGCAGAAGACATGCTCATCTGTATAATATGAGCACGAGTAGATAACTCTTCAAATGATTTTGGATTAATGCCTTACAAGATATATAGAAGCTCCTGGTTCATTCCTTGGATGCACATCTTTATTGCGAAAGTTTCACTGAGTTTATCTTTGTAGCTTAGACTCATATTTCTCTATCAATTGATAAAGTTAATGACTGGATTATCCTTTCTTTTCTGAGTGTTCATAAGCTCTACCATGCTGTTTATGCCTTGTGCTATAAAAGTGATTTAAGAACTCATGCTCCAATTGCTCCCAACTATCAATGAAGTTAGGCTCAAGGTCTGTATACCAATCAAAGGCATTTACCTTTAGGGAACGAACAAATTATTTGACAATATAGGCACCATAAGTTCCAGCATTATTACATCTCTCAACAAAGTGTGCGACATATTATTTTGGGTTACCTTTGCCCTCAAATTATTAAAAATTGGGGGTTGATAGACGGCAGGCATTTTGAGGCTATTAATTCTTTAAATGTAGGGGTTGAAGTATGTCAAAGAATATTAGTGACAACATCATACTTGGCTTTGAGGGTCCCTTCAATAAACTTTTTCAACTGATCAATCGAGATCATTTCCTCAAAAGAAACCTGTACTTCCTTAGCTTGTGGTGTTTGTTTTCCAGGATATTCTGTCTCATAAACTTCTAGATCTTTCCTAGGTACATTTCTAGACTCTTCATCAATTAAGCCATCCATCCTATCCATCAACTTATTGATTAAAGCATCTTGGTTATGCAGGATGCTTCTCTACAGATGAGGCATCAGTCATCATTGCTTGCATAATCACTAGAGATGTTGGAAAGTAACATATATTATTGCATAAGTTGATCTTTGAAGTACACAACTTATGCGGTTTAAGTGGATATGATGCATTAGTTGAAATACTATCGCTTATTGCGCCAAAGTATTTTAAATCAGAGTGCTCAAGTAGAGCTAGAGTCTTCTTAAGAGTTTCTACCACATTGCTTCCTCCTTTTGAAGCAGTTGCATGGGGTCTTGTTTTTTTGAGGTTAAAGATCCAAAAATTGAAGTTGGTGCAGGCGACATTAAATTTTCTTATTATCCTAATATGTTGGCCTTGCTCCTTGTGACAACAAAGCTTCTGAAAGTAACACCAAGGATGCTTTCTACTTCAGCAGAGAACTTTGAATCAGCCGCTTTAGAAACTGTTAATTGAGAATTGAACTTCTTAGGAGTCATTTAGATGTTCTTAATCTATAAAGTTGGAAAAGTTGAGATGAGAGGTAGTGATCGTCCCACTGGTCATTCCAGAATTTGTTAAACAATAAAATTCTCGAGATCAAAAATAAATAAATAATCAAGACAAGAAAAATATTGCAACAACCAATTTATTGATTTTAATATGTGAGTGTTACAATCTCTATGATTTCTCTGATTCGTCTTTTCAAATATAAACTCAAGGGTGATACGACCCGAACTAGGGTCTTGTCATAACAAGTATCTCAAGTCCAACAAAGACTGGAGACCACCCCAACACCCTAAAACATAGCCCACCTTACACCCATATTGGATGAATCCCAAACATATAACAAGATAGCGTGCAATAACTTAAGAAAGTTTTATTGCATGTCCATAACCAACCACCGATGACCGGCTAAACGACTAACCGACACCCCCTAATAACCATAGTACTCCAAACAAAGCCTTCTAAATAGTGAACCAAAATTGAATATCAATAAAGTATCGGGACATGCTCCCGAAACAACCAAAAATAGTGTCAAATAGTCTATAACTAAAAAGAGAAATATAATCCTAAAATGAAGCCTTACGAAGCATGGAAGATCATTCTTTCAAGTCGACTCTTAATCAATCCACGATCACTAAGAAGAAGGAGTAGAAGTAAGGCCAAATCCTGCATCGTGTGGAGATACAGTGTCTGAAGATAGTTAGTGGGGTGAACGTTAGCATGTAACTCAGGGATAAGGATAAAATAATGTCATCAATTCAATCAATGCACAATAAATATATGCAAATACATATATACATTTCATGCCGGGAAAGAAAAAAAGATTTAGCATGCAATTTAAAACCATAACCTGGATTGTGTAGCCCAACCGTTATCTAATAGTACCCACGGGCTAAATGGTCCCCAGTTCTCAATCCTTGGTCGGTCCCCAGTGCGTGCAGTTGTACAAACTAGAGAATAATCGCATATATATGCACACGGAGGACTCAAACCTCCTAATATATACTAAGGTGACTTAAGCGCCTGATTATATAATAATTTATGAGGGACTTGAACCTTCCTAATCATGAAATAGTAATAGAGGAACTCAAACCCCCTAGTCACCTTAACCCCCATGTCAGTAAATACAATTTACAGTGTTGGTCACTCGGACCTCCACTTTTATGACTCAGCTACACAACCTTTATTAGATCCCAATTAAAACAAGTATCACAAATTTTTAGTCATTTAACCACATTCCACATTAAGGCATACATTGTTGGTATCGTCATACCAACTACACTTGCAAGGTAACAACAACATGCCAAAATAATTCTCATTAACTTAGAGATAACAACTCACTTTATATATTAATACAATATGGGAGACACCGACTCTCATTGTTCATTAAATCATACCATTATATTTCAAATACCTCTTTATATCATGTAATAGTTCAAAACTAGTTCAATTTTATAAATTCCCATAGTTCTCATAATTAAAATCAATTTCACATTATGAGGTTGGGGACATAACCTCTTCAAAAGTCAAAAGTTTGGAAAAATTATAATTCCTTAGTTCATTCACCATACACATGCACCCATAAGTTCCAAAACCATAATTAAATCATGAAAATCATATATAAACCATGAGAAACATTTTTCAACTCATAAATATTCAAAAACCCTAAACCTTATTTCAAAATCAACATAAACATCTCATGAGTAATACTTCAAAATATATGTTTTTACAAAATTAACAATGAGGAAAGAGTAACATACCTTAAATAATAAGATGTACGGAGAGAAATCACCCTTGAAAGCCCTAATTGATTTGTCTTTTGAAAATCCGAAGTGTTCTTGACCTTGAAGAATTAGGAGTATTGAGAAGTTACTTTGATGTGTTTCTGAGTACTAACAACACCCTAAAGGGGTTATAAAACCTAAGTTTTAAGTTGGGTAAAAGGGATGTCGCTAAATTAAAAGCTGAAAAAGTGTTGACTTTGACTACCAGTCAATCCTTGACTCGTAACCACTCCTCACGACTCGTCACCATGAGTTGTAACCAAAGCAGTACCACCAAGGCAACATACACTGTTGACCTTATGACTCAGGCACAGGAATTGCAATAGGAACCTACGACTCGTAGGGTCCAGTTGTAGTCAATCCAGAACCTAAATTGGAACTCACACAAGACACCTTATGATTACACCTAACGACTCGTAACATATGTTTTCTGCTCTTAGTGAGTCACTCGAACTCATAGAAGAATCAATCCACAAACTAATTGATTTGGTTACGACTCATCCCAACAACTCATAAAGACACCTTAAGACACATAGGGTCTAGGCATAACCAAGGTAGTGAGCTCAACTGTAAGACCCCATAAATGTCTAAGTCAAATTAAGCTTCTTAAAGCTCTATAAAAGGTCCAACACTTAGAAAATTTTAGCTAAGTTTTCAACACTTAGTCTCATTTTAAGCCTCTGAACATTGGAAAATTATTTGACGACCTTCGTTTGTCGATTTTCAAGTTATGTTATGATGGGGAAAGTCAATGGTAGATCGGTGAGTTTTAAAATTTTTAGAATAGCATAAGGGCATGATTTATTTCGCAAACTAGTAGCAAAAGGCATTTACCCCGTGCCGCCCAGGGTAGTCCCCCAGTCTAGGCAAGGCGCCGCGCTGGTACTACACCTAGGAAAAATTTTAGAATTTTAGCCCAAACTTTCAAGGGAAAAAGGGTTAATTTCTGACCCCCTATATAAGCTCAAAAACACGTAATTCAGCCATTTATAGTGTTTCTCTCAAGTTTCTCCCATGAACAAGTCTAGGGTTTTCAATTAAGGATTCAAATTCAAGAATCTCTCCATCAATCTTCTTCAAATCAAGAACTAAGGTATGTCAAGTGTTCATTCATGGGTTCCTTTCATCCATGAAGCCCAACAATTCAATTTTTATTTATAAATTGTGATGTTTATATTGTGGAATGATTATGATCATGTTGGTGTTACGGTATGATTCCCAAGTTGAAATCCTTATGTGTTATTCATGAAACTATGCTAGTATATAGGTTGAAATTATGAAATTGGGTTGAATTATGAAATTTTGTGGTATTAATTTAATGATCATGCCTAAGCTCTAAGTTATGCATACTAGGCATTTGATAAAATGCCTAAGAGAATAATACATGTGCATTATAACCTAATAGAACCCAAATAATAAATCCATAGTTTATCCTTATGTTTAAAATGACTCCCATGTTGTTGTTATGCATTGCAATGGATGTATGTAATGCTCATGAGATTAGGCTTATGAAATTATGACGTGGTTATATGCATTCCTATTCATGTGAAAGCTTATGGCATGCGAATACTTCTTTAAAATCCACAATGATAGTACTATGAACTGTTGATTATGGTTATGTGTCAAGAAGTGTCATGTCTTGTTAGTTTCATGCTATCGAGTCCTGGGGGGTACTTATACCCAATAATTTAGTTGTGTGCCTAGAGCTAGTGTCAGCTTTCACGATACTCTCAGTCAAGCCATGATCATTAGAATTCAGTCAGTCAAAAAACTTAGAAAAACTCAGTAATATCATGAACTCAGTCAGTTAATAGAATTTAATAATATTTCGTCAGTCAATAGATTACAATGAACTCAGTCCAGTATATTCAGTTCATTATCTATTCATATGGGAGTAGGATTTAGCACCAAGTGAGTCCAAGGATAGGAACTCACCTATTAGTAGAGGGTGTGATTCTTAGAACCAATCCTTACACTCCAGAACTACGTAGCTGGTGTAGGTTGAGACATCAAACCTGCTAGATGAGGGTAAATGAGGTGGCTTAACCTGATAGATAAGGATCCCACCTTTCTGGTTAGAGTACCTGCTAGATAAGGGTCACTTATAGCTTGTCCTTACCAGTGGCACGGTATTGACACCCTTCTAATTGGGGTTACAGATTGGACCCCAACTCAGTAATAATAGAATATTAGGGGCATGTCGGGTAGATAACTACTTCCCATAATCTCAGTCTCAGTCTCAGTAATAGAAATCAGATGGTTTTATAGAATTTAGGACTATCAGATACAGTTATTCAACTCAGTATGAAACTCATCTAGTTCCATCAGAACCTAGACTATCAGACACAGTCGCTCAGTATCAGTTATGTGAGTTATCAGAAACCCATGTTATCAGTATTCAGACTCAGTAATTATTGTTGTCACGATCTCATTTATAGTTACGTATTCATTTATGTATTCTTATAATCATATCACTCAGTCAGTTAGTATAGTTTATGCATATGAACCCTCACATTCAGTTTACCTCACTTATGTACCAGTACATTCCCTCGTACTGATGCATACTTTTCTTTTACACTATGGTGTTTTATACCATAGGTTCAAAAGTACAAGCTCCTAAGCATTCATAGTAGATCAGTCATTCAGTAGACAGACTAGCAGTGAATTCTCATTATTCGAGGATGTTATTATTTGATTATTTCATTCTTCTAGTACTTAGTTTATTTTAGTAGTTGGAGTTAGTTCGGAACATGTTCCATCAACTTCCTATTCAGCTAGTTAGAGGTTTTTAGACTATCATGTTCAGACAGTTATTTCAGTTGTTTAGGTATTGATATACCATATTTACATACATTATGTATTATCAGATATTTGAACCTTATGGCCTTTCAACCTTTTATTCCACATTTGTACAGTATGTTATGTAATGCTCAAGTACAGATATCAGTCATGGGTTAGCTTATGGTCCTTCAAGGTCATGAGCACCGTGTAGCATTTCAGCTATCAGATTAGGGGTGTTACAAACTCGGCATCAGAGCCAGGTTTAATTGATTCCTAGGAAGTATAAAAGCCGCATCTAGTAGAGTCTTATGCATGGGTGTGTTGCGCATCACATTTATTTACAAGAGGCTATAAGATGTTTTAGGAACTGTTTCCCTTCTTTCAGTATTCATGTCATGCCAGTGTGCATGAGCTCAAATTTAACTCTCAATCTAATTGGTTTCTCTCTTTTTATTTACAGAACATACCTGCCAAAAGAAGAAATAAAAATCAGTCAGCCCTCAACCCATCCAAGCAGATCCCTTAGATGAATACGTTTCTTATGCAGAGTTTAGAGCTATATTCACCACTCTTGCTAACTCAGTTCCTGCTCAGAATAAATGACCAATTATCATTCTGGCCAACCCAACGACCAATTTAGCTGCAGTTAGGATTTGGGACTTCACTCGAATGAATCCTCTTTCCTTTTTGGGTCTAAGTCAGATGAGGATCCTTAGGGAATTCCTTGAGCAGGTTCAGAAGGTTGCAGATATCATGGGGGTATCCGTTAGTAGGAGTGTTGTGCTAGCTGTATACCAGTTGTAGGATGTGGCTCACATATGTTTCAAATAGTGGAAAGTAGAAAGGGCTATAAATACAGGGCTTATTGAGTGGGAGGAGTTTGTTACTGCCTTTCTTGATAGATTCTTTCCCCTAGAGTTGAGGGAAGCTAATGTGTTTGAATTTATCAACCTCAGGTAGGGCAACATGATGGTGAAAGAGTATTCTCTTAAGTTTACTTAACTAGCCAGATATGCTCCTCATATGGTGGCAGACAACAGGGCTAAGATGAGTAAGTTTGTTTCTGGGGTGAATGACAGTGTGGTAAATGAGTACAGATCTGCAATATTGATTAGTGAGATGGACATAGATAGACTTATGATCTATGCTCAGCAGATAGAAGAGCATAATATTAAGAGTAGAGAGAAGCAGAATAAGAAAGAAAAGATAGGTAATTTCAACTTTACTCAGCCTAAGTCATAAGGAGGGAATCGTTCTCAGTTCCATCCTAAGTCATCCATTCCAGCTCCTTCCTCAGCTAGTGCTCCATCTCCTAAGTTCAGGAAGGGTAACAGAGATAGGGCACCAGACTCTAAGTCTCAGGACAGTGTTAGCAGTGCCTGTACCCATCTTCTTTGTCAGACATGTGGCAAGTACTATCAGGGCACTCGCAAAGCTTGTAGTGATGTTTGTTTCGAATGTGTCAAACCAGGCCATAGAGTTAGACATTGTCCGCAGCCAGGTCTGCAGGGTCAGCATAACTGTTCCTCAGCTCAGTTTGCTCTCCCGAATTAATAGGGTGCCATTTTCAGTGCAATGCAATGCCCAAACAGACTGTATGCTCTTCAGTCCCGACAAGATCAGGAAAATTCTCCTAATATGGTTACTGGTATGTTACAGATCTTTCATTTGTATGTTTACGCTTTGCTAGATTTAAGAGCTTCTTTGTCCTTTGTTACTCCTTATACAGCAGTTAATTTCGAAGTTAGTCCCAAATTTCTAGCAAAGCCCTTCTTAGTCTCAACCCCATTGGGTAAAACTACCTTAGCTCGATGGGTATACTGGAACTGTCTGATTATGGTATCCAGAAAGTCACTTTAGTAAACTTAGTCAAATTAGAGATGACCGATTTTGATGTCATTCTCAGCATGGATTGACTTCATCCTGCTATGTCATAGCCGATTGTAGAAACAAAATTTTCTAGTTTTATTTTTCAGATGAACCTGTCCTAGAGTGGAGGGGTAGTACTTCAGTGTTCATAGATCAGCTTGTTTCCTACCTTTAGGCACGTAAAATGATATCTAAGGGATGTGTTTATCATCTTGTTTGAGTTAAGGACACTAGTTCCAGAACTCCCAGACTTGAATCAGTCCTAGTAGTGAATGTATATTCAGATGTCTTTCCCGAATATCTCCCAGGAATTCCTCCTAATAGGTAAATAGACTTCGGTATTGATCTTCTTCTAGATACTCAGCCTATATCTATTTCTCCATACAAAATTACACCAGTAGAACTCAAAGAATTGAAAAAATAGTTGAAGGATCTCCTAGATAAGGGATTCATCAGACCCAATTTGTCCTCGTGGGGTGAACCAGTCTTATTCATGCGCAAGAAAGATGGTTCTATCAGAATATGCATTGATTACCATCAGCTCAATAAAGTCACGGTCAAGAACAAGTATCCACTTCCCATAATTGATGACTTATTGGACCAACTTCTAGGTGCTAGCTATTTCTCTAAGATAGACCTCAGATCAGGCTATCATCAGCTCAGAGTAAGAGAATATAATATTTTGAAAATAGTCTTCCGTACTCAGTATGGTCACTTTGAATTCTTATTCATGTCCTTTGATCTTACCAATGCTTCAGCAACTTTCATGGACTTGATGAATCATGAGTTCAAAAAGTACTTGGATATGTTTATCATAGTCTTCATAGATGACATTCTTGTCTACTCCCGCAGTGAGTAGGATCATGCAGAACATCTCATAGTAGTATTGCAGACTCTCGAAAATCATCAGTTATTTACCAAATTTAGTAAGTGCGAATTTTGGCTAAGGTCAGTAATATTTTTTGGTCATATCATTTTTGGAGATGGCATTAGGATTGATCCTTCAAAGATCGAAGCAGTAAGAAACTGGCCTCGCCTTGTCTCTCCATTAGATATTAAAAGTTTTCTAGGTTTAGATAGCTATTAAAGATGGTTCGTTGAGGTATTTTCTTCTATTGCATCCCCTATGTCTAGATTGACTCAGAAGAAAGTCAAGTTTCAGTGGTCATATCCTTGTAAGAAGAGTTTTTAGGAGTTGAAGACTCGACTTACCACAGCTCTAGTTTTGGCTCTTCCAGATGGTTTAGATGGGATCATAGTGTACTGTGATGCATCCAGAGTAGGTTTGGGTTGTGTCCTCATGCATCATGGTAAGGTCATATCCTACACGTCCAGATAGCTTAAACCCTATGAGAAGAATTATCCTACTCATGATCTTGAGTTAGCAGTCATAGTTTTTGCCTTAAAGATTTGGAGGCATTACTTGTATGGTGTTTATGTAAATATGTTCACAGATCATAAAATCCTTCAGTACGTATTTTGTCAGAAAAATCTTAACCTCTATCAGAGAAGGTAGTTAGAACTCTTGAAAGATTACAACATGGGTCTCTTTTATCATTTGAACAAGGCCAATGTAGAGACCGACACTCTCTGTAGACTGTCTATGGGTAGTGTTACTCATGTTGAGGACAGTAAGAAAAAGTTAGCTCAGGAATTCCATCAGCTTTCCATACTAGGTGTCCGATTAGTCAATTCAGCAGAAGGTAGTATATGGGTTCAGAATCATCTCTAGTTTCTAAAGTAAAAGAAAAATAGGATAGAGATACCAGTCCTATTAAGTTAAAAGAGTCAATCAAGGATCAGAAGGTGGAGGTTTTCTCCCAAGGGGGAGATGGTGTTTTATGTTGTCAGAGTTATCTCTGTGTGCCTGGTGTAGATGACTTGAAGTAGAGAATTCTTGCATAAGTGCATAGTGCGCGTCACTCTATTCATCCAGGGGTCACTAAGATGTACCACAACTTGCGAGAGATCTATTAGTGGAGTGGGATGAAGAGAGATGTTATAGAGTTTGTGGCTAAATGTTCTACATATCAGTAGGTTAAGATAGAGCATCAGAAGCCTAGTGGGTTTATGCAGGAGTTCAATATTCCTACTTGGAAGTGGAAAGAAGCGAACATGGACTTTATGATAGGTTTGCCTCGTACTCATCATCGGCATAATTTAGTTTGGGTCATTATAGACAAGATGACCAAATTAGCTTATTTCCTTCCAGTCTATACCTCCTATTCAGCCAAGGATTACACCAAACTCAATATCATGGAGTTGATCATATTGTACGGTATTCCATTATCCATTGTCTCAAATAGAGGTACCCAGTTCACCTCTCACTTCTGGAAAGCATTCCAAAAGGGTCTTGGTACCCGAGTTCATCTCAGTATAGCCTTTTATCCTCAGATAGATGGTCAACCAGAAAGGACCATTCATACCTTGGAAGATATGCTAAGGACGAGTGCAATTGATTTCAAAGGTAGTTGGGATGACCACTTAGCTTTGATTGAGTTTGCATACAACAACAGCTATTATTCCAGTAATTAAATGGATCCATTTGAAGCTTTCTACGGTAGGAGATACAGATCTCCATTCGTTTGGTTCGAAGTTAGTGAGGCCTCAGTTATAGGGCCTGACTTAGTATTCGATGCCTTAGAGAAAGTCCAATTGATTAGAGAAAGACTTTAGGCTACTCAGAGCCAACAGAAGTCTTATGCAGATGTGCATAGAAAGGATCTCGAGTTTGAGATTGGTGACTATATTTATCTAAAGATCTTTCCCATGAAGGGAGTGAAGAGATTCAACAAGAAAGGAAAGATAAGTCCCCGATATGTCGGTCCCTTCAAAATTCTCAGTCGCTTTGGTAAGGTAGCTTATGAGCTCGAATTTCCTTCAGATCTATCCTCAGTTCATTCAGTGTTCCATATCTCCTTGCTAAAGAAGTCCATAGGTGACCCAGCAGTTGTAGTCCCTATAGAGGGCATAGACATTCAGAACAACCTCTCTTTCGAAGAGATTCCAGTCGAAATCCTTGACTACTAGACTCGTAGACTGAGGAACAAAGAAGTTCCTCTAGTTAAAGTTCTTTGGAAGAATCAGTCTGTTGAGGGTGTTACTTGGGAAGCAGAAGCAGATATGCGGACTAAGTACCCTCACCTCTTCTCCACAAACTTAGACTCAGTCCAAGGTACTAGCTTTCCTTAAGCTTATTCAGTTTTATGTTCAGATTTTAGTTATAAATTTGGTATCAAATATCATTGCACCTTCTGTCATGCATTCATGCGTCAGTTCAGTCATGTATTCATACATCAGATATGCATGTTTAGTATATTCAGATTATCAGTCATTTCAGTTATGAAATTATCAGTCATTTCAGTTATGAAATCATGTTTCAATTGTGCATGTCCTATACTTACTTCAGTCTATCGTCTCTCCCCTTTTAGTCAGTCTCATTCGACGACGAATTTCCCAAGTGGGAGATATTATAAGATCCAGTAAAAGTCTAAGTCAAATTAAGCTTCATAAAACTCTATAGAAGGTCCAACACTTAGAAAATTTTAGCAAAGTGTTCAACACTTAGTCTTATTTTAAGCATCCAAACTTCGGAGAATTATTTAATAACCTTCTTAACCTTCGTTTGTTGATTTTTAAGTTGTGTTATGATGGGGAAAGTCAATAGTACATCTGGGGTGAGTTTCAGAATTTTTGGAATAGCGTAAGGGCATGTTTGGTTGCCCAAACTAGTAGCTAAAGGCGTTTAGCCCGCGCCGCCCAGGGTAGTCCCCCGGTCTAGGCAGGGCGCCGCCCAGGGTAGTCCCTTGGTCTAGGAAGGGCGCCGCCCAGGGTAGTCCCCCGGGATAGGTAGGGCACCACCCTGGGTACTCCACCCGGGAAAAATTTCAACATTTTAGCTTGAACTTCCAAGGGCAAAAGGGTCAATTTTTGACCGCTATATAAGCCTAAAACACATAATTCGGTCCATTTTTCACCCAAAATATAGTGTTTCTCTCAAGTTTCTCTCACGAACAAGTCTAGGGTTTTCAATTGAGGATCCAAATTTAAGAATCTCTCTGTCATTCCTCTTCAAATCAAGAACTAAGGTATGTTAAGTGTTCTTTCATGGATTCCTTTCATCCATGAAGCCCAACAATCCAATTTTTATTTATAAATTATGATGTTTATGTTGTGGAATGATTATGATCATGTTGGTGTTGCGGTATAATTTCCAAGTTGAAATCTTTATGTGTTGTTCATGAAACTATGCTAGTATATGGGTTGAAATTATGAAAATAAGTTGAATTATGGAATTTTATGGTATTAATTTGATGATCATGCCTAAGCTCTAAGTTATGCATACTAGGTGTTTGATAAAATGCCTAAGAGAATAATACCTGTGCATTATGACCCAATAGAACCCAAATAATAAATCCATGGTTTATCCTTATGTTCAAAATGACTCCCATGTTGTTGCTATGCATTGTAATGGATTTATGTAATGCTCATGAGATTAGGCTTATGAAATTATGACATGGTTATATGCATCCCTATTCATGTGAAAGCTTATGGCATACAAATACTTCATGAAAATCCTCAAATGATAGTACTATGAACTGTTGCTTATGGTTATGTGTCAAGAAGTATCATGTCTTGTCAGTTTCATGCTATCCAGTCCTAGAGGTACTTGTACTTGATAATTTAGCTATATGCCTATAGCCAGTGTCAGTTTTCACGATACTCTTAGTCTAGACATGATCATTAGAATTCAGTTAGTCACAGAACTCAGGAAAACTCAGTAATCTCATGAACTCAGTCAGTTAATAGAATTCAGTAATATTTCATCAGTCAACGGAATACAATAAACTCAGTCCAGTATATTCAGTTCAGTGTCTATTCATATGGGAGTAGGATTCAGCACCGAGTGAGTCCAGGGATAGGAATTCGACTATTAGTAGAAGGTGTGATTCTTAGAAGCAATCCTTGTACTCCAAAACTATATAGCCAGCGTAGGTTGAGAAATCAAACCTACTAGATGAGGGTAGATGAGGTGGATTAACCTAGTAGATGAGGGTCCCACCATTCTCGTTACAGTACCTGCTAGATAAGGGTCACTCATAGTTTGTCCTTACCAGTGGCGTGATATTGACACCCTTTTAATTAGGGTTATAAATTGGAACCCAACCCAGCTATAATATCTTATTAGGGATATGTCGAGTAGATAACTACTTCCCACAGTCTCAATAATAGAACTCAGATAGTTCTACATAATTCAGTACTGTCAGATATAGTCATTAACTCAGTATGAAACTCAGCTAGTTCCATCAGAACCTAGACTGTCAGACACAATCGCTCAGTATCAGTTATATCAGTTATAAAAAACCCATGTTATCAGTATTCAGACTCACTAATCAGTATTTTATGATCTCATTTATAGTTACTTGTTCATGCATGTATTCTCACGTTCATGTTACTTAGTCAGTTAGTATAGTTCATACATATGAACCCTTGAGTTAAGCTTACCTCACTTGCGTACCAATACATTCCCTCATACTGATGCATACTTTTCTTTTGCGCTATGGTGTTTTATACCATAGGTTCAAAAGCACAAGCTCCAAAGCATCCGTAGTAGATCAGTCGTTCAGCAGACAGACTAGTAGTGAGTCCTCATCATTCGAGGATGTTATTACTTGATTATTTTATTTTTTTCAGTACTTAGTTTATTTCAGTAGTTGGAGTTAGTTGGGGATATGTCCCATCAACTCCCTATTCAGACAGTTAGGGGTTTTCAGACTGTCATGTTCAGACAGTTATTTCAATTATTTTGGAATTGATATACCATATTTACAGATGTTATGTTTTATCAGATATTTGAACCTATTGGCCTTTCAGCCTTTTATTCTGCATTTGTACAGTATATTATGCAGTGCTCTGGTACAAATATCAGTTATGGATTAGCATGTGGTCCTTTGGGGTCATGAGCACCATGTAGCGTTCTGGGTATCAGATTCGGGGCATTACATCAATGCTTAAGGAATTTTCAAGAGACAAAATCCGTGGTGTTTCAAAGGCTTCGAGTTTGATCTTGAACCTGGACTTGATTTGTGAACTTGAAGGATTTGATCTTGACTTGTTCTTGAACTCAAAGGCTTTTGGCTTGTTCTTGAATTTTGTGGTCTTGATCTTGATTTTTGATGAACTAGATTTAAATTCTTGAGCTTTGTAGAGAAATTACGGCGTTTGATCCATGAGCATTCTCTTGCTTCTTGTTAGAGTTGTTCTCCCTCTTTTTCTTAATTATGAGACCCCTATTTATAGTTGTAAGAATAAAAGAGTCATGGTGAAGGTGAATTTTCTTTGACATTTCAAATTTTTAAGTGACATGCCGCTTTTTATGGGCTTTTTATTTCAGTAGGCCTGCAGGATCATTTTGACATGTGGCATGGTCCTATTGGCTTTCACTTGACTTGGCATGCCACATTATTTGACACGTGATGCTTGTTTGAGCCTCTAGAATATGACAATATCTTGGGCTTAGCAAAGTGGGCTCATCATTTGTAGCCCAAATAAATGGGCTAGCCAATAAAAATTGGACTTTAATTAAATCAATACATGTTTGGACTTAAATAATTAATTCAATCATATTAATCCATAATATTTATTTGGGACTAATATATTTTGAATTTAATATAATTTAATTTCGTACAGTTTTATTATCCACAAACCTTATTAAACATGTCATTGTAATTTTGTATTTTAAAATAACTAAGTTTCTTAATCATATCCTACATAAATTTTAGAGAAAAAAATGTCCCAAAACTTCGGTTTTTGGACGTCCTAAATCTTTTGGATATTGTTATAGAGGGTTCATTTCTCCTCCAGGAACGATCTCTTGTTATATAAAATTTTCCCGCCCTACCCCGAGCCTTCGTCATGCAATATTATGTTCAAATCATAGTAAATCATAAGTCGTTTTATAGTTCAAATCTTACTGTCTTAGCTTAAAAGAATACTTGAGAAACCCTTTGATATGTTTTGGAAGTTGATTTTAGGAGGGGGAGCAGGGGGAAGGGGGTTGTCTTAAAACTTTTGGGTTTTAAAATGTATAATTTATTTTAATTACTTTTATTTAGTTCGTATTTAACAAAACAAACTAACTACTAATATAGAAATCTTTTGTTTGGTCTTAAGGAAAAATTATATTTATACCCATTAGTAAATTTTGAGACGAAGAAAACTATAACTCAAAAAGGACAAATAAGTCAATCAACTTTTAGTAAATATTTTGATCAATCAATGTTATTATTGATGCTTTTATATTTCTTCCTCTTTGTTCTTCCTTCTCTATTGGCTCCTTTGCTTTACTCAGTATGCATACTATATCTTTAAAATAAAGAATAACAAAGATAAACTAAGTGAGCGGCGAAAAACTTATTAAGTAAATTCATAAAAAAAAAAAAAAAAGGATATACCAAAAAGAGAAAGTATACCAAAAAATGTTCCATTGGTGGATTTTGTTGCATCTTCCAAGATAAAGAAATTATCGGAAAAAATTGACATAGAAAAATATCTCTTGCATTTTTCAAGTATAGTATAAAGGGGAAACATTTTGGTGCGTTGTTGTTTAATGGTTATATATTGGGTACGGTGTCCAAAAATTAATGGGTTTTGAAAATAAAAAGATGCATTACATAAATTTCTTTTTTAAAAGCAGCAAATAAGTCCTGGTCTAATACAAAAATATTTTATTTATCTTAAGACAAAATTACATTTATACCCATCAATAAATTTTCTGATGGAGGAAATTATAACTTTAAAAGATATAGAAGTCCTTTCATATTTAAAGAATATTTTAATCACTCAACATTATTATTAATACTTTTATAATAATACAAATATATATTATTTTTTTAACTCTATAACGGTATATAACTAAAGTCAACGTAACAAGATCAGTGTGCATGTTATGAATGGGCCGAAACCAATCATGGTGAAGCAGCCCAATACCACATTAAGTGGTTATGTGTGGGATATAGGTTAGTAAATAATACATTCTAGGGAGAATGGACTTATGAAAGTTGTGATAATTGTTTAGGCAAAAGTTTTGCTTCTCATTCCCAATTCTCTCAAGTCCTCTCATCCCCTTCTACTATTGTTCCTCTTCTTCATATTGTAATTTCTCTTTTTCATATTAATCAAAGTTTCTTAGTTCCGTTCACTCTGTGTATTGATTGTCGAGTTGAGAATTTGGTATCGTTACATTGGTGCTTTCATCCAGGGGTCTCTCATGGAGGACCAAATACTCAAGTATGTTGCGAAATCTATTCATGGTGTTCAAGAGTCCATCTCAAGTGATCTCTCAAAAATTCGTAAACTGGTGCAGGAGTTGGCTGGCCAGGTGATATCACGGGCGCACAGAATCTAGTTTCGGATATGTCTGGTGGTCCAACACTAGCTTCGTGCACTCTTCGCCACAAACCGTCAAGGGTGGAGTTACACCATTTCCATGGCGTGAATCCGGAGGTATGGATTTTCAAAGTTGGAAGGTATTTCAAACTCAATGGGATAGCTGATACTTACAAATTGCCTATTGCGTTGATTTATTTAGATGGTGATGCTTTGAAATGGTTTCTATGGCTGAATCGGAACGGTCAATTTATTGATTGGAGGAACTTTACTGAGAAGTTGATCATACATTTTCAAAATTGTAATGGCTTTGCTACACAATCAACTGCAAAAATCTTCAGATTTGATTTTGCTTCTACTTTAGACGATAATAATGCCTACCATATATTCGATAAATTGACAGTGAAGTGTGCGATTATAGATTCTTTGGCATCATTTACTGGAAATGATACTGAGATTAAAACTCTTAATGACATGGAGACACCACCAATTGACAATGTAGAATTTGTTCAAATGGATTTGGAACATGGACTTTCATCCATTGTCGAAGATGCAATGTTCGACGAAATTTCACACACAATAGTAACCTTCGACATTGATGATCTGAACACTATTTTCCATGAGGAGTGCGCACTTTGTGACTACAGCAGCCAAGGTGTATGATACTGAGGAATTAAACATTGGAGTCCTCACTGATGCAATGATATCTTCTTTAAACCGTGCTTTAATTGAAGCACGCTCTTCCAGTAACCTGCCTGTGTCAATCTCTAATTTTGGCATTGGATAATCGATGGATGGAATTTCTTCCATCATCATAGCTCGACTAGTGGTTTTTAATCAAGGACGCATCATTGCGATATAAAACTGAAGACACTAAATATTCTTCCCTCCAAGTAAAAAAGGAGACTTGTGATCTAAATTCTCCATTTTTTGTTCTTACAATTGGGGGTATGACGCCGAAAACTGAGAGCCACATTGATCTGTCTGTTGCTTCTATTTTCATGGATCCTGAGGTGACATTTGATTCACTTTTTATAGAAAATTTATCTACTCCAAGTATTTTGCATCGTTTTATATTTGATCTTGGATTAGACGGGCCTCTACTCCATGTTGCCAGGGTATTTGGGAATTCGCATCCAAAAGATACATCTAGTTTACTAGTTCCTTTTGCTAGCCATCTATTTCTAATGTCAACGACTACGCAATCTGTTAATAGCAAATTCCCATTTGCTTTTGTTGGTGCCTTATGGGATTGTGTTTACGTGATTCCCTGTTTTCCAGTTGATCCTAGTGCCATAATTTTTTTGGTACCCATTCATGTAACGTCATCGAACCTTTGTGTATGGGATCCAAGAATCCATTTTGAGTTCATGGCTCTAACAGGTTATTCAGTGGACGTAGAGGCACTGCAATTGCAGGGATGCTCTAGAAAGTTTTTATTAACCCCGTATATTAATTATATGTCTAGAGCATGGGATTTCGGACAGTGTTGGTGTGTGAATTACTACATCTTATAATCTGGTTATGCAGAGAATGTGGAGGAACTATTGTTACTGGGATGTTTTAACAAGTTTTTCGTCATTGCTTGTTCAAACTCTATGAGTAAAGTATGGGATCCTGGGCAACTAGGGTGTGTAAATTCCTGTTGGTCCAAGGTGTTCTCTATTTTTGAGAATTACATTGCAATCACATGGAGAGAGAAGGGCATTGCTACTTCCATTAGCCATCTGTGTGTGTTGCTAATACAAAATATGGTAAAGGTCCTGTGTGTGGCTATCAGTAGTTCTTATACCTGTTTGGATGATATACTTACTTGCGTTGCTCTTTTGGACACATCTCACATTATTACATATCTTTGCAATGTTGGTCAGCAGCTAAACAAGAATGATACAACCACGTCTACAAAAATCCAGGCTGCCAACCAAGTTATATCCTTATTGCTTATCAATCTAACGGTACCTGAGGATGCTCGTGCCTACTTGAACCTTGAGGAAAAGGTTCTTATTGGGGTCGGGGGTATTGTTATGAATGGGTTGAAACCAATCATGGTGAACCAGCCCAATACCACATTAAGTGGTTATGTGTGTGATGTAGGTTAATAAATAATACTCCCTCCGTTTAAAAAAGAATGGCCTACTTTACTTTTTAGTCCGTTTAAAAAAGAATGGCCCTTTTCCTTTTTTGGCAATACTTTAATTTCAACTTTCCACATGGCATGTTTATGACCACAAGATTAAAGGACATTTTGGTACATTTGACACTACTTTAAATTAAGACGACAAAATTCAAAAGTCTTCTTTATTTTCTTAAACTTTGTGTCAAGTCAAAGTAGGTCATTCTTTTTTAAACGGAGGGAGTACATTCTAGGGAGAATAGACTTATGAAAGTTGTGATAATTGCTTAGGCAAAAACTTTGCTTCTCATCCCCAATTCTCTCTAGTCCTCTCATCCCCTTACTACTGTTCCTCTTCTTCATATTGTAATTTCTCATTTTCATATTAATCAAAGTTTCTTAGTTCCGTTCACTCTGTGTATTTATTGTCGAGTTGAGAATTTGGTATCGTTACAGCACACCTCATGACAGAGTAAATGACAGGGAGCAAGCACAATTGTATAAGAGAATAAAGTTCAAATTACCTATGTAATCTTCTTCCTTCCCTCTTTATTTTGTTCTCTTTTTAATTGAAGAAAAGTTTTATAATATTTTTGATTAAGGTACATATACATAAATAAATAAGAACATCTTTAATTAAAAGTAGAGTGGTATTTAATTCTGCATATTATCACAAGTCGATGAATCTACTTTACCTTTTGCTTATATATGTTGGGAAAGCCACTTTGCGCACTTTTATATTACCGTTACCTCATGTCTTCTCTTCGCCATATCATAATACAATTGGTTTTCTATGGGTCTCCTCTTTTGACTTATAAAATCATAACAAGTCCTAAAATGGTCATACTTTTATATAACTTCCAGTAATTTTCAAACAGGTATATGCGGATCTTGTTTTACTAATTTTTCTCTTTCAATATTGTCTAGAAATAAATGATCCTTTCTTTATTGATCTGATTGGTTCTGTTTGCTTAAACTCTGTCAAAAGTAAAAAGACATGCATGGAGTCTCCGTGTTAGGTAACCTGCCGAGAACAATAACCTTGAGAAAGAATTCTCTAGTGTGTGCAATTTCCCCATGGTGGCAATTTCAGCTCATATTCGTGAAAAGAGTTCATTTAATCATATTTAGTGAATTGGATCACTCATATTTTAAATGAGTAAATATGAACTTCAATTTATTTTAAAAGCTCATACAAATATGAACAAAATGGGTAAAATATGGTACCCATTTAAATACAGAGATCACCCACATATGCTTAAAGTTTCAGTTTTTTTTCTTTTCTAGTTTCATTTCTTCTTCTTTGTTTTCTTTCTTTTTTCCTTTAATTTACTTTTTTTTTTACTCATTCCTTATAATTTCTTTTTTTCTTTCTCATTTTTTTATCTATTTTTTTATTTTTTATTTCTTTTTTCTTTGTATTTTTTTTTTCGTTTTCCCCTTTCTCATCTTATTTCATCATTCGTATTCCCTTGAGACTTCCATGAGTTAATAAATATAAACTTTTAATTATCCCATTTAGCCTATATAATTCATAACATCTCTTATCAATTAAATATAATTCATAATCTCACTCCTTTATTATTATTTTTTTTATCTTTTTTTTCTTTTTTTTTCTTTCTTTTTTCCTTTAATTTACTATTTTTTTCTTTCTTTTTCCCTTTAATTTAATTTTTTTCTTTTTCATTTTTCCACTTATTTTTTACTCGTTTCTTACACTTTTTTTCTTTCTTCTTTTTCATCATTTTTTTCTTTGTCAATTTTATTTCTTTGCATTCTTTTTTTTTTTCGTATTTCCATTCCCCCCTTTTTCATTCTTGGTTAGTCAATTTTTTCATTTTTCTTATTTTTTTTATATTCTTTTCCTCATCTTTTTTTTTTTGTCATTGCATTTTATATTTTTTTACTTTAAATTTATTTGTATCATACTATATATTTCAAATAAATTTATTATTTGTATTTGAATAGTTTAGTTGTCAATATGTGCAATTTATCATTTGTATTTATATACAAATAAATATTGTGGTGAAGTGGATGGGGCTGCTCCACCCTTAACCAGAGGTCGAGGGTACAATCGTGATTATGGAGAAAATTCTGTTGGGAGCGCTTCCACCTTAATGGGCCCTGCAACGCCCGATCCAGATTAGTCGGGGCTCCAATGCAGGCATCGATCATCGGATGAAAAAACAAAAAAAAATATATGAATTAATTGTATTTTCTTGAGACTAAAATATATATGGTTGAGGATTCACATAGTTCTCGAATTATAAATGTTGGGGGAATATAAATCAATATGTGCTTATGGTATTTTTGTTATCATAAAAAAAAAAAAGAAAACCAAAAAAAAAAAAGTAGAAAGAGAGAAAGAAGTTAAAAAAAAAAAGAGAAAAAAAACGTAAAGAAAGAATTGAAGAAAAAAAATACAAAAAAAATCAAAAAGAAAAAATAATGAAAAAGGAGAAAAGAAAAAAGAAAAAAAATGATGATGAAAACAAATATACTGAGTGGTTACGATATTTTAGTCATCATCCATAATTTGTACTCGACTTAACCACGTTCTTCAAAAATAAAAAAAATATATAAAACATAAAATACAATCAAAAAAAAATGAGGAAGAAGTAAAAACAAAAAAATAAAAAAAAAAAGAAATAAAGGAGACTAAAAAGGAAAAGGAAAAAAAGTAAAAAGAAAGAGAAACAAAGGGTAGAGGGTAGAAATAGAAGAGAGAAAAAAAGAATAGAAAAATGAAAGAAAAAAAACTAGAAGCTACCTATAGAAGAGAAACAAAAAAAAATTAAAAAGAAAAACTAAAAAAATAAGAAATGGAAAAAAAAAATAAGTCAATATGATATAGAAGTTTTAAGTTATTAATTTGGGAGTTAAAGTGGGTTGAAATCATTTTCACCCAATATATATTTGACCAAATTCATATTTATTCATATTTATATGGACGAATTACAATCCAAACTATTTTTGCTCGATCCATATTTAACCGTCCAAATCCAATTCAATCCGTCCATTTGCGACACCTAAATTTCCTCCTAAATACGTGATTTTTCTCATCACATTGTAAGCATCATCACACTTCTTCCCTTCAAAGTAACAGGTTATAAATTCCTGAGTAAACATTCCTCCATGGCATCTTTGAAAAGACTGCCATAGTATTGTTTTTCCTAACGAGCTCAATGGGAAGCTCCTCAGCTCAACTTACCACTGGATTTTACTCAAATCATGTCCTAAACTCATAAATATGTTGTGAGCTCTGCCATTAAGAAGGAAACCCGAATGGGTGCTTCCCTCCTCCACCTGTTCTTCCATGATTGTTTCGTCAATGTAATCTACCCTCTTGTCTCCTTTTTTCTTTTTTCATTTATCGTTTTCACAAATATTGTTGTTGTTGTTTTCACGTTCTAGAACACGCTGGAGTTTTTACAAATATGTATGGTACTCTCTCCGTTGCGTGTCTCACCATTTTTTTTTTTCGGCTTCTCTTGAGAAAAATGTTAATTAGAGGCTAATTTCACTATATTATTTCTCTCTATTTAATATTTTTGTTACACTGTATTAATATCTATTTATATTTATAACTAAGGATAAAGGTGAAAAAATATAAATAATTATGTCTTATTTTTTAAGATAACAAATATTATAAATTATTTATTTTTAATTAGTATGATAAATATTTAAAAAATAGAGGGAGTACAACACTTATATCTATTAACAATATAAGGGGTCATTTGGTGTGAGGCATAAACAATATAAGGGGTCATTTGGTGTGAGGCATAAGAGATAAATAACCCCGAAATAAAACAAAGGACTAGTTTTTCCCATTTTTGGGTGAAGTATTAGTTAGCATTAAAATTATTTATCTCACCATTTCCTGCATAGTGATGAAATAAGTTATCTTATATATATGGTGGATAATTAATTCCAAAATAATTAATTGTTTTGAATAACTATTTCTCAAACAAACGACCCTTAGCGTGAGTTATAAGTTATAATAGTCTCGGGATTATAAATTGTAGAATTATTTTATTTCATATTTGGTTTATGGGATAAGTTAATTAAGAGATTACTTATCGCATCATTTATACATTAGTGTGGGATAAGTTATTCCATATGTATGATAAGATAATTAATTTCAAGATAATTAATCTCGAAATTAATTATTTCAAGATAATTTGGTCCCAACTTGCACTATAACCCCTAAGGGGTCGTTTGGTAGAAAGAGATGTTATCCATGGATTAACAATACTGGGATTAGTAATACAAAAATTAGTAATGCAGGGATTAGTAATATAGGGATTATTTTTTATCAAGTGTTTGGTGTATTATATTAAAACATAGATATATCATGTATTGCGTTTGGATTTAAAACTCAACAAAATCTTTTTTACAACTATACCCTCAAATTTTTTTGAGATTTTCTATTTCATTTAACTAGTCAAATTACTCACCCTTTGCATGATCTTATAGAAAAGTTAAAATATGAATAATAATTTTTACTTTGCTTAGTTGAACATTTATTTTTTTTTCAAAAAAATTGAGTCTATTTGATCAAGAAAAATTCAAAACAACAAATAATTGTCATATTATACAGAAATAATTTTTAAAAATGCAAAAGCACATTATATAAGAACATCACGGATCGTTGATAATATAGTTTTAGATTTTCAAATTGTATATTTATTTAACAATAATCTTTTCTATATAAATTAATCCATTTGTAAATTAAACAATTATAGAATAGCATAAATGTAGTTCTCATTCGACGCTATCAACCAATATAAGGAAGAAAATGATATTTAAGCACTTGATTAGCATACGCAAAGAAAAAAGAGCTTGCAAATTAATGTAACATAACAATCAATTTTTTAGTGATTAGATTTAAAATGGAACTAAATGAAAAAATTTAATAAAAAGAATTGAGGGATAGTTAAGTCATTTAATTTTCTTATCCATGTATTATTATGTCTGAATAAGTAATCTCATGATTTCCTAGATATAAGATAATACACCATATGGTGTATTAGTTATTCATGAATAAGAAGGAATTAAATTAAGTTGTACAAATAAATGATGTATTAAGTTAAATTAGATTTTAATACATGGATTATTTTAAATAATACATTTTACCAAACATGCCCTAGGAGTGTTACAAGTTTCCAATATGGTTAGTAGTTTCTGTTGCCAAGTGTCGTATCGGGACATTCTTTTGTGAGACCGTTTGATAACTTTGTTGGTGAGTTCGCTTACTAGTAACTTCGGGATAAACTATAGAAATAGCTTCTTTGACTTTTTTTCACTACAAAAGACATACAAAATGAGCTTTTTTATATAGAACAAATATAATATTATATTTTATTTATCTTTCAACTTTAGTTTTTTTTTTAAATTGTATTTTTTTGTTTTTCTTAACCTTTAACTTTTTTCTTTTTTTCTCAACTTCTATACTTTTTTTATTCTTTTTTTCTTTTTTACTTTTGTCGTTTTTTCTTCAGGTTTTTTTTTTCTCAATATTTATTTTTTTCTCCTCCACTTCTATTTTTTTATTTTCTCATTTTATTTTTCTTGATTTTTATTTATGTAAAATATTTTTTCCTCACTTTTTATTTTTTTTGTTAAAATATCTCCTACTTTATTCAGATTCACATATAGCTGCCATTGTAGCAGTTACCAAACTCGAAGAAAAAGAAGGGAGAAAGGAAAGAAGAGAGAAAATATTGAGCCAAGATAATTTTTTGTGTCAAGAGTTAGTTACAATGTAAGCTGACTGCATCTATTTATAAGCTCACATGCTCATCACATGAGCATCTAGAAGCTTCCTAACAGCTCACCAACTAACTCACTTTTCTCTGCAAGCAACAACTAACAACATCAAAATAAAATCAATGGAACAGTAACTACTATGCTAACCAACTAACTACTATAGTTGTACAAATGTAATAGTTTCCACCATAAGTTTCAACACTCCCCTCAAGCCGCAGGGTGCAAAATGTTGAGCACACCAAGCTTGCTTAGGAGATGTGAGTGTTGATCATAATCCAAGCTCTTGGTGAGAATGTCTGCAACTTGTTGGCTAGTCTATACATACATTGGCTGAACCAACCCTTCCTTGATCTTGTCTCTGATAAAGTGACAATCTACCTCAATATGTTTGATCCTCTCATGAAAAATAAAATTTGCAGCCAGTTGAATAGCTGACTTGTTATCAGAGAAAATGGTAATAGGCTTGGTGATTGGTACCTTTAGTTCTGCAAACAACCCTGCCAACCATGTTACTTCTGCCAAGACTGAGGCCATGCTCCTATATTCTGCCTCAGCTGAGCTCCTGGAAATAGTGTGTTGTTTCTTAGATTTTCATGATATCAATAAACTATCAAATTGCACCACATAGCCTGTAACCGACCTCCTAGTGTTTGGACATGCAGCCCAATCTGAGTCACACCAACAAATCAACTCTACAGAAGGATGTGCCTTGAGCCAAATCCCTTGTCCTACAGTTTCTTTCAGATACCTTACCACTCTATTTACAGCTTCTAGATGAGATCTCTTTGGTTGTTGCATGAATTAACTTAGTATCTGCACTGCATAGCTGATATCAGGCCTTGTTATGGTTGCATACATCAATTTTCCAACTAGTCTTTAATATAATGTCATATCTTTCAGTACAACATCTTCTTTAACACCTATTGTTTCATCTACTTCAACAAATATTAGCTTGATGTTAGTCTCCAATGGAGTGAAAACTGGTTTAGCACTAGCAAGTCCTGTATCAGATATGAATTCTAGAATATATTTTCTCTGGTTTAAGATCACTCCACTTGGAGATCTTAGAACTTCAATCCATCAAAGTACTTAAGCTCACCTAAGTCTTTGAGCTTGAACTGCTAATGTAAAGTATCTTTTGCTGCATTTATCATCTCTACATTGTCACCTGTTATCAGAAGATCATCTACATAAACTAGGATCACCACCATTTCTTCTAATTTTTTCAAAGTAAAAAGTGAGTAATCATAGCTACTTTGAGTAAATCCTGCATTGAGTAGTGCTGAAGTAAGCTTTATATTCCACTGTCTGGATGTTTGTTTAAGTCCATATAATGACTTGATCAGTCTGCAGACTTGGTGCTACCTTATTTCTTTGAATCCATCTGGAATTTCCATGTACACCTCTTCCTCTAAGTCACCTTGCAGGAAGGCATTGTAAATATCCATCTAATATATGTTCCATTCTTGTGATACTGCTAAGGCAATGACACTTTACAGTAACCATTTTGGCTACTGGAGAGAAGGTATCATGATGATCTAATCTTTTTAGTTGGTTATATCCCTTGGCTACCAACCTTGATTTGAACCTCTCTATTTCACCATTAGCCTTATACTTGACTTTGTACACCTACTTTGAACCAATAATATTTTTATCCGGAGGCATGTCAACCACCTCCCAAGTGTGGTTGTCTTCTAGGGATTTGACTTCCTGCTTCATAGCTTCAATTCACCTCTCATATTTGCTGGTTTCACTGTAGGATTGAGGTTCAATTTCAGATGAAAAAATGCACACAAACCTCTGATATTTGTTATTGGTTTTAGCAAAAGATAGATAATTTGTCGGAGGGTACCTTGTCCTTTTCTTTACTCCTGGTAAGTTATAGTCCATCAACTAAGTAGGTTGTTTGATGGCTCTAGGTGATCTCCTTGGAGCAACTTCTGTAGATGTTGATGGTGCCTCATCTGTACTTGTTTCATTATGACTAATCTCATCTTGGATGCTATTATTTTCATATATTGACATATCCTCATTGTGTGATTCATATGAGTGATCATCATGATCTGTGTGAACATTTTTTCCTTCATCTATATCAGCATGTATTAGTGAACTTGGTTGAATAAAACCTGCAGGAGATTCTGAACTTGCCTTGTCAGCAAAAGAGAATAAGTTTTCTTTGAACACTACATCTCTTGTGACAAATAACCTGTTGGTGCACCAATTCAAAAGTATATAGCCCTTCTGAGTAGTAGAATAGCCCATCAATATAGCAACTTTAGCTCTTTCAGAGAACTTATCGCCCTTTGGTAGAACTGAAGCATAATACTTATATCTAATTACTCTCAGATGTGTCATGGATGGAACTTTGTAAAATAACATCTCATAGGGACTTTTCCCTCCAATAGATGCAGATGATAACCTGTTGATAAGGTAGACAGTAGCCTTGACATTCAAACCCCAAAACCGGATAGGTATTTATGACTGGAACCTAATAGCTCTTGCAATATTAAGGATTTGTCTATGCCTTCTTTCAATCACACTATTTTATTATGGTGTGTAGGGGTAGCTACTTTGGTGTATCACTCCTAGGGACTGAAATAATTCTTTACACTTATAATTAATGAACTCTGTCCCATTGTCTGATCTGAGTATCTTCACTTGAATACCAAACTGGTTTTGAATCATAGTAAAGAAAATTTTTATGGCAACAATACATTCAAACTTAAGTTGTAACAAATGCAACCATGTGTATCTTCTATGATTATCAACAACAGTTAAGAAGTAGTATTTATTATCAAAAGTAGGTTTCTTATAAGGTTCCCAAAAATCCATATGTACAACATAAAAACATTTTGTATCTCTAGAAGTGCTATCAGGGAACATCAATCTAGTTTGCTTAGCCAATGGACATACATGACACTTATTTATAGAATCTACATCACTATTGTATCTTATTATATTAAGAGTTTTTAATGTTTAAGAAGAAGGATGTCCCAGCCTTATATGCCATAATCTGCAGTCATGCACCTCTATTTCTGCAACTTATTTCTGATAGGATACATTATTAAAAGTTCCAGTTACTACACATACACTCTTAAGGATGTATAATCCTCCTCTTTCCTTACCAATCCCCTTCACCTTGCCATTATGAAGGTCATGAAACACACAGAAGTCAGGGTAGAAAGTAACAAAGCAAGATAGCTGCTTAGTCATTTTAGACACTGACAGAAAGTTTAGATTAAAATATGGGACATATAACACATCCCTTACAACGTCATCTTTAAGTACATGTGCTTTCCCCATATGTGATATATCAACCTTGACTCTAGTAGGTAAATTGACTTTATCACAGATGGTGTTATCCATTTTGTGATAGTTTAAAAGAATATCTTTATGTGCTACAACATGATGTGTAGCTTTAGAGTCTACTATCTATTCATGTGGAACACTATGACTAGAAAAATAAGTAACAGTTCTGTCATGTTAGGTTGTTCTGAGTCATGTGTCTTCTTATTAATCAATGCCATAATTTGTTTGTATTCTTATTCTGAGAAGCCTTGTGTCTTTGCTACAACAACATTGTTGATATCTTTATTACCCTAACTGCTTGATTGATCCTTCAAGCATGAATTATCTGCCTTAGGTCCAAGAAAACTATGAGTTGATAACTGATTGTTATTGTGACCAGTAGCTGATTGCCCATATCCTCCAGTTCTACCTTGACCACTATAAAATGGTTAATTTGTTGTTTCCCTTGGGCTGTAGCTATTTTTCTTTTTGTTCCTCCAGTCATTAGGATATCCATGCAGCTTGTAACAATTCTCCCTTGCATGACCAGTGAAATTGCAGTAATCACACCTTTTGTTCTTGTATCCTTGACTTCTATAACTTGATGCTTGATTCCTATTCCCATATTCTTCTTCTGCATTATTTCTGTGCATTTGCATGACAATAGGTTTAGTCTTATCACTGATAGTTGTAGCATAAGCAAGTTGTTGGATATCATCTTCAATTTTCATTGCATATGCTTGATTTAGTGTAGGTATTGTCCCCTTCATTAATATTTGTCTCTTTGCTTAATCATAAGCATTATTTAGGCCACTCAAAAACCGTATGAGCCTCAGTTGATATAGGTGCTCTGTATAATTCTTAGACTTAGGACAATTACAAAATGGAGTGGGAATAACTGCATCAAGTTCACTCCATAAGTTTTTCAACTTGGTGAACTATGTTGCTACTGAATCTGTGCCTAGGTGAAGTTTATTGATTTCCCTGTGTAATTGATATAACCTCATATGATTTACTTTATCAAACCTTTCCTTGAGATCTTCCCATACCTCATAAGCATTTGTTGCATACACAATACCACTAAGCAATTCAGCACTTACAGAACTCATTAACCATGAAAGGACCACTACATTACATGTCTCCCATTGATCATGCAACTCTTCTCTGTATATGTCCTTACTACAAGCTCCAGTTATAAAACCATATTTTCTCTTTCCCAACAGTACAATCTTCATAGATCTACACTAAACTCCATAATTTTCTGAACCAATTAATTTGATAGGGATTAATGTAGCTCCTTCTACATCTGATGCTCCCAGGAATAAGGGATCACTAGGATCTATTTTAGGTGCCATATCTGACTTGTAAGCTACAACTAAATTGAAATCAAAATATCACAGGAACCTTGGAATCTATAATGTGTATGCAGAGATTTATGGCTCACAAAATGGAGATCTTAACTCCTCTAAGCTAGGTCACAAACAGAAACATATAATAGGACACTCACAGTATTGCAGGTGTGTTCTCATTCGATTGTGGCTTCTTCAGATCTACGATCGCCTGGCTCTAATACCATGTTAAAATAGCTCCTACTTTATTCAGATTCATATATAATTGCTATGGTAGCAGTTACCAAGATCGAAGGAAAAGAAGGAAGAAAGGGAAGAAGAGAGAAAATATTGAGCCAAGATAATTTTTTGTGTTAAGAGTTAGTTACAATGTGAGTTGATTGCATCTATTTATAAGCTCACATGCTCATCACATAAGCATCCAGAAGCTTCCTAACAGCTCACCAACTAACTCACTTTTCGCTGCAAGCAACAGCTAACAACATCAAAATAAAACCAATGGAACAATAACTACTATGCTAACGAACTAACTGCTCTAACTAATTGCTATAACTGTACAAATGTGATAGTTTCCACAATAAGTTTCAAAATTTTCTTTTATTTCTTTCAAATAACAAGTTGTGTCTGTGGGCAAGATTTGACACTTCCACCTAGTATCTTGATTTATGAGATGCTATATCAATCTTACCATAGAGGCAAGACTTAGCCAAAGGACTTTCGAACGATAAGTTACGACTCAAGGGCAAGAGTTGACACTACAACATTGTGTTTCTAGTTATGAGATATTTTATAACTCTAGTCTTAGAGGCAAGACTTAGCCTAAAGATTTTCAAACAACAAGTTATGCCTCATTGACGAGATTTGACACTATCACATTGTATCTTGATTTATGAAACACTTTAAAACTCTTGCTTTAAAGGCAAATTTAGTCTAAAAACTTTCAAATAACAAGTTATAGCTCACAGAAAATAGTTAATCCTATCACATTGTGTCTTGATGTATGAGATGCTCTATAACTCTTGCCTCAGAGCACGACTCAAGTCAAGAACTTTCAAATAACAAGCTATGCCCCATGGGCAAGAGTTTACACTGCTACATTGTGTCTTGTTTTATAAGATGTGCTATAACTCTTGTTTTAGAGGTAAAACTTAATCCAAGGACTTTCAAATAATAAGTTATGCCCTATGGACAAGAGTTGACACTACCACGTTGTGTCTTGATTTATGAGATATTTCTATAACTCTTGCCTTAGAGGCAAGGTTTAGCCCATGGACTTTCAAATAATAAGTTATGCTTCATGGACAAAGACACTACCACATTGTGTCTTGATTTATGATATGCTCTATATTAATCTTGCCTCTAAGACAAGACTTAGCTCAAGAACCTCCCAAAAAAAATAAGTTACTCCCCATAGACAAAAGTTAATACTACTTCATTATGTCAACTTATGAAATACTCTATAACTTTTGCCTTAAAGACAAGACTTCGCTCAAAGATTTTCAAACAAATTATGTCCCACGAGCAAGACTTGACACAATCATATTATGTCTTGATTTATGAGATGCTTGATAACTTTTGCCTTAAAGAGGCAAGATTTATCCCAAAAAACTTTCAAACAACAAGTCACACACTTAAATTTACTTCTACATTAAAGAAAGAAGATCATCTTTAATGATTATCCAACTTTTTGTTAATAGCAAAATATAATAGAAGCTGAAAACAAAAGAGAAGAAAAAACAAAGATTGTGAAAAAGAAAGAAAAGGAAAAAATGAAGGTCAAGAAAAAAGAGAAGAGTAAAAACAAAAAAGAATTAAAGATTGAGAAAAAACAAAAATGAGAAACATAAAATAAAAATAAAGTTTGAGAAAAATAAAAAAAAATGAGCAAAAATAAAAAGAAAATATAAAAGAAAATAAAGACCTTGACAAATGAATTTAAAAAAAAAAGTTAAAAAATAAATAATGTTTGAGGAAAAGAAAAGAGAAGAAAAAAAATAAAGGCTGCAAAAAATAAATTAAAACATAAAAGAAAAAAGAAAAAACAAAGGAAAAATATGAAGATTTTTTGTGGAAGACAAAAAAGTAGAGCCACTAGGCTATCCATGTAATTTCCTTGTTAAGTCGTGTAAGTCTTTTTCCGTCTCCAGATATTCAAATGGTGTCACATATAACTTTCTACATTTTTAATTTTTTTTGTTTCCCAAAAAATTGTTTCGTTGTACAATATGGTCAAATTTTCATGTAGATATTGAGTTTTCCAGTTTTCGAGAAATTCCAACAACTTTTAAAGAAAAAAAAGTTCCTTCACAATACTTCAATATTTTCTAAGTGAAATATGTGTCCGGATACAACTTTAACTTTAAATACCCTCCTACAGCTGAACTTCAAATAGTTTTTTTAAAAAAAGTATCACGAAATTCATGTCCAGAATCCACAGTTATTCTCGACTGAATGAATAATTTATGTTAGTAGAAATACACCTAACACTTTGTTTGGATGATAGTTTATCAAGGTTTCATAATGTACAGTATGGTATGGTGCTGTATACTATATTACAATACAATATTTAGATAGGCTGTATCGCACATTGCTGTTTAATAATAATTTTTTTGTTTGATTTAATGATATGGTAATGTATCGTAATGGATAAGTTTACTAAAATACCCCTAATTATTATAAATTTTAAATTTATCAATAATTATTAATAAAATAAATTTCTTTCTACAATGCTCAACAAAAGAACAAATGATCGTTGATAGATTTATCCAAAACTAGTTTGCCGAAGTTGTACATACTACAAACTAAAAAGAAAAGAAAAAGATTTACCCAAAACACTTTTGTGAAATACATCATGTCACCTGCTATCTTAAGAATAAGATTAAGATGTCATTTTGCCAGCACAACAGAATATTCTTCGAAGCGGACTTCCGATGCCAAGATTTGAATTCAACACAATGCTGGTAGTACGCTAACCAACATGTTCTAACATACATTTTTAGTAATTTGCGCTTCAAATAGGTAAGTGTGTGATTATTGAAGTCGGACTAATTGTCTGCAGGTGTTCAGTTGTTTCACAGGTTTAAGTTGTTCCTTTGGAACACTTGCAACCTCTAGTTTACATTTGGTGGATTTAACACAAAAAAATCCTGAAACAAAGTGTTACAGGTTGTAAAGGAGACAACAGATGAGCAAAGAAGAACAGAGGAGAACAGTGCAGAGGAAAAATGTAAAAATAAAAATATAGGGTTTGAAGTAATATAGGATAAAGGGTAAAATAAAATTAGAAAATATTAAGTAAGGGCATACTCGGAAAAGAAATAAGAAAATCATGGGATACCATCAAATCGGTGGTTCTAAAAATTGAGGAATTTCATGGTTATCAAACCATGAAATAAATATCATACCATACCATACCTTTTAGAAAACAATCAAAACAGACATGATTCCCGTGATAACTATACCATACCATACCATGGGAAACTACCATCCAAACATGCACTAATTGTGTTACCTTTGACTTTCCATGCTCCTAAATATGTCATGTTTACCTTAGTTTAGGCTCTCTTTGTTTTGTTTATTTTGGTCTAAATTGTTTAATGAATTTATATAGGGATGTGATGGATCATTGTTCCTGGATGATACATCAACCTTCACAGGCAAAAAGAGGGCACAACCAAATTTCAATCCCGCCAGAGGATTTGAAGTTATTGACGACATCAAATCCGCTGTCAAAAAAGTCTGCCCTGGTGTCGTCTCTTGTGCTGATATTTTGGCCGTTACCGCCCGGGACTCTTTTGCTATCGTATGTTCTTGATTTTATTTTCAACATATTTCTTATGTAACCTCCTTTTTAAAATTATATTCTAACAAAGGATGTTGTATGTATATATGTAGCTTGGAGGACCTAATTGGGATGTAAAACTCGGAAGAAGAGATGCCAGGACAGCAAGCCAAGCTCCTGCCAATAATAGCATTCCTACCCTAACATCTAATCTTAACCGTCTCATCTCTAGCTTCAATGCCGTTGGCCTTTCCACAAAGGACATGATTGTCTTATCTCGTTTATTTTTATCACTTTAAATCTTTAAACTCAATAGATTTAAGTTATATACATTGACCGAGCTAAAAGTACACTTAGTGTTGTTTAAATTGTAACAAAAAATATATTTTTACTATGTTGCCAATTAGTATCAACTTATGTTATTTTAATGGTGTTTGACAGGAGCTCATACCATTGGACAAGCAAGGTGCACCAGTTTCAGGGGATGCATATACAACAAGACCAATAACTTGGACTCATAACTAGCACGAACTAGGCACAATAACTACCCGAGAACCTCTGGCTCAGGGGACAACAATTTGGCACCTATTGATCTACAGACTCCACATACTTTGACAACCACTATTTCAAAAACCTTATAAACAAAAAGGGCTGGCTCCACTCCGATCAGCAGCTATTCAATGGGGGATCCACCGATTCAATTGTGAAATCATAGAGTAACAATCCCAGCAGTTTCACCACTGATTTTGTGACCGCCATGATTAAGATGGGTGATATCCGTCCCCTTACTGGATCTAAGGGAGAGATCAGGAAGAACTGCAGGAGGATCAACTAATTCTTCTACTCTTTCTTAGTTAATTTCAAGTGTCCTTGCAAACTGCTATTTGTCTTATTTTGACTTTTCAATTTGTAGTTTTGTTGCTTGATTTGTAGGCAGATAGGTTGTTACCTATATACCCAGTTACAGCTTCACCTGCCACTTTTTTCTACACTGCAATGTGGCATCTTTGTATCGTATTCAAGTTATATATTTATTCAAAAACACCTTTCTGTGTTAAAACTTCCTAAGAAAAACCGGTCACATTATTGTCCATATAACGACGGGAAAGGTGAAATGAAGAAATTTTTAAGAAGTTACTCCCTCTTACTTACTTTAATGTAAACACTTTGCACATAATAAAAATAGCCTACTTGATATAATTAATGGTTTTGTCATGCCTATACCATATTACGTCTTAGTTTGTCGTATAACTTTCTAGGAATTCTGTGTCTAACTCTAAGTGACTTAATTTAACGTATAACTTTCTAGGGATTCTGTGTCCAACTCTAAGAGATTTTAATATTACTACTGTATAGAAATGTGACCATTGGTACTATTATTTTGTCTTTTAGTGCCTATTTACTATTATTATTATTATATTACTACTACTACTATTATTATTTTTTTTTCCTAATAATATATAAGTAAAAGTTTGGCAATACTACTATTTATCTTTTAGTAGTACCAAATTTTTACTATATTAGTAGTAGAATATTACTATTACTACTATTATTTCTATTTCTATTCTGTTCTATTCTATTTAGTAGTAATTATATTATTTTTTTACTTTTATTTTTATTACTCTATAGAAGAGTGAGTTAGAGGACGATCAAGGGTAAAATTATTATTTCATAAATGATCTAGAATATTTTTTTCTATTACATAGTCTTAAAGTTGGTCATAAATTTCAAAATGACAAAATAGCCAAACATATACCCAAAAAGCCAAGTATTTAAGGTGGGCTTCATATTTTTTCAAGCATAATTTTTCAAAAAAATATGTTTTGTATATTAATAATTAATCTATTTTGATGAGATATTATCTAAATTTCAATTCTTTTTTTGGATTTGAAATTTTCAATTTTATTTTATTACAATAGAAATATTTAGAAAAAAGTAACTATGTTATCGTATACTTAGAAAACTTTCATAAAAGAATATGAAATTAAATTCTAAACAATAACGTATAAAATATTTATATGATTTAAGATCAAATTTGTGCACAAATTACATCAATTTTGATTTTTTGAGCCGATTCGAATCAATTTAGATAATATTATTTAAATGACTAAAATTTTGATTTGATTTACAAATGCAATTCTAAAATATTACTGTACATATATTTGGATATACTTGAATGTGTTTACAATCCGAAAAAACTTGAAAAAGTGAAATATATATTACGTGATGATAATAATTTTTCCATTAGCAATTGTACATCCTATGTCTCAATTCAAATAATATATATTTTTAAAATCAGTTCTAAAAAAGAATTGACATTTTTTATTTTTTAGTATTCTATAATATTATTAATATTTTAGTCATGTTGAATTTCATTTATTTGTCAAAAAGTCCACAAAGGGATACTCTTTTATTTAAGGCTTATTTATTTTAAAGATAGTTTGCAACATTGCGAAATTTTTCATATATCTTAAATTCGATGTCGAATCAAAATGTTATAAATTGAAATAAAGGAATACGTAGTTTATAAGAGTGAGTTGGAGGACGATCAAGGGTAAAATTGTCATTTCGTAAATACTCTAGAATATTTGTTTCTATTATATAGTCTTAAAAGTTGGTCATAAATTTCAAAATGACAAAATAACCAAACATATACCCAAAATGCCAAGTATTTAAGGTGGGCCCCATATTTTTTCATGCATAATTTTTCAAAAAATATGTTTTGTATATTAATAATTAATCTATTTTGATGAGATATTATCTAAATTTCAATTCTTTTTTTGGATTTGAAATTCTTAATTTTATTTTATTACAAAAGAAATATTTAGAAAAAAAATGTAACTATGTTATCGTATACTTAGAAAATTTTCATAAAAGAATATGAAATTTAATTCTAAACAAAAACGTATAAAATATTTATATGACTTAAGATCAAGTTTGTGCACAAATTAGATCAAATTGATTTTTTGAACCGATTCAAATCTATTTAGATGATTAAAAATTTGATTTGGTTTACAAATTCAATTCTAAAATATTACGGTACATATATATGGATATACTTGAATATGTTTACAATCCAAACAAACTTGAAAAAGTGAAATATATATTACGTGATGATAATAATTTTTTTCATAATCAATTATACATCCTATGTCTCAGTTCAAATAATATATATTTTTTAAATCAGTTCTAAAAAAGAATTGACATTTTTTATTTTTTTTGTATTTTATAACATTATTAATAATTTTGTCATGTTGAATTTCATTTATTTGTCAAAAAGTTTACAAAGGGATATTCTTTTATTTAAGGTTTATTTATTTTAAAGATAATTTGAAACATTACGAAGTTTTTCCATATATCTTAAATTCGATGTCGAATCAAAATATTATAAATTGAAATAAAGGAAGACGTAGTTTATAGGAGGATGTGCAAATACTTAGATTTGTTCCATAAAAGATAAAAATATGAAATTAATTTTAGCCACACATTTAATTGCATCAAGTAACTATACTATATTACAGTAAGATGATAAAAAAGTACTCATAAATATTGAATAAGTGTTTTATCTATCAAACATAATAACCGATTCCTCCATAATTTCAAAACTTCATATGATACATATCATTACAAAGATTTGCACTACATATAATTTATTAAACATAATTATTTACTCAGCATTTATTGAAATTATTTTTAAAAACTTATTTAAAATGTAATATTAACTATTTCATGTTAAATTACTACAATATATGTCATGATAACTTTTATTAATTCTTTTGATTCTCTTTATTTGGGGTAGTAATATCCTCACCGGGTAGACAAATCACTTAAAAAGTAATTTCATACTTACTATATTAAATTGGACTCCTATTTTTAATGTATATAAGACATGACATAAAGACAATCTTTTAATATTTATAATTTTAATTTATTCTCTTGTATAATTTTTAAATAAAGTAGAAAAAAATATCACAATTAGTTGTTTAATCTATGAAAATGTGCTTGAGCTGATGTTAAAATAAGTATTAGAATATATGACATTTTAATGTTAATTATGAAACCTTAAATAAGTTATAAAATATTATTTAATTTGTAAAAAGTAAGAAGTTATATTTTATTATATATTGTCAACAACAACAACAACAAACCCAATATATTTCCACATCATAGGGTCTAGGGAGGGTAGATATTAAGTTATATATTGTGATTTCTTCTTATATTTTCTATTGTGTTTTATTTAAAAATATCAATCATCATTTTTTTTTTTTGGAAAAACTAATTAAATATCCATAAGTAGATTTAAAATTTAATATTGGGCCCGTAACGGGCCCTTAGCATCTAGTGTCTTAAATATATATGCATACAAAAGAATAATACTTAATAATTTAGAGTTTCTTTTTTTATTATCTGTTAAATATTATTTATTTTTTAATATAATATTTTTGAAATACACAAAGCCTTTAACTTCACATAGTGATATCATTATTTATAGAAGTATGAATTAATTCTAATTAATAATATGTTAGTCATTTATTAACAGTGTATTAACTTGGATGTCATTAAACTTTATTTATTAAAATAAATTTTGAGTTATTTGATTAAAATGGAACTACTTATTATTGACAACAACAACAACAAACCCAGTGTATTCCCTCATAGTGAGGTTTGGGAAGGGTAAGAGGTACGCAGTCCATACCTTTACCTCTAAAGAAGTAGAAAGACTGTTTCCGATAGATCCCGGCTCGAGACACGGGAACTACTTATTATTGAGTTAGTCTGAAATCAGACTCACCATTAAGACTGAACCTATACCATACTAAAAATAGGGGTTTAACAACCAACTTCAAGGAATGACAAAGCTTGAGTTATGAGCACGGACCTAGGGATACACAGCTATCATATATAGGAACGCAAATTTGGCTTCTAATGGTCTTTCTAAGACATGAAGAAGGGAACTCTCTTAGAACTCATCTTTCCAAAACACTACTTGTACCCTCAGTAATCAGCTAACCCCGAGTTAATATTTACATCACCTCATTGACCACACACATACCAATACTCATCCAAGCCTACAATATAGACACCTCAATGACTTTCTCGCATATACCAGTACATCGCTTTCATCTCCCTCTTAGTTCAAAGGCCAACGCCCTATGTCTGTAGGCTTATCCCTCATGCTAAACCTTAGCCCTCAGAACTACGATTTCATAACTATACAATAGGGGCTCACCGACATTAAAGTATATATTAGTCAGTCGTATATAATACTTATACTTGACCTCAAATAACATTATTCAACCCTAGAATCTATATCTCCTCTTAGAAACTAAGGCTCTTCTTCACCTATTGACTTAGCCATCGCCTTTCCATCTCACATAAGGTTTCCAACTACCACACATCTCATAAATTAACACTTAAATTCTTTCTTACACTACATCAAACCTACAAGGACAAAAACCTCAAGCCAACAAGATCACCCTCATACTACTCACTCACACTCAAGATTCTAAGCTAAGATAACTCACGTCAAGTAATAAGGGTTTGGGGACTCTAGATTTATTCTGGGAAGATCCAAAAACATACCAATCACGGCTTCTAGGAAACCTTTTTGATCTTGATGATGGGACGATGCATAGAAATAATTTTGACTACTACCTGTTGAAATTTGAGCTCGACTCCTTCACTGCCATGTCATGCCAAGGGGAAACCCTTTAGGAAATGACCTAATTGATTGTAATTAAAACACCCTTCTTTACTCCTCATCGACTTTATCCTAGATGATACTTACTACACCAACATCAAGTAGGGTACTTGGAGGTCCTTTGTGTTGTGCTACCATTAGAATGAAAGTCTGGTGTAATGTGGCCTTTTGTTTATTTCTTGGATTCACACTTGGTCAAACAAAGTTGCTACCAAGCACTTGCAAGATCATTTGTTGGCTTTGTCAAATTTGGTTGGCTAGTCCAACATTGCATGCAAGTTGTTTTCTTGTCAAATTTGATTGGCAAAGTAGTATGTTGATGTCATTGATGGCATCAACGTAGGTTTGTTTTGTGCCTATAAATAACCCTCTTTGGTATATACCATTTAGAGAAGAACACCAACATTTGAAGAAGATTTAGTTATGTTTGTTTTCTTCTTTGTAGAGAGTATTTGTAAGAGAGTTGTGTTGGGAAATACTTTGAGTGAACCTCTTCTTTGAACTGATCTTTGTGAGGTTATTCTTTTGGGTATTTGGGCTATTAGAGTATTTAATTACTCTAATTTTGTACTCTCTTTTGTATCTTTGTACTCTTTTTGTTCCGTTGGTGTTTAGTGAAGTTGCTTCTCCTTTGGTTGTGGACGTAGGTCAAGTTGACCGAACCACGTTAAATTTGTGCCTCCTTTACTTTCTCAACTTATCATTATTATCGTTTTGTTATCGTCTTCAAATGATTACTTTGTTTGATTCCGCACTATCCGGGATTCTCGATCCTAACAAATTGGTATCAAAGCGAGGTTAATCCTGATTTTGTCTTAGTAGTCACCATGACGATTACAAAGATTTATGTTAAGAAATTTGACCGAAGTGCAAACTTTGATATGTGGCAGTTGAAAATGGAAGCTATCCTAGTTCGGGATGGTTCAGATATGGCACTGCAAGAAAAGAAGGAAATTTCAGAAAAAATGACAGACGAGGAGTTTCATAGCCTTGATAAAAAGGCGAGATCTAGTATTATACTAAATCTCTCTGATGATGTATTATGTGAAGTAGCTTCGGAAACCACTGCCAAAGGCATGTGGGAAAAGTTGAAAAGCCTGTATATGAAAAGGAGGATAGAGAATAGACTCTACCTGAAGCAAAAGCTTTATACAATTCGTATGGATGAAAATACTTCCCTACTGTCACATCTTGATGCCTTTGATTCCATTCTTATGGATTTAAGTAATATAGATGTCAAGGTTGAGGAAGAAGATCAAACTGTTTTGCTAATATGTTCCCTACCCCATTCCTTTAAGAATTTTAGAGATACTATACTTTATGGGAAAGAAACTATCCCTTATAGAAAAATCAAATCTATGCTGAAATCTAAAGATCAGATAGATAGAGATATTACCGGGGAAGGTAGTGGAAATCAGGCGTCCAGTTTATTTGTCAGGAGTAGATCTAATGAAAAGTCTAGATTTAGTAATTCAGTGTGTTATTACTGTCATAAAAAAGGCCACATCAAGGTTAATTGTCCTAAGTTGTAAAACAAGGGAAAAGTAAAGAAAAATAAGCACGGAGATTCCGACACCGCTGAAGCAAGTGTTGCTGCTGATGAGATTGAAGGAGCAATATTTTTAGTTACCGAAAATATTTCTTGTTCTAACAATGAGTGGATTTTAGATTCAGCTTGTTCATTTCATATGTGTCCTAACAAGGACTTGTTTTCTACATATGATCCTGTTGAAGGTAGAGTTGTCTTGATAGGCAACAATGTTGCTTGCAAAATTGTTGGAACAGGTACCGTCCGAATTAAAATGCATGATGGTATTGCAAGAACTCTCAGAAATGTTAGATGTGTTCCTGAGTTGAAGAAAAATCTCATCTCTTTGGGCACTCTAGAATCTTTTGGGTGCAAATACACAGGTGAAGGTGGAGTTCTTGAAGTCTCTCAAGGTGGTCTTGTGGTTAAGAAGGCACGCAAGTCTGGGACGCTGTACATACTGTTGGGATCTACTATTACAGGTGTTGCTACTGGTTCAATTTCAGATGGAGACTCATTTGATTCTGACGTCATGGAATTTTGAAAGTCCTTTGAGGCTTTGTGAAGAAGGAGGAGCAAATTTACTATATTAAACAAACTCAGGCCAAGGTAGAGATTTGTAATGTGGCCTTTTGTTTGTTTCTTGGATTCACACTTGGTCAAACAAAGTTGCTACCAAGCACTTGCAAAATCATTTGTTGGCTTTGTCAAATTTGGTTGGCTAGTCCAACATTGCATGCAATTTGTTTCTTGTCAAATTTGGTTGGCTAGTCCAACATAGCATGCAAGTTGTTTTCTTGTCAAATTTGGTTGGCAAAGTAGTGTGTTGATGTCATTGATGACATCAACGTAGGTTTGTTTTGTGCCTATAAATAGAGGCGTTTCCACCCTCTTTGGTATATACCATTTAGAGAAGAACACCAACATTTGAAGAAGAATTAGTTGTGTCTGTTTTCTTCTTTGTAGAGAGTATTTGTAAGAGAGTTGTGTTGGGAAATGCTTTGAGTGAACCTCTTCTTTGGAGTGATCTTTGTGAGGTTATTCTTTTGGGTATTTGGGCTATTAGAGTTTTTAATTACTCTAATTTTGTACTCTCTTTTGTATCTTTGTACTCTTTTTGTTCCGTTGGTGTTTAGTGAAGTTGCTTCTCTTTTGGTTGTGGACGTAGGTCAAGTTGACCGAACCATGTTAAATTTGTATCTCCTTTATTTTCTCAACTTATCGTTATTATCGTTTTGTTATCGTCTTCAAACGATTACTCTGTTTAATTCCACACTATCCGGAATTCTCGATCCTAACATCTGGTGTAGGTGTGCTAGCTGCAGGTAAAGTTGGACTAAATGACCGCTTAGCAAAGAATAACTGATTCCCATTCTCTTTCTATCGCTGAATAGCCTTGTAGATGGCTGACTTGACCTTATTGTTCTAATTCTCTTCTCTCTCTTTCAACTTATCTTCCTCGACCTGCTAAACATGAATCATAAGTCAAGCTATGTCAAAGTCTCCAATAATCCTTTTTGCCTTACCCTCTCTACTCGAAGACCTGGAAAGTCCCCAATCGAACAAAGCTTAAATGATACCTCATACGAACACCGTAACTGAAGCATATCGAGATAGTTGAGTGAACTTAAGTCGATACTCTTTTGCATTCATAGAACCCTCTTCCAAATTTAAGAACTCTTTAACCATAACGCCCCTCAACTCCCATGGGAAGAAATGTCCCAAGAAAGTGTTGCGACTTTGTCACACACAAGTGTACGTAGTCAAACAAGTAATAAATTGAATTTTCTACAAGACAAAATGTTGAACCCTCAAGGACTTTTTGCTTAAATATTTACTAGACTAAACTAGTCTTTGACTATTTACTGATGTGGTGGGATTTAGAGATATGGTGGTTTTTAAACTATAAACTAAGTATAAGCTAAAATAACGTGATTACCTTGGGGTATAAACAATAACAATAAAGATTCTAGGGTCAGGACATACTTCACAATCATGCATAGTTATGGTTTCTAGCAGGGGTTGGTGTTCATCATAATTTTTGATCTATGGTGTTGATAGTATAACTTGGGAATGGTCATCCTCTAAATCGTCTATCCAAACTAGTCTCACAACTACATCATTAAGCAGGGATGTGAGAGTCTAATTCTAATGCAATTGCTTATATTTACATTTAGTAACCAAGTGGGGCAATTGGGTATATCTCTATCCTAACCACAAATTATCCTTTAACAATTAGTCGCAAATCAATTAAAGATATGATCCACACTACTTACGTTCTTTGTTTCGTCCCTCCGCTTCTATGGTCAATTCACTTTGAGACTATAGGAGTATCCTCAAACAAGTAAAAGTAAGAGTATTAACAATATAAAATAAGAACCCTCTCTGTGGCCTCC